>NW_017963637.1:9900-491291 GCF_001661415.1 Suhomyces tanzawaensis NRRL Y-17324
ATCTAGATCAACATCTTTGCTACACTTTCATAGGTTATCTCATAATTCATGCACTTTAAATATTTAACTATTAAACTAGACATGCTCACCGCTTGGTTTTGCTTCTGAAGCGAAACCAGTTGTGTGGGCCATACTATCATGAGAAGGTGGCACCCAACCACTAGATTTCCAAGGTTGAATACCGGATGCATATAATTCATCAACTTCCTCTAAAGATAACCCCTTAGTCTCATAGACAAAAAAGTACACAAAGAAGAAAGAAAAGATCAAACAACCAGTAAAGACAAATCCGTAGTAAAAATGAATATCATTGGTGATGAAAGGAGTGAAGAAAGAAATAAGGAACCCCCAGAGCCAATTACCGGCGGAAGCGATTCCCATAGCCTTACTTCTGATACGAAGTGGATAAATCTCAGAAATGATACTGTATACACCACCAGCCCATGTTGATGCAAAGAAGAAAATAAACAAACAAGTAATAAAAATCAAGGCATTACCTGTTGGTTTATCTGTAGGTCCATCATATCCATCGGTATACAAGTTAACTGAGCCCAAGACGGAATAAATGATAAAACATACTGACATAGCTGCAGAACCAACGAGTAAGCATGATCTTCTTCCAAATCTTTCAATTGCCCAGATACCCACAAAGGTTGACGCAAAATTAACAACTCCCAATATAATGGATGTCTGAAAAGAATCATTCAAACCAACAGCTTGGAAAATTGTTGTACCATAGTAGAAGAAATAGTTATCTCCAGTTAACTGTTGCAAACATTGTAATAGTAAACCAACCATAACTCTGTTAAGAATTTTTGGCTTACCGGTGATTAATTGTGACCAAGAAGCAGATCCTGCCAACTTTTCCCTGTCAATACCAGCTTGAATTAGTTGAACTTCAGTGTAGACCCCTGGGTTTTCGATTGGTACCTTGTTAGATCTAGCAATTGACTTTTTCGCTTCTTCGATTTTATTTTTTTCAATCAAATAACGTGGAGATTCTGGCATACAAACCATACCTGCCACCATCAAGATTGCCCATGCAAAACACAAACCTAATGGGATTCTCCATTGTCTTGAATCATTGTACGTCTTAGTTCCATATGTAGTGCAGTAACCCAAGAAAATACCCAACGTAATGTTTAATTGGAAACAACAAACCAAAGTACCTCTTAATTGCTTTGGAGATGATTCCCCAATGAACAAAGGAGATAAGACGGATAGACAACCAACAGCTAAACCAGAAATTGCACGACCGATCACGATTTGATACCATTTAGTTGAGGATGATATTTGAACAATAATGCCGATAACATAGATCAACATTGCAAACATTATACCGATACGACGACCATTAGTATCAGCAATTTTTGATAGAAATATACAACCAACCGCACAGCCAATATTGAAGATACCAACGATTACCCCAGTTCTAACATTTGATAAAACATAGGTGCCACTGGCATCTGCTTCGCCAAATCTCTCTTTGTAATCAGACATATTAACAAAACCTGAAATGGTACCGGTGTCGAACCCGAACACGAAGCCACCAAATGCAACCAACAAACAAAATACAGATATTCCCACGTAATCTTTAAATGACTTTTCGGGGAGAGTAGGTAAGTTTTCTTCAATTTCCTTGGTAGTGGGAATTTGATCTTCATTGCCTTGAGTTTCGTGTTTTTCAACATTATACTTTTCAAACAAAGAGCCTTGGGCTGAACCTTGAGCTGTTTGTGTTTGAGATGAAGTCTCCTGGCTACTCATGCTGTTGACTTTTCACTAAAGAATAATCCAATCAACTGGGGAACTTAGAGGATTTTTATATGGCAGCAATGTTTTTCCAGATTACCTAAAAGAAACGGGTCCAGCTTGCTATTGGATTTGCGGCTCTGCAGCATTTGAGTATAGTGGAAATTATTCGGAAAAAATCGTTTCTTTTGTGAACCTTTAGCCACTTGGAAATGACGTATTTTCTCTTTATTGCTGGTGGTTTCTAGCCCTGGCTTCAATCTTTCGGATTAAGTTTATTACACAAACCAAAGGTCAATGTGAATTAATCCGGTATTGGCCGGTTAGGAAGAAAGTACATGCTAAATCTGGGGGCTAATATTCTACGTAAGTAGCTCAATAATGGTTACGATTGATTTCTCCCTCTGTCAGCAAGCTGCTTTTTAATTTTGGGCAGCTGTGCATCGGGCCAGGCTTTGTTGGTTATGAACACTCAAATAGCCGGGAAAACCAGACTTCGGAAAAACCGGCCATCTATTGAGCCAACAACAATGTTGCCCTGTGCATCCCCTCGTGGTATTTTCAGGAAAAGTAACCTTATTTCGTCATGGTCTGTCAGAAAGTTGATCATGCTAGGGGCCAAAGCTCGGTTATTGTTCAGTATACGTGGGATTTGGGCGGGGCAAAACCTTGGGGGATGGGGAATCTTTGCTACGAGACACCACTACGTTCTTCTTACCCGAGTATGCCTAAGACCATTCCAACCTCTAATTAGACTATTTTCTCATTCTGGCTTCGGAGGATTAAGCATCAAGAACGCTGATTTCTATCACTTTTCGGACTTCAGTGTGATTACGTAAGCGACATTAACTGAGTGCAGCTTTCAGCTAGTCAGACCGGAACATCTCCACTGCCAGGCACTTTCTCTACTTCTGCTTGTCCGATATTTCCAATGCCCCAAGTAGCCACCTTCCAGCCGTCGCTCCAGCATTGGTCTGCTCACTAATTATCCAAGCCATCCCACCTGGTTCTCACCAACCATGAATAGGAGTAGTCACGTGTCGCCTCCGCACTAAACCTCAACAATTTCAACCTACCTTACCCGCTTATCTACTACCATGACGGTACCACATACCAGCAAGCTGGGCGATGAGCTGTTGCCCTATGGTGACGGGTCCAATAAGGTGTTCGGGATGGAAAACTTTGGCAATACTTGCTACTGCAACTCTATTCTTCAATGTCTTTTTTACACGGAAACATTCCGTACCAAATTGGTGTCTCATAATGCAACTACCCATGACCGAAAACTAGTTCAAAATGGAGTCAAGCCTCACAACTTCACCACCAAATACGAGCAGTTGGTAGCGAAGCGACTCAAGGAGCAAGGATCCAGCAAAAACGTGTCCACTACGGCTGGTGGCGTCTCTGTCAATGGCTCAACCATTGAGACCAATAATGGGGCAACGGGAGAGGAAAGGCCCAAGAGCTCACGTAAGGGCTCCCTCTTTGGGATCAAGTTCAACTCAAACTCATCTACGACTCCTGTTTCTCATAGTCCCTCGTTGGAAGACAGCAGGAAGATGTCGGCACACATAGTCAAAGCTGGCAACTGTGATGCCTTGTCGTTGGACCAAAAAAACAAAATCAGCAAAGACAAGGAGTTCCAGCAGCTCAACATCCTCATCACCAGACCTACGACACAAACTTCCAATCCCTCAGATAGAAATGATTACTCACAAAGCTCATCAATGCTACTCAACAACGAACAGCCCCAGCAGGCCAATCCCGAAGGCAGCATATCATCTACTTCCAGTGCAGTGATTGTTGGTATCCCCCAGCCAGAAACTTTTCTCGTTAACCCCATCAATCCATTCAACGTTAATCCATCTTCCGATCAGAGAAAAAGATCCGCTCTTATTAACGGTCCTATTATAAATTTGGATAGCTCGATTAGACTCCCAAGTGAACAAAACGACGATTCTGCGTTATTGTATTCCTTGAAGGATATGTTCGAGAGCATGGTGGAAAATCAATCTAACACTGGTGTGGTTTCCCCGATCTACTTCATACAAAAGTTGAAGGAAAAGAACTTTTTGTTTCGACAAAATAACATGCATCATGATGCTCACGAATTTTTCAATTATTTAATCAATGAAATCATAGAAAGTTTGAATAAAGAAGTTAGTGTTGAGAACAATTGGTGCAATGAAATCTTCCAGGGTATGATCACAAATGAAACCAAATGTTTATCATGCGAAAATGTAACTTCAAAACATGAAAACTTTTTGGATCTTTCAGTTGACATTCCTCCGGGCGAAAGTGCTTATTCGTTAAGTTACTCGCTTAACAACTTTTCGAAACTGGAGGTGTTAACCAACCAAAATAAATTTAGTTGCAGTACTTGTTCATCCTTACAAGAAGCTGTCAAAACAATTAAGTTGAAGAAATTACCTGAAGTTTTAGTTATAAATTTCAAACGATTTAAGTACGACGAAAAGGTTGACAAGATGGTCAAGCTCTTTGATTCTATAAGTTATCCTTTCAACCTCCGATTGTTCAACACTACTGACGATGAAAAAGAATTTACACTCTATGAATTGTATTCTTTGGTTATACATATTGGCGGCGGGCCAATGCATGGACACTACGTTTCTATTTGCAAAGTGAAATCAGGCCTTTGGTTATTATTTGATGACGAGACTGTTGAATTGGTAGAGGACTCATATGTCATGAGATTTTTTGGGAATGGACCTGGTTTGGCTAGTGCTTACATCTTATTTTATACCAAATGTACTACTAGCACAAAGAGTTCCGAAGATGATGAACACACGATCAACTTTGGTTACAAGGTGGATAATGTGTACAACGGAGGAGATTATACTCTTTTCCAACAATTTGGCAATGATTCTAGTGAATCTTCGTTCAAAAAGTCGCATAAAGATATTGAAGAAGAACAGGAAGTTGACTCAGATGCTTCATCTATTGCATCATTCACAGGACCTGCTGCTACTGGTAGCAAAGAATTTGGTAGTGAATTAACACTTAAAAAGAGTGGCTTGTTCAAGAAGAACTTTAAATTCGAGGGCAGCAAGGAAGAAAAACCAATATCAAGATCAGGTAGTATCGTGGAAAAGAAAACTTGGGTTGGTGGATTAAAAAGAAGAGAGAGCAAAGCGGAAGTTCCTATGGAAAGGAAGGGCAGCACCAGTAGCAGTGTTGGCTCTAACGAAAAACGGAAGAGTATCTTTGGATTTAAGAGGAAGTAAATCTTAGAACTGGTTTTGTGGGGGTTAATAGAACAATCTATGACTACCAATAAGTAGATTGGCCATGCTATCTAATATGAATTGTAGTCCGTGTAAGTGCAGCTCTTCTTTGCTAATGGGAGGTAATATTTTAATTTACTCTTTAGATGCCCTGTAAAGTTGCAATGATGCGGATAAGGGTGGGGGCCAGATTTGCCTACTAGCTCGAGCCCATGGTAGTAAGTTGACAAGCGTGCGGTGAGCATATAGCCTACACCATCCATCTCTTCCAAGGTAGGAATCATGGGCTCTGGCAACGAATCAATGATTTGGCAATAGCACAACGTGGAAGCATGCCTGTCAGAGCCGAATTTTAGTCAATCAGAGGCTTAGTGTCTTCGAGCATTCATCAGCCACTTTGAACAATAGCGTGCATCATCTCATCATCTAGCTAATTTGGTTCGCAGGGCCAGGGTTCTGTACCCTTAGATCCAAATAACCAGTGCGACGGGGTTTGCATTATCGATCAATTACAATTAATTATGCCTGGCCGTTAATTTTTGCCGAATAACTCAATGGCCCGACGCATGCTCGATTTTTCACGATTTTTCACGAATTTCCACGATTTTCTAGTTCAACCAATCTTGAAGAGTGACCTCCATCCTGAGGCTGCTCCACTATCACCAATAGAACAACCCATCCCACTTGGCTCTGGCCATACCTATCTGTGTTCTCCCCTCGCCTTATCGTATCGACCATCCGTTTTGCACCCATCGCCATTCGCCACGATACCTTCGTGTATCGCACTATCCCGATCGGGTTGGTCGTGGGTGGAGCCTTGAGCCATACGGTCCGCGGAAACGGCGTCCACATCGGGCGATCAGCGGAACAGGAAAAGAGAGAGCGAACACATTTGAGACGGGTGAGAACCACGCTGTTTGTAATCCAGTTCTGTTTTCCCCTGCTAGTGCTGCAGGGCCTTCCCTGGCCTGGCAGGTAGCGCTGACTGCTGTTCCATCTCCGCTAGCGGAGCAGCTCGCTCGCTTGCATATCCCCAGATTCGCTATGGGCAATCCCATCACCGGCCCCGGTCACGTGCCATCGCGCCATGGCACCCACCACGATTGCAAAAGAATTTTCCGCCATCGTAAGGTCACGTGTGCGATTACTCACACCCATCACGCTGGATTCCATATAAAGGTGCATGTTGGATCCACAGTTGCCGTATCGTCACAGGTCTTAGTAAGCACACACTATATAAGGATTCGACCCCCTACCTTCCCCTGCCAGTGCTATCTCCGAAATGACCACAACCACATTGTCCCCCTCTATAAAGGCCTCCCTGTCCGCCAAGTACGTCACGCTAGCTGCCGGCTGCTTCTGGGGCGTCGAAAGAGTGTTCAGAAAGCATTTTGGCCACAAGGGCTTGCTTGACGTGCGTGTGGGCTACGCCAACGGCGTGCCCACTGCTGGAAACGTCAACTATGAGTCGGTTTGTACCGGCAAAACCAACTTTGTTGAAAGTGTCCAAATAGCATATGATCCAAGCTTGACTAACCTCAAAGAGCTCTTGGACATCTTCTTCAGAATGCATGATCCTACCACCGTCAACGCGCAGGGCCCAGACGTGGGGGTGCAGTACCGTTCTGCGGTGTTGACCCACGACGAAGAGGACCAAAAGCTCGCGTGGGAAGTGAAGGACGACAGCAAGAAGGTGTGGTACCCCAACCACGAGGTGGTGACCATCATCGAGCCCATCAAAATCTGGTACGACGCGGAGGACTACCACCAGCAGTACTTGCAGAAGAACCCCGGAGGCTACGAGTGCCCATCGCATTTCATCAGAACAAAGCCAAAAGTATAAATCCTCCCGTTTGCACCCAGGTATAGATTGGTCTGCTTTCTGGAAAAACAAGTTCAACACTGTACATTAGGTTCAACACATGTATAATACGTATGTGACATACAAAAGTTCATTAATAGACCGAGGGTCTCATCTTTATAGTTCTTAACTGGTTTAATTGCATGGAAAATAGCTCCCAGTAGTCAGCTGCTTACTCAAAACAGCTACCACTAACCACAATATCACTAATACCATTTACTAATACTACCAATAATACTAGCACCGACAATATATGCCCCGTGGTTAATTGCTTGAATTATTACGTAGGCCCTGGCTGATCCCCTTTTCTCCACCTATTCCACTGTGGCGTCCGACCAGTCGCAAATAGCTTTTATCTCCTGTGGGTTTGGGCCCAAAAATGGAGAAATTGATACCCCAAAATACCCCAGACGTGTTTTGGGCCCCTGCCTCGGGGAGCAACCGCAGCGGTCGCCACACCACCCGTTGGGCCCATTTCCGGAGTAGGAAAAGGCGCAACCGGAGTATGACGCCACAGCTATCTCCGAAGATCCAGATCTTGTGTCAAAGGTGTGGCTATGTCGCGGTGTGTCGCGTAGACGTGTCGCGCGTCATATGCAGGCAAGGCTGTGGAGGCATGAAATATACTGTGGAAGCATCTGTTGTATAGCTTGAATGGACATATTTCTTGGAAAAATACGATGGAGTTAAGTGTGTGTGAAGTTTGCGAATAATCCATGTGAATTTCTGTGGTTTGTAAAATTTTCTGCTTTTTAGCCATTTGTGTATTTGATCATCCCCTAAATATCACTTCAAGTCTTTTTCCTGGGTGTAACGTGTAACGGGCAGTATAAGGTTCCTAGAAGCTCTTCAAAAAGACGTAAATTGCTCTTGTACAATCAAGGTAGCTTTTTGTCTTGAGCTGGCTGAACTTTCTCCTGCAAGGAACCGTTATAGCTTTAAAAAAGTACCCCAGCGAGATATGCAAATTTAGATGGGTCTATCTTTTTCAGTGCTCTTAATATAAAGTATCAGCATACATGATTTGGTTCTGCAAGGATGTAACCCATTATGCACCAAGCTGCTAAATTCATCAAAAAATTCAAAGTATCTTTTTTTCTGAATGTTTGACTGAATTTATCAGAAAAGATATATTTTTGGTGTGTTCTCTATTGCAATAAATAAGTAGTAAGATGAAAATAAACTTCCCATTCGCAAAAAGATCTGCTCTACTTTTCAGCTGATCTCAGATCTCTGAATAGTAATAGCATAAGCATCAGGGGAACGCAGTCTTAAGTCCCAACAAAATAATTGTCAGCTAGCTAGGCTTTGAACTTGCTCTTCAGAAATTATTCATGAATGCCCATAAAACTGCTCTTCGACAGGACTTACTGGATGAATAAACTAAAAACTCAATCCTTCTACTACCAGACGCTTGCAATACTGTTGCACCCACCAGTAGTTAATTAATAATAATTTTTACGCTAATTAAACTAATTCAACACAATTGATCCAATAAAACAAATAGTCATCTATGAGTTAAGTGACCAGTTCAGTATAGGAAGCATCATGTGGTCACTTGGTATAAAACCCATCCAGTCTACCGTGCCGCATGTCGCCCCTCGAATGTCGTCTGGCGATATCCTCAAGACATCTTCACCGCGACATCCTAGACGCGTACCACCACCAACCATCATGTCTTTATGGGTAGACCGCTACAGGCCGAAGAGCTTGTCCCAGCTCACATATCACGACTCAATCACCCAGAACTTGGCCGCGTTGTCCAAATCGGGCGACTTTCCCCATCTTCTCGTGTATGGACCAAGTGGTGCTGGTAAAAAGACCAGAATCTATTCCACCTTGAACGAGATCTTTGGCGCCCAGGTGGAAAAGTTGAAGATCGACGTCAAGACGTTCACCACGTCTTCCAACCGGAAGTTGGAGTTCAACGTGCTAAGCTCCAACCACCACTTGGAAATTACTCCCTCCGATATGGGCAACAACGACCGGGTGGTCATCCAAGACCTCTTGAAAGACGTGGCGTCCACCGAGCAGGTGGACTTCCAGAACTCGCAGAAGAAGCATCGCTTCAAGATTGTCATCATCAACGAGGCCGACTCCTTGAGCAGGGACGCTCAGGCTGCATTGAGAAGGACAATGGAGAAGTACTCCACCAACATCCGTTTGGTATTGGTGTGCAACACCATCTCCAACATCATAGCTCCCATCAAGTCTAGAACGTTGTTGGTCCGGATCCCCAGCCCAAGTGTGCACGACATCTCGCAGGTATTGCTCAAGGTGTCCAAGAAAGAGGGCCTCAAATACTCTACGAACAACGAGGACGAGATTGTCAGATTCTTGGACAACGTGGCCCAGCACGCCAACCGCAACTTGAGAAGGGCGTTGTTGTCGTTCGAGACACTCGCCATGCAGCAGGAGACCATCCAGACCGGCAACAATCTCGACATCTTGAATTTGGACTGGGAGATCATCATCAAAAACATGTCCAGACAAATCAAAACCAATAGAAATGTGGCCACGCTTGCCAAGGTACGTGTGATTTTCTACGAGCTTCTCGCCCACTGCATTCCCGCCAGAACCATCCTCAAGACTTTGTTGTTCGAGTTGTTGGGATTGTTTGACGACACCTCCATTATCGAAGGCCTTGTTGAGTTGGCGTCGGTTTTTGATGAGAGGTTGAGCTTGGGACTGAAGAGCATTTTCCACTTGGAGGGGTTTGTGGCCAAAGCAATGGTGGTGATGGAGCACGGGTCGTAGACTAGTTGTACAATCCAATAATTATTAGGGGCTAGGTGACCTACTGCATGATACTTTGTAGTTTGTAGTGTCTGCCATCAAAAGATAGTATGTATTGCCCATGCCTTAATGACACATAGTAACTAAAGTATTGTAGTCGCCCGGTACAGAACAAACCATTGTATATTCGACACATAGCGAATGCCAGGTATAAATAAAATCGTAATAGATAGAAGTCATAAGAGTATGGTCATTGGTCCTTGGTGGAACTAAGAGAGATGGGTAGCGTTTGGGTTTAGTCTCCTTGTAGTTTATTGCCAGGCTAGTCCAGCTTTGGTCTCCATTTTGTAGGTTATTTCCAGGACTGTACGGCTCGTTAATCCCAAGGCATGTAGCATTAATTGCAGGCACGTAGCATTGATCCTAGGAATTTCTAGAGGTTTGATTTCTTGGAATTTCTGGCCTTACCACCACTTAAATCCCGGGCCGTACCAGCTCATGGAGTCTCCAGGCTTCCAGCACCTCATGGCTGTTGCACTTTGTGGTCGCCCCCTCTTTTGGAGTCAGCCAAAGGTGCCAAGTTCGAGCTTCCAGCGATGTCCTCGTAGTCAGGAGGCGCCACGTCGTCGCCGTCGCCCTGCGCAGATGAGCTGCCGGGGTTGTCTGTGTAGCGAGTGGCAGCAACTTGCTTGCCGGTCTCGCTACCCACGGTGTCGTCGTCGTCAGCACTCACACTAATGGGTCCAGTGGGCCCACTTTCCTCGTCGATCCGCACGTACCCGTCCCTCTGGCCATTGGCTTTGGGGAACTCCACCAAGCTGTACCACAAGGCAAAGATGATGCCAGGAATATGGCCAAGGAGGGTCAAGAGCACCACGATCAACGTCTCCTTATTGAAGACGTGGTACTCCTTCAAAATGAACACTGGCAACGGTGGAAACACGAACGCCATGATCACGAGAAGCACCCTCTGGGCGTCGTTTTGTGGAAGAGAAGACATGGCGGTTCTTGTGGAGTAGTGACTAGGTGGCAAAACAAATAGTTAGGGGGAGTGCGGTGCTGCCAAAACTGCCGCCAGAAATTGGCTGTCAGAACGGAAGGACTACTATAAGGGAGGAATAAAAGCCATTTTGGGCGACCTGACAAGCTTTCTAGCTCTTTATGGCAGCAGTGGGGGCCTTACTACGCCTAGAAGGCACCATGAAGTCCTTTTTACGGGGTCTCTGGCCGTCTTCTCTGGCTCTCCTTATCGCGCACGTGACGGCCAGTTATATTTCCAGCGCTTCACCACCACCACCATCTAAGCGCCATGGATTTCATCAAAAAGACCATATGGGGCCCCGACCCCAAGGACCAGGTACGTCCTCCCGCTAAAGTTCCCCGGCTCTACTAACCCTCTAGATGCGCAAAATCAACCAATTGCTCCGCAAGAACAAGCGGGAGTTGGATAGGTCCATGAACCAGCTCCAGCCGTTGATGAAAAAGACAGAAGGGTTGATCAGAAAGGC
Organism: Suhomyces tanzawaensis NRRL Y-17324; assembly: GCF_001661415.1. Lineage (NCBI taxonomy): Eukaryota > Fungi > Ascomycota > Pichiomycetes > Serinales > Debaryomycetaceae > Suhomyces > Suhomyces tanzawaensis. The sequence goes on from NW_017963637.1 coordinate 21,003, forward strand.
CGCCAAGGACAAAGATCTCAAGACAGCCAAGCTATACGCCAAAGAATTGATCAACATCAAGAAACAGTACAACAAGTTGCATACCTCCAAAGCTCGGGTCGACTCCATCTCCATGTCGGTGAACGAACAGTGGCAGATGAACAAGCTCACCCAGTCGTTGCAGACATCCACGGTGGTGATGAAGGATGTGAATCTGTTGGTCCATCTTGGCGTGGTGCTGGGCACCATGCAAGAGCTCTCCAAGGAGTTGATGAAGGCAGGCATCATCAGCGAGATGATGGACGACATGGTCGATTTGGACTACGAGGAGGACGAAGAGCTTGAGAGCGAGTCACAGGACGAGGTCAACAAGGTCATCCAGAGCTTGACGGAAGACAAGTTCTCCAAGATCAATAATGACGTGCCCACCGTCAGCGTGGACGTGGAGCCGGAGCCCGTGGAGCTCAACGACGAGGAGGACCAGGAGGCTTTGGACGAGATGCGGGAAAGATTGAGGGCTTTGCAGGAATGAGCGACTTTTGCCGTGTTGCATTTGATTGAGCTGATCCCTGTATAGAGCAAATACCAAGTGTATGATGCATCCAAGCAGTATATGCAAGGTCCTAGTTGAGCAGGAAAATAACGAGGTGGTTAATTTTAATAAACGTTGATAACTACATGAAGCAAAATGTTGAAGTGTAAACAATGGTGGACCTGAATTAGGGTTATTGAGATAAAGGGAATAGCCGGAGAATCAGTAACTCATTAAACCCCCAATGAAGATATCAACTACTACGATACCATTAATAATTTTCACTTCTGAGACTACTGGGCTCTGGTTTGATTATTTAAGAAGGCCTACGTTGGAAGCGCTTTTCTAAGAGATCAGACCAAAACAATTTTCATTAATAATGTCCACATCTTTCTGACTTATCTGTCGTTAGCTGTCACAGGCTCTTGTGTTGACTCGATAAACTCGATTCTATTTGGTGCTACACTTTGATTATCGATAGATTTTTCTTTCCCGTCACTTCCGTGCACAATAGGCACGATAACTACTATTTCTCTACTAGAGCCATTCTCAATCTCACTTTATAAATGCTTGAATAGACAAGCTTGCTGTAGGACTGGTAGGATCATCATATCCGTTGAATTGGTCAAGAAACCCCGGTCTTTGTACTTGGAACATCTTCACTGAAATTCCAAATTGGTCCAGGCTGACCAGTCAGGAAAATGGGCCCAAGTGTCGTCCCTGGGTAGTAATTTGAGATTGTGCACCTAGCTTACTTGAAAATAAAGCTTCCTCCTGTAGCTGACACTGCACCGCCTTTGCAGCTAATTTAGCTAGGGCCCTCACTGGATCTTCCCCCCCCCCCATCTCGTCAAAGATACTCTTGACTTAGATACGCTTATCTGGAGCGTTAGGTGCGCCGATCAGTAAATTGGACGGTACCACTAGTGGAAAGCACATTGCGCATCTCTGCGTAGATTACTTAGAGCCTCAAGAACAACGATTCTGTGAAGTTGATCTTGCATGCGTCCTTGATGTTGTCGTTCAAGGCTTCGACCTCCTTCTCCACGCGGGACTTTTCGTCGCCAGCGTAGAGGTGGGGGTAGCTTTTGTAGTTGTCGTCGCCGAGGTCTGCTATGCTGTCGTCATTGGCGGACAGGAAGTGGAGGCTGTTGGCATTCAGATGGGAGGCGTTGGGGGTGTTCAACTGCGAGTTGGCAGCGGTGCTGGTGTTCAAGAACGTCGACACGTCGATGAGGTTGTCGGAGAGGTCGTTGACGATGGTGTTGAGCTCCTGTTGTCTCTGCTGCTGTTTGAGCAACTCGGCCTCTTGTATGTAGTCGCTAGAGTAGATGTTGTGGTGGTTGCGCAAGAGCGATGACGACTCATTCACGTCGTCCTCGTCACTGGAGCCGCGGAGGCACGATAAACACAATCCCATCGTGGTGTTGGTGGTGGAGGTGGTTGTGATTGGATGAGTATGCGGAAGGTTGGCTGCCGTTTTGAGGTGATTTGGTGATATTTAAGGGTGCGCACGATGGCTGGCTAAGATAAGCTGGGGCATGCGGAGGAACTAGCGAGAACGCAGGGGCATGATGCTGACAGGCTGGTGGGCTGAAGAGGCTGTATATGACAGCGGTGGGCAACTGCGCTGGAGCCGATACTGCCATAGATGATGGATTTCAACGGACGATACCTCATAAAATGGTCTCGGTGGCTGGGTGGATATTGCTAGAAGCACCGGTAGAGCCAAAGGCGAGAAGAAGAGCCGAGAATCCACCAGACATATAAGCGCAATCTAAATAACCCGAAAGAAGGATATCAGGGACCTTCTAGGTTGAGCATATATAATTTAATAAGGTGGAAGTTGATTGTTTGCTGTAGCGTAGTTGTCTATGTGGAATGGGTGATTCCAAGCATCCATTCTCTGGCCCGCCTGACTTCATATTGCAACCATCATGATGGCTGCTAAAGGATAGACAAGACGCACAGTTGACAAGATTGGAAGAAAACAGTGATGAGTCAAGAACCACAACTGGTGGCCATGAGTCAAGGCTGCGAAGAGACTAAATGGTGCTTAAGCATCAGTTGGAATTGGAATGGTTCGCTCCATCGTTATGTTGCATAAGCCCAATCAGTTGGAATTGGAAATGGTTCGCTCCATCGTTATGTATTTTATCACTAGCCACAATCTCAGATTATACACTCATGATAATGAAGTAGTAATCTTTAGCAAATGGACTGCCTAATTTAGAAAGTCCTTCCATCTGGAATGTTTATTTAAAGACAGGTCTACTTCACAGACAGGCACTTAAGAGTCTCGTGCGGTCGCACCCTTCCTCGGTCTCTGGATGCAGTGAACCGTTGTAGAGAACACCTTTACTGCTTCCGTAAGACCCACATCGTCAGTGACAACCTAACAGAGTATCACCTCCCATCATCGGCTTCACAAGTTCCACCACATTCATGTGCTCCCAAGGAGCCTGACACATGTTATTGTAGACCTTCGGGCACATGAATTATCCACCACCCTCCTTTTGTGACACCCGTTGGGCATCTGCCTATGATTGACCTGGATCAGCGCATTTAACCACTAAGATCAGCACGGCTTGAAAGCACAGCTCTACGGATCCCAACTCATCGTCTTCTTCTTTCCGACACAGCATGCCGGCTATTTAAAGCGCCCATGATGGTCTCCCGGTGTATGAAACGAGATCCAGTCATCCGCCTGTCTTGCCAAATCGGACTGTGATGGTTATCAGCTGCGAAATATGGAGCAACAGCCGCGCCAAATGAAACGCGATGAGTGGGAGCGAGATTTACGGTTACGTACCGGTGGGTGGGTCTGGACCTACATAACTACTATAAGCGCCGCCAACCCCACCCTTCTGAAAGTTATATAGGTGCTGGTTCCGTCAAGTGCCCCACGCTATCTACAGTGACCATGGCTATCATTTCGCAACTACCCCCAGAGCTCCTCGGCTTGACACTCTCGTGCTTGCAATCTAGCGATCTCGACCGTCTATTCAACTTTGTGGACTTGGTCTTTGCTCCACCGTCAGGCAAGTTCCGTTCCATCCAGCAGATGGCGTTGTACCATTACTATTCACACAAAAATCTCGTTGTCACCACCAACAATTCCACCTTCAAAAGAGATGGGGGGTTGGTGGTCTCGTATCCCGAGTTGCAGTACTTGGCAAAACACCGCATCATGATCCAGCCCCACGATATTACGTTTGTGTTGGACAACAACTTCGACGAGGTGCCGTTGGAGCTCATCAACTTCATGATGATCCTCAACGATGCCTCGGTCATGCACTTCATCAGTCAGTGCTCCCACAACATAAATATCGAGTTGAAGCTTCATGTGAATTCGTCGTTCCAGAACAATAGCATGGTTCGGCACATGTTTGCCAGCTTGGATAAGAACGGGCTCACCCGGATTGCGATCTTGAAGATCCACTACTATGGATGTGCTGGTCACAGTAACCAGTACTTATACCAATCCAACTTGTACAATGCCAGTATGAATCGGTTTTCTGCCGACCCCAGGGTAGTGGCAATACAGAAGGACCCCAGATTACTACTCAAGTATGTGCAAGAATGCGACCATGGACATAACTTTACCTATTCCCAGTTCTGCCCAAGCTGCATAAGTATCCAGATCAGTAGCCTTGTTCTTCAGAACTTTGATGTCAATAAGTTGAACAGCTACTTTTCTGCCAATACCCTTAATTTTTGTCAGCTCAAGAGATTGGATTTATCGTATAATGGTCTTGTCGACTTGAGGTCCATCAAATTTCCTTCGAGCTTGACCCATTTGAACCTCTCCAACAATAACCTCATTAATCTAAACTCCTCAAATTTTAATTTAAAGGATTTGAAAAACCTCGAGGAATTGAACTTATCCAACAACAATCTCATCAACATCGATTTCAGAGAATTACAAGGTTGCCCCACTTATAAGATCAAGAAATTGCAATTAAATTGCAACAGTTTGGTGGATTTGAGCTTCTTAAGGGCTTCGCCATTTGTTAATGTTATAGACCTTGACCTATCCAGAAATTTGATTTCCAAACTCCAGAAGTTTCCCTCTAAGATCGTAAAATTGGACTTGTCTGGGAACTACATTGCTGATTTTTTCAATCAGTTGGATGCAAGTGTGTTCCCCAGCAGTTTGAACGAGTTGAATATTTCTGGGTGCAAGATAAACTGCAGCAACTGCGACTTTACCCCAGAGCTTGGTCACTGTATGAGCTCGTGGATATCTGAGGTGGCACAACTTTTTAAAATCAAATCTTTGTGCGCAAGTGCTGACGACTTGAGGCAGGGTGATTTCATTGCTGTTGATAACGGTATCGCAGTGTGAAGAATACATTCTACTCAACAGAGTAGTAAAAAAAAGGAAATATATAGAATAAACTGGTGTAATGAAATTGGGTGTGACTTTTGGCACACAATTACGAATAAAAAGAGTATCACTATCGTTTAAATCTTGCAGCCTTATAAGAGGATAGTAGGATTTGTAGAATGGGAGGGTGACACAGTTTATTGACCCAAGAACCTTGCTACAAAAAAATTCTGAAGATATGTGAAGAAATTACAGTTTCAGCTATGGGTAATAAAATTATTTAAAAGCCATGGATGATAGTCAGATGAATTTATAAAAAGATGTTAAATTCACAAAATAGCACAAATATTGATGGACATAATGGAAGACAAAACCTTACTGCCATATTCGTGAAAACCCTCTTGCAATTGTTCGTATTTTCTCTACTCAGGAGCGTGCTACTCCTATCCACTATATAACTATCCCTGGGACCTCGATTACGTAATCACTCCCCCCCACATTCAGGGATGATTCCCACCTTCTAACCGCCCACCACCATGTCCAAAGCCTTGTGTTCCTACGCCTTTGACACCCTCTACACCCTTCTCCACGGCACAAGCCCCACCTCCTTAGCCAAGCACTTTGCCGTGCTCCAGGAGTCCCTGTCCGACTATCCATCCTCGGCCCCTGTATTCGTTACCTGGAACCAATCGGGCAGGTTACGTGGATGTATAGGCACTTTTGCCAGTGAGCCTATAGAGAAGGGCGTAGCCAGGTACGCTGTCGTGGCAGCAAGGCAGGACACCCGATTCCGTCCCATTTCCAAGCTGGATCTAAATTCCGAACTCCTGGTGAGTGTAACCCTTCTAGATAACTTCACCCATATTGATGAGTGGGACGATTGGACCATTGGATTGAACGGTCTCAGGATATCGTTGGACCTCGAGGGCTCTCACTACCTGGGAACGTTTCTACCTTCTGTTGCAGAGGAAGAAGACTGGTCCAAGGAAGACACTCTCTACTATCTCTTGATTAAAGCTGAGCTCTCTGGCATCAGTCAAGACCGTGTGGTAGGCTTCTACAAGAAGGGCATCAAGGAAGGCTGGCTCCACTTGACTCGGTACGACGGTCTCAAGCTGCAATTGGATTTTAGCCAGTTCCTCGAGGTCCGCAAGGCACTTCAGCCATGAAGTGAATAATCAGAATGAGAATATTGACTATCTCTTTTATCAGATATAGGTTTTTTGAAGTATGTTGTGTCCATTGCTATCAGGGCTGTTGGTAAACTACAGATAGTAGGTTTTCGTATGTTTAGTTAACTATATAAGGGGTGATGGACAGGATTGGTATCAGTATTAGCTAGTCCATAGTATCAGTGGAGGCCCCACTTCTAAAAAGATCTAATCATAAACAAATGTTCTAAACTTCAAATGCCTTGGCGACTCCGTAGAGGAAGAAACCACTTAAAACAGGGATGGTGAAGTTATCGTCAATATTCCAGAGGTTGATGAACTCGGATGCGCTAGCAATGAATCCACTCAATAATGCATACACGTGGAAGTTCAACTGACTGGTGGACTCGGACCACAAGATATCCTTTGGCTCGTTGACGTTGTAGTTTGGGATGAAGTAGCCGTAGAGCAAGTAACAACTGAAGACACCGGTGACGAAACTAGCCAATGATCCAGCAACAGACTTCCCAGCAGTGATCTGGGGAGTGTACTTGCCAAACTGTCTACCGATGGTAGAAGCAGACACATCGGCCCAACTCAACAACAACACACTCATCAAAGAGATATCCTTGGGGAACAAAGCAAACACGATCATGAGCCCCACCAAGTACCACAAGGTACCGTTGTATTGGTTAACCTCCTTCTCTCTGATCAAGAACCACATGGTATTCACCACCTTGCGGTTCAATTCGGGGTTCTGGAATCTGATGTAGTCATTGGTGAAGATCACGGCAAACAACGTTGCCAACGGAAGGATGATCTGGGTCTGGTGGACGCCCAAGGTGTAGAGCCACAAGGTGAACACACCAATGGACGAGTGGAGGAGCTTTCTGACCACCTCGTGCTTGACAAGGAACTTGCGGAACTCGGAGGTTTGGGCTAGGATGATTGATTCAAGCGCAGGCTTTTCGTCTGCAACTGGCTCCTCTTTGGTGTTGGATTCAGCAGGAACCTCGACGGTAGACTCTTCCGTGAGCAAGTTCAGAAGCTCGTCTTGGATGGTGTCGTCTGGGGTGGTGTCTTCCAGGACATCCAGGTACTCCAGGATCATTGAGCTCTGGTGCATGAAGGTGTCGTCATCATCTTCGACGTAAGTTTCGTTGCTGTCGAAATTGAGGATGGTCTTTTCAGGGACCACTCTTTGCACGACCTTCGGCGTTCTGGGGGTGGCAGGTGCTGAAGACATGGTGGAGATGTTGTAAACATTAAAAACATATTTTTGATCTGATGGGTGCGTCACGTGCCCGTGTCCGGAGCCAACGGGCGCCTGTGATTCCGGGGACTATATGCACACCGACGATGATGGAGGCGTATATTCTGGGATTCTTAACACTACAAGAACTGTGAGTGAGCTTGTAGGAAACTCGGTGTTCTGAAGCTTGAGTGTAAAACTCAGTCTTCACAGCCTGACAATTCCAGTGACGGGGATGTGGTCAAGTGGAGCGTGGTCAAAGACAGTGATAACAGTCACAAAAATTGAAAAGAAAGGCCGAAGCGCAAGATGGTATCAGAGGGCATTCTACGTCCTTCTATTTGGCTCTAGAATTTTGGGGGCAAAATCAGGATAGCTTCTATGTTTTCCCAATTTTTACATCATCTCCAACCCATTAGTATTACCGGTATACCATCCCCAAACCTTTAGTTTTACCCGTCTTCTTCTCTTTGCATAAAAAAATGGAATGTTCCACTTAATTTTGGGTACTCCTTCAAGCAGGTAAGAGAGCAGTAGAGCTTCATTGGACGGTAGTCTCTTTCTTACCCACAAGGTTAGCTGAGATTTTTCGCAGCCATGAATTTGTTGGGTTGGGCCTAACACGTTAGCATTGACTAAGCTGCTACATTTCGATTTCCCAACCTGTTACTATTAGTAACTTAATTAATACATTGCATCGACAGTAGTATTTCTTAGTTGCCTAGCTCAAGTGTGAAGTTTCCCACTTTGAGCAATGCTTATGCGGTCCCACCGAATCACAACCGTTAATCCTATCTGGAAGTTATAATCTACTTTTCAACAATTCTTAAATATTTGCATTTTCTCAACAATTTTACACGGCAAAATCTCAAAACTAAAATACAATTTGTGATTTTAGAATCATCGATACAGAGTGTTAGAGACATACAACAATAAATGAAACGAATGGAATTAACTTTGCTATTTACAGAAAACATTTGAAATAATGTTTCAGCTAGATCCACTAGCTCGTCTTTTCCAAGACTCTTTTCGCAATGTCTAAGTATGGCTTAGAAAGAACCGATTTTGGATCCATTACCACGGGCTTCCCGCTATCAGAATGCACACAAATATCTGCATTCAAAGGGATCGAACCCAATAATTCCAAGTCGTGGTTTTTTGCTTCTCTGGCAGCACCTTCAGTCCCAAAGATATGGGACTCATGGCTGCAATTAGGACATATGTAGTAGCTCATATTTTGCACCAAGCCTAGGATAGGGATATTCACCTTATTAAACATGGCAATACCCTTAACTGCATCGATAAGGGCAATATCTTGTGGGGTGCTCACAATAATGGCACCATCTACTTTCAATTGTTGGCCGATAGTAAGCTGGGTATCTCCAGTGCCTGGCGGCATGTCGATGACGAGATAGTCCAAGTTAGACCACTGTACCTCGAAGAGTAATTGTTGCAATGCTTTCATGACCATCAAACCTCTCCATACCACAGCATTCTCTGGGGGCACCATGTAACCCATGGACATGGACTCTATTCCATAATTGGACAAAGGAAGTAATTTTCCTTCAGATGATAGACGGGGCTCACCCGAGAGGTTCAACATACGAGGAATGGAGGGCCCAAAGATATCTACATCAAGAAGGCCGACCTTTTTGCCCAAGTTATGAAGCGACAATGCCAAGTTAGAGGACACAGTGGACTTTCCAACCCCTCCCTTTCCAGAGGCAACGAGTAGAATTTTGTTGACACCAGGAATTTTTTGCTTGACAGGCAAGCCACGAGACATTCGGGGAATCAGCGGGTTCTTGGGGAGTCCTAGTGGGTTTTCATGACGAAATATGGATGAAGCATGAAGGCGACGAACGGTTCTCAACATGGTCAAGGATTATTAGGGAAACTGGGAGAATTCAGTTCAAAAATGTAGCAGTACAATGGGGTTGGGCTTTAGGAGTGAGTTATGGCAGAATTGTCCTGCTGACGGTGATGGCACGGAAGAAACGTTTGGTGTATGGCCTGTTTTGGTGAATAGTCAGCTGGAAGTTGGGAATCTAGATGGCTAGCAATCTGGAGAGTCTTGGAGGAATGTGGAAAGTACTATCAGCAGATGGTGAGGTTCAGACAAGGTGACAATTCTGTTTTGAGTTAGCCGCTTGCTCAGTAAAGCTTGTAAACAACTGTATCAACTTGCAATAGTGCAATTAAGGATGCTATGTAGGGCTGGATGGGTAAGGAAGCTTGGTGGGACGAGTAGAGGGCTTGAAATTGGAGCTGTACGCTTTGCTGAATCTAGCCTTCTTCTGGTTCTTCTGGTTCTTCTGGCTCTTGCGATCTTCTGCTTGCGCTTCTTCTGCTTGCGCTTCTAGTCTTGAGGTTCTTCTTCTTGTGCTTGTGCTTCGTGTTGGCCCTCTTGTGATTCTAGTCCTTGATTCTCTGATTCGCACACTTATTTGCGATGGCATCTCCACCACCACCACCACCATGATGCGGTCTCTAGCCCTACCAGGCACTTCCAAAGCCTTCCTGAGAGCAATAGTACCCCCAAGCCTTCATGCTGGTCGCATGTACTACTCCACCAGACCAACCATATATGCCTTGTCCACCCATCTTGCCAGATCGGCCATAGGCATCATCAGAATATCGGGGTCAATGTCGAGCCACATCTACACCAAACTCACCCAGAGCCAACCACCCAAGCCCAGGTTGGCAACCGTCAAGACGCTTCGCTCTTCCAAAGGAAAGGTGTTGGACGAAGCGTTGGTGCTCTACTTCAAAGGCCCTGCCTCCTACACAGGAGAAGACCTCTTGGAATTGCACGTCCACGGAGGCGTGGCCATCATCCAGGCAGTGTTGAAGGCCATCAAGGGGTTGCACGACCCCAGCCAGGGCATTCATATCAGATATGCTGAAAATGGAGAGTTTTCCCAGCGTGCATTCATAAACGGACGGTTTGACCTCACGGAAATCGAAGGCATTCGGGAAATGATCGATGCTGAAACCGAGACCCAGAGAATAGCAGCGTTGTCGTCGCTCTCGGGAGATACCAAGCAATTGTTCGCGGGATGGAGAAATCACATCCTCAATAACGTGGCGCTATTGACTACAGTAATAGATTTCGGAGAAGATCATGACATTGAAGAAGTCAACGAATTATTTCAAACAGTAAACGACAATATAATACAATTGGAATCCCAGATCAGCCAATACCTCAACAAGGTCAGACGGTCGGAAGTGCTTCTCAAAGGAATCAAGACCATCCTTCTAGGCCCCCCCAACGCGGGCAAATCTTCTATTTTGAATATCCTTGCAAACAACGAAAGTGCCATTGTAAGCGAAATCGCAGGGACCACCAGGGATATCATAGACGTCCCCATAGATATCCAGGGATACAAAGTGGTTATCGGAGACACCGCAGGAATAAGAACTACCACAAAAGAAGACCAAATTGAAATAGAAGGTATCAAGAGGGCGAAACTCAAGTCATTCGCCAGTGATCTCGTGATAATAGTGCTTCCTGTCAACGATGACAAAATGGTGGACTATAACGATCTTTTTGAACATATTTCAACCCTCAAACTGGAGAATAAGGAAATCTTGGTCATTTTGAATAAGATGGATTTGATTGACGTGGATAAAAAGTCCAAGCAACAACTTCTCGACAAGTTTTCCAAGAGATTGGAGATCGACCAATCCAAATTCCATTTAATCTCATGTATAAATGGATCTGGAATGGAGTCTTTAACCAATTCGATGGTTCACAGCTTCAAAACCATCTCATTATCAGAATCAACAGATCCCATCATTGTGTCTTCCAGAATACAGGATTTATTGGAAAATGATGTTTTGCAGGGATTCCAGCAATTCTACCATTGGAAAGATCAAGATGATGTGGTTTTGGCGTGTGAAAGCTTGAAACAGTCCATCGAAGGAATAGGAAAAATCACCGGTGAAGCTGTTGGAGTGGAGGAGATTTTGGGGGTTGTGTTCTCCAGTTTTTGTATTGGGAAATAGATCAAGTAGTGTTACAAATAACATAAAACGTAATCTTCTCAACTTCCCAGGTCATCTTCAATTGCTGGAGTTGGTGTCTAGTGTGTCTACCAGCAAGCTCCTCATTTTCGTCTGGGATTTTGGCATGTTTAAATTGCTTACTCAAGTTGGGGCCGACTTTCACTTCGAAGTCCAAAATATTCAATCCATTGGTTAATTTCAAGTCGTATTGAAGTCCAAGTAAGTCGTTTTCATTTTTCTTTTCTTCAAAACAATCACCACCGTTTGAAACTTCTCTTTCATTAACAAATAGCTTACATTGAAAATCGTCATCGGTGGAAGAGTTCAAGTACCCACGACCGTCTATCAAATCAGCCTTTTTGATGGAATGGAGCAAGTTATGCAATGAGACCTTCATAGAAATGTATGGCAGCACATCGGCTGGTAAAGTCATAGTGTAGGATTGGACGGCATAACCGTTTGAAGGAACTTTGTATTCGAAGAAGGTTGTAACTGGATGAAGTGGATGAGTGGGGAACAAGGCTTTCTTCATTTCTTCGTTCTTTGGAAGAGGAAGGTTGCTGGATTGATATGCCTTTTGTTGAGTGTGCTTGGTGATATGGTTGACTGCAGCAATAGACGAGGAGATAGAAGCTTCCTGGATAACGGTGTCATCTAAGGAAATCTTTGGTAACGATTTACCAAGAGTGTTTGCACTATTCTTCTCTGTATGTACTTCTTGTGGCTTGTCAACAGTGTCCACGGGAGCTGCACCATCTTCTTCCTTGTTGTCACTAATGTCGGCGATGGAAGCTTGGCCAGTTGGCTCTTGTTTGACATCCTGAGTCTCCTTCTGATCTTCACCCTTCAATTTCAAGTTAAGTTTCACTTTTGGTTGTTTTAGCTTCAATCTCAATTTGGTCAATTTTGTGACTTCATCCTTGAGGACATCGTACTTCTCCTCAAACAATTCCTTCAATTTTTCAGCATCTTGATGGATTTCTGACGAGGGGTCATTGTACAATTGGGCGTTGGTGAAGATAAGCATAGTGGCGTTGTAGAACTTTTCAAGGTTGTCGACCAAGGAGACTTTGCTCGAAAACAACTTCTTTCTCTCTATCTTTTTTAACACATTGCCAAACGAGGTGGGCGTGGTGACGTAGTTCAAGTAGTCTGGGTACTCCTCAACATCAACATCGTCCATGAAGGGGTTGCTGATGATGCCCTCGTCCGGGAACTCGTGCGAGATCACGTCCTTGAGCAAGGCAGTGCAAATCAGAGGCAATCTGTCGAAGGTGATCTTTTTCTCACCGGATTCTTCCTTGACACCAGCGGCCTTCTTTGGCTCTTTTTCTTGGGTGTTTCCATCGAAACTTCCGTTCTTGAGGAACTCGTCGGATTGCTGTTCTACGTAGTCGTAGATCTTCTGTGCTGACGCGACGATCCATGATTCGGGGTCGTTGTACTTGGCTGCGTTATCGAGCAAGAGCTGGAAGTCGGCCAAGTACTCGTGGGTAGAGTCAACAGGGTACTTGTTCTGCTTGAGCTTCTTCTGGATCTCAGCAAGCGAGATGGGCGTGTCAATGATCTCGTAGTAGTCGGGATACAACTTCTTGGGAGGCAATTTGACAAACGGTCCAGATATCACTTCTCCAGCATCGTCTTTGAGTGCGAGAACTTGGCCAGTAATGGAGGTGTAGAAGTGCTTGAACTCGTCAGCCGAAGGGGAAGTCTTCTTCTTCTTGGCCACGGAAGACAGCGACGAGGCGTTTGTTCGTTTTGCGGCAGATCCCATTGGAGTTGGTGTGGTTTAAGTGCAGTTTCCAGTGTTTTATGAGGAGCGTGGTTGAATGTTTTCAATGTGCGAACTGGGTGAAATGCAGGTTAGTGCTGGCAGGGCCAAACCAGTAAATGGCGTCAGATCCATCGATAACGTTTCCATACTAGAATTCTGTCTGTACCTGTTATGGCCAACTATTCCAGCGAGCCTGGCTGCGTGACCATTCTCTATGGGTCCGAGAACGGCACTGCCGAGGACTATGCCCGCTACTTGTGGCAAAGGCTCCAGTACCTTCAGCTCAAGCCCACCTTGAGCACCTTGGATGAATACCCTTTGAAAAGTCTCGTCACCGAAACCAAGATCCTCATTATAGTGTGCTCTACCACTGGCCAGGGTGAGCTTCCGTTGAACGCCCGCAAATTCATGAAGTTTTTGCTCAAAAAGAAGCTTCCATCCGACTTGTTGAACCACATCAAACTCACCACTTTTGGCGTGGGCGACTCTTCCTACACCAAGTTCAACTACGCCGTCAAAAAGCTCCACACACGGCTCCATCAGCTCGGATGCTCCGAGCTCTCGCCCCGCTGTGAGGCAGACGAGATGTCAGCCGAAGGCGTGGACGGCTTCTACAAGGAATGGGAGCTAAAGGTGATAGAGAACATCAGAAGTTACTTTCCCGATCTTGTGACAATCAGTGACGATTACCTTCTTCCTCCATTGAACCCAGCATCTTACGATGAACTGGACGACTTGCTAGACGAACTGGACCTTTCTTTGACCAGGGTGCAAAACGACCCTGATTTGCATATTGGCAAGATCGTTTCCAACGTCAGACTTACCGATTCCGACCACTTCCAGGACGTCAGGCATGTCATTATTGAGTCGGAGGAGTTGAAATTTCTTCCGGGTGACACCGTGGGGTTGTATCCAATCAATGACGACAAGAGCGTGGAATTATTGATTCAGCTGCAGCCCCACTGGATTCCGTTTGCTGACAAACCACTTCACATCCTGGGAAAGGTTGCTGCTATTGATGGTGGGTTGATCTCCGCAGAAAAGCTCACTTTGCGGTCTCTCTTCAAGTATCACCTCGATATCGTGGCCATTCCTCGAAGGTCGTTTTTTATGAACCTCTGGCACTTCACTAATGCTTCCACCCCAGACGGTGAGCGGGAGCAGGAGAAGTTGAAGGAGTTTGGAGGGTTTGAAGATACAGAAGAGTTGTACAACTACGCCAATAGGCCCAGAAGACTGATTCTCGAGACCATATTGGAGTTCCAGGATAACCTCGAGATCCCCATTCGGTACATCTACGACCTATTCCCCAAGATCAGGCCCAGGCTCTTCTCCATTGCATCCAAACCATCGCCTACCCAGGTGGAGCTCGTGGTCGGAATTGTGGAGTACAAGACCATGTTGAGACGGATCAGAAGAGGGTTGTGCTCGAAGTGGTTGAAGCTGGTGGATTCTGGCGACCGGATCGTGTTCAAGACTCACAGAGCCAACTTGAAGTACACTCTTCCATCGGTGCCCAATCCTCCGTTAATCATGATTGCACCAGGAACAGGAATAGCTCCCATGAAGTCCATTATAGAGCACGTCACGGGACACGAGATAGACCAACAGTTGCACCTCTTCTACGGGTGCAGGTATAGCGGTAAGGACCTCTTGTTCCGGGAGTTATGGAACACTTTGGTGGATGCGCAGAAGCTCCATTTCTATCCGGCATTTTCGAGAGACGAGAACTCTACTGCCAAGTATGTCCAGGACAGGCTCTTCCAGGAGAAGGCGCTCATCGGAGACCTCCTCTTGAACCAGAATGCCATCATCTTTGTGTGTGGATCCAGTGGTAAAATGCCCAAGCAGGTGAGAATCACCCTCATGGAGGTTTTGGTGCACACAGGCATGGACGAGGCCCAGGCGGGCGAGTATTTGCTTGCCATGGAGGATAGTGGACGTTACAAGGAAGATGTGTGGTGATTTGTGATGGGAAAATAGACTTCAATAACATTTGGTGAAATTTAATTATCGACAAGTTTCCAGTAGTTCGGATGAAAGTGAAGATTATTAGTCAAAAGTCTTTATCAGGTTTAAAAAGGCTTTTAAATCTTCAATAAGAACTCACAAACGGAAAACTATTCCATAGAGGACTACAAATCATTATAATCCTGGCCACTTAACGCCACTCGTGAGCTAGGCATTCCATAAAATAATATATACCCTTGATTTGGTTCAAAGGAACCATCAATACCAGAGCATTGGATTTTCTCTATTCTGACCGGTCGAGTCATTTCTCTAAATAGCCCACCACTAGTTCGTCTTAAAAATTAAAAGACATATACTCCTCCTAGCCAACCCACCACTGAATAGACTTTAAAAATTAGAAGAAGTTTATGTGTCAAACCTTCAAGTATGCACTTATCAATATTAACTAATTCCAACAGTTTTTCCAGTACAGTAACACTTCGCAAGGGCTTCGCTCTAGTAATTAATATGCCTACAGCCATGATCACAGTCCAACATAGTGCCTTAAAAACCTTTCCGAATTACTCCTTCTTTCACTTTTGTGTCGTTACATCCACCTCTTCGTTCCTTCCTCTAGCCACTCCTCACTTCTCTTTCTTCCTTTCCCACTTCCACCAGGGCCGCGCACAGAAACCGATTTCGCAAATCTGACCGTTCAGCGTTTACTTCACCACCATGAGAACTGCCAAAATAGTACCGCTAGTCACGTCTCTTCGGAGCAGGCTCAGCCAGCTCCCAGTATGGACTGCTCGTGCTTACTCCACCAAGTACCCACAAGAAATCCAGCTAGACGGACAGTCGTACAAGACTGACGAGTGGACCAACGTCCCTCCATACATCTTGGAGTTGACCAAGAGACAATTACACCAAAACCCCAACCATCCGATCGGAATCCTCCGTGACTTGATCCAGTCCAACTTCAAGGACTTGGGATACACCTTCTACAACAACTTCAAGCCAGCAGTGACCACGGTAGAGAATTTCGACATCTTGGGGTTTCCCCAAGACCACCCCGGTAGATCCAAGTCTGACACCTACTACTTGAACAAGACGCACTTGTTGAGAACCCACACCTCAGCCCATGAACACGAGTGCTTCCTGGACTGCAAGACCCCAGGGTACTTCATCACTGCCGATGTCTACCGCAGAGACGAGATCGACAGAACGCACTACCCGGCGTTCCACCAGATGGAGGGTGCAAGAATTTGGTCGAAGGACACTCCTAACTTCGAGGAGCAGCTCGTGAAGGATATCGAGTCCATCCCCAAAACCAACATTATCGTGGAGGACCCGGTGAGAGATGCACCAACTCACCCAGGAAACCCCAAGCAGGACTACATGACCGAAAAACAGGCCCAGTTGATCAGTATCCACTTGAAGAAAACAATTGAATTTTTGGTCCACAACGTGTTCGAGACTGCCAGAGAATCCGCCAAATTGGCTGGTTCCACCGAGCCCTACTTGAACGAGCCATTGAAGGTGCGTTGGGTCGAGGCATACTTCCCCTGGACCAGTCCCTCGTTTGAAATTGAGGTCTGGTGGAAAGGTGAATGGTTAGAGTGCTGTGGAAGTGGTATCGTCAACCAACAAGTATTGCTGAATGCGGGCTTGACCGACGACAAGTTGGGATGGGCCTTTGGAATTGGTCTCGACAGAATAGCCATGTTGCTCTTTGGAATTCCCGACATTCGTTTATTCTGGTCCTTGGATGAGAGATTCAGTCTGCAATTCCAACAAGGTAAGATCGCTACATTCGTGCCATACTCCAAGTACCCAGGAATTGACAGAGACATTTCTTTCTGGTTGCCTGGAGACTCGGTTCTTCACGAGAACGATGTCATGGAGTACGTTAGATCGCACGCTGGAGACTTGGCTGAAAGCGTGGTTCTCATCGATGAGTTTGTTCACCCCAAGACTGGAAAGAAGAGTCAGTGCTACAGAATCAACTACCAGTCCATGGACAGAAGCTTGACTAGAGACGAGATCAACGTCATCCACAGCAAGGTTGAGAACGACTTGGTCGACAACTTTGACGTCTCCATCCGTTAGACCCCAGCTACATATTGTACATAGTAAAACAGTCGTGCGCAGCACACCTTCGTTAGCCACCACTTCATCTCCACCACCACGCCGTCATGGAAGCTCCTGTGCCTGATCAGAGTCTCTTGCCGTACTATCAGCCGCTGTAGTCTACCACCTCGCTTCCTCCCACTATTTTCTCTCCTCTGGCACCTCCCAATTCAGGCAGTTTCTCATAATTCTCACCAGTGCTCACCAGTGAAAAATTATCAATATCACGATCAAAATTCTCACCATACCACCACCACTACCATGCTTGGCTTAGCAAGAAGTATACTTGGGGGATCGGCAAGCGGAATGCTCCGCCAGGGTCTACTCCAACGCCCCACCATGACTGGGCTTTCTGGTTCTTTTGGGCCAGGACTCACCGGTGTCAGTGCATTCACAGGAACCACCATGTTTGCTAGATTGAAGCACGAATACGCTCCCAGATTCAAGCGAATGAGAAAGGCGTTCAAGGGAAGAGTGTCTGTCAGAACCGGTGGCTCCATCAAGGGAAACACCTTGCAATACGGACAGTACGGATTGAGATTGAAGTCCAAGGGCCTCAGATTCTCCGCAAACCAGCTCTTGGCTGCCGACAAGGTGTTGAAGAGAGAGCTCAGACCCAGCAGATCCGAGTTGATCACCAGATTTGTGTGTAACACTCCCGTCTGTGTCAAGGGTAACCAGACCAGAATGGGTAAGGGTAAGGGTGCGTTCGACCACTGGGCTTGCAGAATTCCTACTGGTAAGGTTTTGTTCGAGATCAGAGGAGACATCCACGAGAAGGTGGCGCGTGATGCCTTGAGAAAGGCTGCCGACAAGTTGCCTGGGCTCTTCGAGATCATCACCCCCGAGTCCAAGATCAGAGTGTCGTTGACTGACTTTGTCGACAAGCCTGAGAAGATCGATTATGTGGAGAAGTTGAACGCGGACCCAACCCCCAAGTGGGCCAACATCCAGGCCGCCAAGGACCCAATGTATAAAATGTATAGAGGACGCTAGTGTAAATAGGGCCACAGGCCAATATATCATCCAAGAAGTAAATGGAATGTAGGAAATAATGAAGTACACAGAGGGATAAGGTTTATAGAACAGAGCCCATGGACCTCAAAAAGGGAAGTGGGAATCAGTAAATGCCGTCACAGCAGTCGTGCTCATTTCTAGGCTTGTTAATATCCGTAGGACTACTTTGTAAGATCTTTGAATTATTTAGTTCCAGTTAATATAATCGAGTTGTCGCACAAATCACCAGAGTAATCTTCTGGCACCATGTCCAGAAATACCCCCAAGTTGGCATCCAATGCTCTCAATTTGCTCTCCAAGGTGATTGATTCAGACACTGAAGTGTCCACCATCGACTTGAACTTGTTGGAGAACTTGAATACAAACCAATCTTTGAACTACATCAAACTAGAGCAGAAGCTCAATGTGTTGGAGAAGAACTCCCAGAGCTTGGAGAAGCTTGGTATGTAACGATAGAACGATTGTGGTACCTCGATAAAGAAAGCACTGCCATTATGGATAATTACCTCCATCTTCGTCCCACATACTAACGTTAGACGCGGAATACAAGTCCTATACGGAGGCCCTAGATGCCATTGAGCTCAAAGTACAGAAAATGGAGAAGATAGCTGGCGAAATGGACGCCTGGTCCAAGTCATTGGAATCCAGAGCAAAGAACCAACAGAGATGATACATCCATGCTGCAGTGTATAACATCTCCCCACACTCATATCACCAAATGTTCAATCACCTGCAACAATATTTAATCCCTACTTCAAGTGTTAGAGGACTATTCGTGGCCACAAGATGGTTTATCTAAAACCTGACATAGCTTCATCGCAGAAAGAAATGGTGGATAGAACCGTCGGGATTAATTTATTGGGAGGCCATCCAAGTCCATTCACAATGTACTGCAATTGATATGGCGTGCTAAAGGGAGTTTACGTCAGTGTCTGCACCACTGTCGGTAAAAGCTGAAATTACGGGCGAGAGAGAGAAATTGGGCAGTCGTCGAAGTCCCACGGGATCAACAGTATTAAAATACCATTTCAATCATCCGACAACAGACGCAAAGAATTTGATACGGATTTGGAACAATGTACAAACATAAACTTCGATAACTTTCCACAGATATACACAAGTGGTTGTTAGCGCTCTTGTGCCTATACAACCAAGTCGCCCTTTATATTCCCGGAATGCATGGGTCAAAGCACACCTCAGTCACCTGAAACTAATGCTATATGTTACACTATGTACACAACTATTTATCCCAAATCACTGAAAAGGGACTGATAGCCTAATCTATCTCTACCAGTCTTGCGGCCCTATTCCGCTTCGTAGTATTTGACTTTGATCCACAAACTACAACTTGAGCACTGGACTATTATATCGTAGCCACCACTTCCGTCAGGACTTCCATTCTCCAAATCCTCTTCTGTCAACGTTATGCCCTCTCGTATTTGGCATCTAGGACACTCTCTATTCCAGCCTGCTTCATCTTCTTCAAATTCCTCCAAACCGTATGTGTCTAGACCGTCTCCACTTACGTTAAACCCCAGTCGCTTTATGCTCTCTTTGAAAGATTCGTCATATTTCTGTCTCTCAACAGGGTTGACTAATGTCGTATATGCTTGTTTGATCAAGGTGATCAGGGTCTGTTGGGTAACTCCTTTGTCTGGGTGGTTCGTAAGCAATTTCTCTTTGTAGGCCAGCTTGATTTCAGATTCGGATGCATTATCGGCCACCCCAAGGACCTCATAGTAGCTCATCTGCATCAGAGCATCGTCTATATACGTCATTGTCGTGCTGCTCTAGATGGACTCCTGGGATGGATTACTTCGTGAATATAACGGTCACGTGCCAACCATCACCTGACAAATTCGTGGTCGATGAGATGAGAATAAATTTCACTTCTACACTTACATCGACAACAATGTCTGGCCACAAAAGAAAGAGAGAATCCAAGACCACCGAAATCAGCATCAGCTCCTACAATGAAGAGCCAAGCGCTGTTGTTGGATCTTTTTTCAACGGATTTTCTGTCCCTTCGAACACCGAATTCGATGTCTACAAGCACAAGAAGTCTGATAAGTACATAATCCACGGAGAAAACGATACTTTAGACTACAACGGTGAAACTGTGGACGACGAAGAGGAAAACGACTACATCGTGGGATTGTATGATCCAAAGAAGAAGTCTATTGAACTCTACAAAGCCCCATTCATACCAACCAGAATCACATCTAAAGATAAGAGATCATTCAAGGGTCCTGAAGTTAAACAACTCGGAATCCGTAATAACGAACAAAGAAATGCATTGGGTGAAGCCTTCGGTACCAAGAAGGCCAAGGCTGCCATCACCAACTTGGAAAGAAACAGAATCAACTCTGAAAGATTGCAAGACAACGAATTGGACATCATTGACAATATACAAGAATCCACCAAGGAATTGCCAACTAGAGAAAAGATGGAAGAAAGCGTTCTCAACGATCGTCCAACACCTCTTGCCAACGTTGATGCCACAAGCGTTGAAGATATTTATCCTATCCACCACATAATACCAAAGAAGGAATGGTCATTCATCAGAATCGACTCGATCTTGAACGAATCCAATGATAAGGCTAGACTTGAATTATTCCCACACTCCACCTCTCCTTTCATTACCAAGACCTTACCTCTTTTGGTTAAGCAAAAGAATCACGAGAAGATCAAGTTGTTGTTCTACTCTTCTTTATTACTTGGTGTTTACAACAACAGAAGAACTAAGGACAAGCAGACCTTGATGACCAAACTTAACGATACAGTTGGAGAAGCCTTAATTGACGGTATTTTGGAAAGATTCTCCATTGCCAGAGCCTCGCAATTTGGTAAATCTAAGGAAAGATCCTTTACTATTGATCCACACAGTGAAGATAAGTTGTTGTGTTACTTGTTAGCAACCATCTTCCACATCAACGATTTCATGATCGAGTTGGCACCACTTGCCAACGAGTTGAACATGAAACCAACTAGATTGATTGGTTTGGTAAGAGCTTTGGGTGGCTTGGTCAAGCCTATTACTGTTGGTCAAGCGGAAGGTCTAGGAATTCCAAAGGGCTTGATGGGAAGTTACAAGGTTGCCACCTTGAAGGTGCCATTCAAGTTGCCGGAAATGAGTAGAAGAGTAAGGCGTTAGGTGTGTATGTATAAAGAAGTCTCCATTAAATTAGAATTAGAAATTGTAATTGTATGATTTGAACCATACTTATTGAGCCATAAATTCTTCGCAACGCCCAAGAGGGTAGTACCATGACGTGAAGAATTTCATAGTTTTAAACATCCTACAGGACAATAAACGAACACTTCATTTGAAGTGTTGAAATAGCTGGTGAACAACCTTACAAATTATCACAAATTAAGTGGTATAGATTCACATACAACAAAAGGAGCTCCTATAGATATCTATAATAGGGATTACCACCGTAGAACAAATCAAAAATCAAACCGAAATCACCAACCGAAATTCAAAACCAAGTAAAGATGATTTAAAACTCTGCTCTATTGTTTCTCAAAAACCAGTTGAATACAATAAGCAAAACTGGACCGATCAACCCTTCAGATAAGAACGCCAAAAACGTATAGTACTTGTAATCACCAAAAATAATGGCATACTTTGAAGGGTCGTCGAAGTTAATTCCTTTAAGTGCACTAATGATGGAATAGCAACATCTCACGATCAATAATGGAACGACTGCAAAAAAGATGCGAAGAATCACTTGGAAGTGGGACACAGTGCAATAAGTCCATAATAATAATCCAAGCAACACCAACGTACTGGCCAAGAAAAGGAAGGAACCAATCTTCAATTCGGGACTATCCGAATCAGACTTACTGTCGCTTGAAGAAGCAGAAGTAATTTGGACGGTCCCGACAATAGCAAGAATCATGGACACCAAGACCAAGATTGTGAGCAATCTGAATGGGTGCAAATTAAAACGACCAACGCGGCCCAACCCCTCAAAACCCTCGAGCTTATCCTCTAATTTCCACTCGAGTTTTTCATCTCCGTCCTGCTTTTTCATTGTTTCAAGGAATGGAAAGGTAGACTTGATGAGCAAACCAATAGCGACCGAATCACAGATATATGCAGCAGTGTAAGCACTTCTGTTGAACGTACTAGCATGGAGAGTGACAATGGAGGTGATACCACCGATCATTTTCAAGGTGCAGAACACTCCAAAGTATGCCCCAAACATGAGCATCGACTTTTTTTTGCCAGGCTTACTGATAAACATCACTATGAGACTGATATGGACCAAGAGTAAAAAGGCAAACCAGATAGTTTGGACGTAGGAGACTACCTCCCATTGAGTGTAAAATTGAACTTGCATGCTTTGATAGATAGCAGTTATTTCTACCTCCAAGGGCACCTTTTTATACTTGGGGAGGGTGCAAAAGGCCAAAGCCTGGGTTAGATACCAGTTAGCGCTTACATAAGCGGTTATTGGTTAGGCGCGGCTTTAGGTGATAGATTAGAGTTTCGCCTCGAAATTCAGCGCTTAGGTAAGCGGGTAATCCAGGGGTAGTCATGGCAGGACACGGCGAAATTTACGAAGTAGGCTAGGGTGACGCCTACGGGGCTCAACCCCTGGTTCCATGGATGACAGCGCCAAGTAGAAATTGCTGCCTCGATGTGCAAATGGATCTAACGGTAGACACCAGATCGGAAGCTGCCACTCCTTGACAGAATGCACTGCAGGGTGCACCAGATGCATTTTCACTCAGGCACCGGTAAGTCTGCCAGATTGTACGAGCTGATAGGCTCATTGCTAGGTTTGGGCTAGATAGCTAGCTGCCGTGCATCACAAGCAGTAACTGAGTCACACTACGAGGTGCAAGCTGAGCCTGGTGCAAGGCTGGACCAACGGGTTGAGCCTCTTTGCGAGAATGTCAGTGGTCGGCCCGGTCCGAGGCTCATGCTAAATTTAAATATACGAGCCACCTGCAGCAGAGCTGGTACGCCGCATTTCTGGCCCATACTCAGAAGGCCATTTAAAGTTATCATCTGCACAGTTGGAAACAGACGTCAGGCACGTTCATGCGCAGAACTTACACATGACAGTGTGCATGGTGGGGCTCCAACACCGCCAGGGTCTAGCAATGGGTGGCCTGTTCTCGTATTACTGGTACAGCGCGCTCGTAACAGTGGCCCCACGGCAGTAACGGAGGTGCACGGCCGTAAGGAGGTGTGGTGGCCGAAAATCTGCCACTCAGCCCAGTGCACCCAAACTTCTCACTACACCACCTGTGAGGAGCGTTGGCGCGGTGCCAAGTGGTGTGGGGCGGCTCCTTGGTACATAATTTCAGGGTTACGATGGGGACCATGCTACAGCAGACAAATTGGGAAAATTAATGATTATTACGCTGGTGATTACATATACTAATCCAGTAAATTAAATGATGTGTCTATGCCTGCTAGAACTCGATTAGATCAACAAGCTCAAACCAGCAACGAAAGCACCGATGAAGACACCGTTGGCAGCGTTGGAGCCGGCAGCGTTGGAGGAGCTGGAGGATCTGGAGGCAGAGCCACTTCCAGAGCCAGAGCCAGAGCCAGAGCCGTTGGAACCGTTACCCTCGGAGGACGAGTTGGAGCCGGATGGACGGGTGTTGTTGGCGGTGTATTCTCTGACAATGTTGGCACAGGCGAGTCTGGTGTTGTCGGCGTAGTGGACGACAATCGACAAGTTACCGGCAAAGGCAGGGTCGGAGCTGTTCAACGAGACGTATCTGTCGATGTAGGAAACGTGCAAGGTGGTGCCGTTGATTGGACCGTGCTTGCCGGACAAGTCACCGACTTCCTTACCGGCGTTGGTTTCGGCAGTGGCACTACCGTTGTATGGGTTCAAGTGGCCGAGAGCAGCGTAACAGTCACCGTCAGCTGGGACTTGGTGTTGGTGGATGTGGTATGGGAATGGACCACCAGCAGCAGGCAAGCCTTCGAAGTGGACATTGACCCAGGTGGAGCCGTTGGTGGCACCGACAAACTCGACTTGGCCTTGGACGTTGTTGGTGTTGTTGCCGTGGAAAGTGGCGAGGTACTTGATGTCTACTGGCGAGTTGCTGACGACAGGAGCGTCCTCAGCGAGAGCGAGGGTGGGGATGACGGAAGCAGCAGCCAATTTCTTGAAGGAGACCATTTTAGCGATAGAATTGAGATGAAGAACGGAGGCGATGGGACGGGCAGTTTATATAGTGAAGGCCCCTCCTGCAGCTTATAAATTGCAAACAATTTGCGTAAAAATAGCCCAGGGTATTGGCATGCGTCAAAGGCCTGTGTGTTTGGGTTCCACCAATTGGGGCACCTCAACTCCCGAAGGGTGCATGCAGACATTGTACGGCGAGTTGTGAGCGCGCGCACGCTGATCAACAAGATAATTTGGGGTATTGTGCCCGTGCTATTGCCGAAGGAAAGTGTCTCCATTGGCTGAAGCTACCCGTCGCCATTGACCCAGGGCCCGGCGGCCTGAGCCTCATTGCCACCTGGGCTGCCAAACGGCTCGGGCTGCCAGGGCCAAAATTCATGCCTTCAGTGCGAAAATGCCGATCTTTGCCCACGGGTTTCCAGCGAGGGTGGGGTTTGATGTTCTCACGATTTTGGGGCCGTCCAGGCGGAGCAGGTCACCGCCAGATCTCTTGAGGGCCGTGTGATTGACGATCCCATGAATGGTGGTCATACGGCAAGCTGGGTCAAGCTCCGCAATAGCCAGTGGGGCGCCTCCCACCGGCGGCGATGGGCCCTCTTATATATCTTATGGCATGAGCAGATTTCCGTTCGAAAGAGTAAAAAAATGGCTCTCCCAAATGCGGCTGCGATCACCGAAAAGCCTGGCCAGCGCTCGTGATGGCTAGAAGTCTAATGGGAGACACCAGGCCAGGACTTCAGCCCAGCCGGTAGCGAGGGCACGGGATAGTACTACCTGTGGTAGCTGGCGAATACGATTGCTGGTGGATTCAGCACACAATGCATCTTGGACGGAATGCCGTCAGAGTAGAATGGATGTTTCCGCGGGCGGTTGCCGGCATGGTGGCAGGGGCAGACGTCGTCTGGCCGTTGCCGAAGGAGAATGCAGAGGTGAAATAGGCTAATATTACGAAGTGTGGATGAGGTGATGCTGGTTGGTATGGAGGGAGTGGTGCGAGATGGCTTCAATAGTGGATACTGATATCAAGAATGGCTACAGTACCATTTACTGCATCCGTCCAATAGAGAATCCCCATCGTAACTCTTGTGGTGTTATGCCATCGCAATTCAGCAGGGCTGATTCCACTGCTTCCACAGATGTCAATGATGTCACCGGATTTCATTTTCTGACGTGTTCCCACAGGTTTCTCGTACATGATTCTCATGCACCCGATAAAACTATAATAGGATGTGTAATGAGCGACATGCCAGCCAGGCCACCCACACAATTCCCACTTAGGGGCGTATATATTGCCAGCATCTTTGGCTACACTGTAGCATCTGGTGGTTGCACGGTCACTCACGCGGTTGCTACCAACCACCGCTGGTCTTGCTGCTCCGGTGAATTCACATGATTGCGCAAACTCATCGGCATGCGACATCACCAGCACAGAAATAGTCCGCAGCACAGAAGTAACAAACTCATTTCACATACCAGGCACGTCACGAATTAGTCGCCAGGAAGCCGAACACAATTTGCTCCCACCTATCCACCCAAATCTGCCCTACTCACTTGATCACCACTATTCATTCTCCCTCCTAGCAGTGCACAGGTGACATAGCAAACCAGTGACCAGACTATCAGTACTCATTTCTTCCCACAAACCACCCATTCCCGCGCCATGAACTTTCCTGGCTTCGGCAGCGTGGCCCTCACTGACTGGCCCGTGATCCTCACCTCGTTCCTCCTCGCCTGGCTCGAGTTCCTCATCTCCATCATCGCACGCTTGCTTCCTCAAATAGTCATCGACTTGTGCACAGCCATAACCACCGTGTTGTACAACGCGGTGACCACCAACCCGCTCCTGTTGATCAAGAGCCAGAAGGTGGGCCACTACAACACCAACGGAGTCCTTTCAGAGGATGCCTACTACCGCATGCTCGACTTGTTGCACGCCACCAACGTCCAGGAAATGTGCCTGGTGTTCGGATACACCGTCGAGAACCGGATAGTCCGCACCAAGGACGGCTACTTGTTGACCATCCACCGCATCAGCTCCACCAGGCACACGGCTCGTGTGCCCAACGGCAAGGTGGTATACTTCCACCACGGATTGTTGATGAACAGCGAGATATGGCTCACCATGTTGGACAAGTACTCCAACTTGCCGTACGTGTTGTACGACCTCGGCTACGACGTGTGGTTGGGCAACAACAGAGGCAACAAGTACAGCCAGAAGCACTTGGTGCACAAGCTCCTGAGCGAACTGTTCTGGGACTTCAGTCTCGACGAGTTTGCGTTGTTTGACATTCCCAGTACCATCGAGTTCATTCTCAACGAGACCTCGGCAAAAAAGCTCACCTACATCGGGTTCAGCCAGGGCACTGCCCAGTCGTTCGCCAGCTTGTCGATCAACCCCCAGTTGAACCACCAGATCGACCGTATTATCGCGATTTCTCCAGCCACTACTCCCCACGGGCTCTACTCCAAGTTCCTTGACATACTCCTCAAGTCTTCACCCAACATCATGTACTTGTTGTTCTCCAGAAAGACATTGATGCCATCGGTGGTTTTCTGGCAACATATCATGTATCCTCCGTTGTACAACATCAGCATAGACATCCCCAACTATATTCTTTTCAACTGGAAATCCACCAACATCACGAAGTACCAGAAGATCAGCAGCTACGCCCACCTCTACTCTACTACATCCGTCAAGAGCGTGGTGCACTGGTTCCAGGTCATGTCGTCCAAGAACTTCCAAATGTACCACGACCTGGGCTCCAACAGGTTCACGGGGTTGAATCCAATGAGCTATCCTCTCGAGAACATTGATATTCCCATCAATTTGATTTACGGCTCCATTGACTCCTTGGTGGATATCGACGTCATGAAGGCACAATTGCCCAAGGAACATACCACCGCCCAGGCTGTGGAAAGCCACGAGCACTTGGACAACATCTGGGGCGAAGATGTGTACGACTCCGTCTTTAGCCATGTATTCCGTTACTTGGGAGAGGAAGACGTCACCACTAGGTTGTTGAAGGATAACCACGACTCGGTAAAGTTGATCGAGGACATTCTTCCCAACGACGAGGACGAGGAGACTCTCAACAACCTGCCATTGAACTACTTGAAGGCAGATGCATACCACCAGCCCACAGATACAGCGCATGTTTATTCTAGTGGAGTCAAGACAAAGCCCCACCGTAGTTTGTCTACGGGAGGCTCTGTTTTCATCTAGAAAAACAAGCACTACCTTCTGATTTACTGGCTAAGTCACAAGCATTGTGCCACCTATATAGCACTAGCTTCTACTCAATTACTAATTATTTCCAAGTTGAATATTTTGATGGACAATTCTGGTTATTTGCACTGGGGAAGCCTCCATCATCAGTATAATACGGTAGACGACACAACTGGCGCAAACCACTACCTCCAGTCAACGTAGAACTATACACTGTAGTACTTATTAGAATAACGGACCAAAGGAACCATAAACCACTACTTCTTCACCTCCAACAGTCAGGGGTGGAAAGGATCTGCCAGAAGATCCATACTTCAGTACCGGCCACTCTACTACGGAACTGTTCGCGAGTCCACCAGATTACAAGAACTGTGGATGTTTCAATCAGATAAATCCTCAAGATCGTCTGTGCCTTTGGACAGAGCTAAATGATCGAATGAAACCACTACACGAAGGCAGCTCACTAGGTAAAACTCAACACCAGCGTGATCTTGCCCCCTTTGCCCCAGCAATTCGCACCCTTAGATAGCACAATCTTGTCCCAAAAATTAGTTCCGCAGGCAGCCTGGCTAGTGATAGGCCACTTAAATTGCCCAAAATCCCCCCTAAGTGGAGATTCTAGTATCACTTCCCTCTACGCCCCGTATTTCTATCTCTTTCATGCTTTCCTGTACTGCCCAACCGTTTCCTCCTTGGTGTGGCTAGCCGGTTCTCCTTGCTAGCAGCACCACGATTCTCACTCTCCCGATGGGGAAGTCGACAGGTCGTGCCGAAGGCTATCGCACCAAATAGTGTTGCAGTTGACCTAAAAATTCTCCACTAGCTTCCATATCACCACCGTCTCCTAGCAGGACATAGCTACTGGTAGAAATGTCCCGAGCCTCCATCAACGTGTTGAGTGTATGTATGACTCTAGAGTTTTTTTTTGCGTCAAACCAGTCCCAGGCCATTACTTTACGTCTCCTCAGGTTTCACAGTATTTGCCATATTTTACATCCATTCCTGTGACGACCACGCCATAGGAACCAGCCTGATGTTTGGGAAACAACTGGCTCTGCCTGAAGCAGCCCATCCGGGGGCCATGGCCATGCCATCCAACTTGACCACCATCGCTGCTTTTGGTGGTTGCGTTTGGGTTTGCCGTGTCCCATAAACTCCAACCTCTATGGACCATCTAACATCTAGCCGAACAGCGAGTTTTTGCACGAAGACTTCCACCCAGAAGGTACGTACGATCTTACCACGCAATCCAGCATTTTCAGGCCATTCCAGCCCCGAGGCTCTATGCCTTGCACCTGCTGGGCCACCCCTACTCTAGCTACTAACAACCAGCATTGATACGAAGGATAGAACGAACCATCCCACGGTCCAATCCGTACAGCCCCTACCAAGCAAACGACCACCCTCCCCACGACCCCATTATCGATGACTTGATGAAACTAACCCCCCACAGACCGTTCATACTCCTGGAAAGACCAACAGAGCACACCGAATCCATCAACGCATACTCAGCTCGACTCCTGGAGATCTTGTACTTGCTAACAGAAGAAAAGGGTCTCGACGACAACTCCAGAATATCTATCGAGTCCATGCTCTTCGAGACCACCTCGTACATACCTACGCCGTTGGAATCCTGGACGTTTTCGTACCAGCAGTCGTTGAAGAGGCGCAAACTCAACTCGTTTTTGCCCAAGGAACATCCCGTGTACCCCAACGAGGCATTGTCCAAAATATTGATCGATAACTATTCCCAGCTTCACCGGTTTGCATCGTCGTACTTCAATTTGTCGCTTTCGTCCCACATAACAAAGTACTTGGTGGAGCTAATTTATTCGTTACAGTGTTGGGAACTTTATCACTTGATCAATATCATTCCCGATATCGAGTACTTCTTGAAGTTGATAGGTTTTGAGGTCACCCCGACCTCGTTTGGGCCCATCATCAAGCCTCCAGCAAATTACCTCAACGACGATATGTTATCAGGCCTACAATATCCATTTCCATACCCATTCTACAACTATTCCTACCATTCATTTAACTCCAAGTCCGAGGACCGGAAGTTCGATGGTATAAAGATAAATCCATACACTGGCGTCGATTTGCCACATCAAGCTTTGGCTACAGGCAAGCATCGGCGGAGATCTGAGATTGGCTCCAGACGCAAATCGGAGTCCAGGGTAAAGCAAGAATCGGGCCGTAATCCATATCTCACCCGGAGCAGGGCAAACTCGCTGCACCGAATCAACGATCCGACTGAAAGCGACATAAGTCCATCTGGATCAGAAGAGTATGACGAGGACGACGAAAATGAGGAGGACGAAGAGGAGGAAGATGAAGAGGACGGCGACCTTGATGAGTATGAAATCGCAGAACAACCTCTGAGCACGAGGTCTAGGAAAGATTCCATCGAGGCTCGTGGCACCGAGGACACCCGTTTTCCAATGTTGGAATCCAATCAAGGATCGGGATACTCGGTACAGAACAATAAACCATCGGATGTCAGCAGTAGCGAAGACGACAACGACAAATTGCTTGCAGATGCCAAGGACAAGGAACAAGACATGGGCAGCAAGGCGAGAGACGGACCTGATGATCCTACAAGCCCCCTGGTGCAGTTCCCCAGCCAGTTAAAATTCATTCAGCAATCACCCAGAAAGACCAAGGGACTCGAGGCTCAAGAGCTTCTTCTTGAAGCACAAGACGATAAAAATAAAAAGAACAAATCCAGCGTGATCCACCAGTGTCAATTGACCGACCCGACCACCTTGAGAAGGTGCCTCAAAATCTTCTACGGCAAGAACGAACTCTTGAGACACCAAGAGTTTGTGCATGCCACCAAAAAGAAGATCTACAAGTGCATCTACTGCTCGAGAAACAACTCGAAAATCCAGAGCTATCCCCGCCACGACTCGTTGGCAAGACATATCCGCCGTAAGCATGGGGTCACGGGAAAGGAAAACAAGATGGCTGTCAACTACGCCAAAGAGAACGTGGAGGTTATCGACGACCCCAACGCGTTGGTCACCAAGCAGCACCACTTTGGCAAGCCACTTCCACATCCGCAGTACTTAAACCTGGACTTCACCATCAAGCCTGGCTATGCCGGCTTTTTGCTGTTCAGTTCCAAGGACACAAAGCCCCCTTCTCCCACGGCAAAAAACAGAGTGGTTGACGTGATAAGCCAACCACTGGCAGACTCTGGGGCCCTCCAAGATGCCCAGGGTGACGAAGAATCGCCTACTGGCAGTGCTGGCTTCCAGTCGTTCAGGGTGGGAGGAGGCCACGACGGGAGCAATTCGAACCAGCTCGTGGCTGGGGAATCGGTAGACACATTGCCTGCGGATGCCAACCAGCCTGTTACCATTGCGCCTGAGCCTGAAGCCACTCCCAAATCTCAGCAGCCACCCGTGCCAGAACCCAGCCCCAGAGCCCCCTAGCTGGAGCCTGGGATCCCGAGACCGGAACCGACGCACGTGACAACTGACTCACGTGCCGCCAATAACGTGACCACCTCTTTACATAGGCCTAATCTACGTCCCCCACCGCCATGCCCCAAAACCGGCCAATCGTTGACGGGCCCCTCGCTACAATTTGGTTGCAAAATCGTGACACAAAACCCCCGCCGGAGCCGGGTAACTTCGCCAAATGGGGAAGGTCGTGCGAGCATGTCGTGTCTCCACCCAGCCACAAAATTTTATTGCAGTCACCAACGGCCAGGTGGGATTTTTACAGCATTTCCACCAGGCCGTTTCTACCCTTACGTCTCCGTCTCCCACTCCAAAGGAACCCCGGCATCCTTACGGCTCCACTCCTCCAGGAAGCGCCGCCAAAATCTCCTCCCACCCCCTCAATCCGTCCGGTTCCCCGCCCTCACACCCAATTGCTAACTAAGCGCTGTTTGTAATAGTAATCTGGCAGCAAATCATCCTGTCTGTGCCCCCCCCTGGTTCTAGTTTCGGCTCCCAGCACCACCATACCTTGCTATATACAGCTGCCGCTTTCCACTCTGGCTAAAAACTTACTTCCAATCCCGGATTAAGACTCCCAGCTTGCCCCTTTATTTTTTTTGCCGTTAACAACTTCACCATGAACGGAGCCCCCATGCATTCATTATATCAATTTGCTGGCCACAGCCCAATACAGCAGCACAGAGGCCAGCAGGATAGAGTCCCCTCCGTGCAACTGGGTCCCCCAGTATTGCCGCTGGCCCTGTCGTCAGTGCACCCCCATGGCCCTATGCACCTGCTACAACACTTGCACCTGCACTTGCAACAACACCAACAGCTGCAGCAACCCCAGCAGCTGCAGCAGCCCCAAACACACCAGCTTCTGCATCATGGTCCCCAGCTCTCCCAATTTCCCCAACTTCTGCATCTGCAAATTCTGCACTTATCTCACCAACAACTCGTGGCCCATCAGCACCCATCCCAGCACCCTCAACATCACTCTCAGTTACAGAGCCATCGTCCCATATACCATTCTCCTCCAAATTACTCAATTTCACATTTTGCAGCTAATGTTGCACCTTTACCCCCTAGAATACCTTCCACCGAAAAAGACGTTACCAGGTATCAAACCGAATTGGAGTCATTGCCAATAGGCGAAACCGTTAAAATTTTAACTACAGTGGCTCCAACGGGCATCAGGGAGTATAACGAACACTTATTTAAGATTGCAACCCTATTGTTCAATATGAAACTGGATTCTGCTGACAATATTGCCTCATTGAAAAAGACATACTACGACTTGATAGATGATCTTGATAAGTACATCAACTATGAAGATCCTATTGAGTCCCAGTTGCATTTATTGATTGAAAGAAATTTCGATATATTCATAAAGATCTCTACGAACCACAAGGACGTCGACGTATCAACAAGAACAATTAGATTCTTGACCAACATTATAATGAATTTAAATTATTGGGAGGTGTACAATTTGTTGTCATGGAAGCCTGCAATTTATCACTTTTTGTCAATTATTCAATTTGACTTGAACGAATGTTACTACAGGTTTATTAATGACTATTCAAAGTTTAATTACAAGAAGATGGCACAACCAGTCCCATCATCCGAAAAGGCAAGTGCATTAAGAGTGGCAAGGAAAGCAAGACGTGCTGCAGCCGCCCAAAGAGGGTTGGAAAACGATTATAGAGGAGAATCCCCAGATTCTGATAATTCGTCAATTGGGACCAACGATGATGATTCAAGCTCACACACTCCAACAGGAATGTATCCTCAAAATCATGAATATCGTGAGCATGACAAATTTGTATCTGAATCTTTGTCGGGCTTGACACCTAAGGAAAAGAAGAAGATACGCGTGGATGCAAAATTGGCAGCTCATAAGATAATAAAGAAGACCACAGCATTAAAGCAATCTACCAAATCATCCAATTATGACCCAGATGTAGTACACGAGTGTCAATTGCCTTCACCAGACGAACCACACAAGGTTTGCTTACGTCGGTTCTCCAGAAAATACGAGTTGATAAGGCATCAAGAGACCGTTCACTCAAAGAAAAAGAAGTTATTCAAATGTTATGTTTGTGTTAAACAAAATCCACTGGTCGGTCCAAGGATATTCACCAGACATGATACACTCGCCAAACACATTAGGGTAAATCACAAGATATCTGGTAAGGAAGCGAAGGCAGAGGTTGCTTATTCGAAGAAACATGCAGAAGTTGTCGAAGAAGGCGACATCACTGTACATGTTGGTAGAAGAAAGACTAAGGTCGACTTCGAGTTGAGAGCACACATGGAAAAGAAAAAGATGGCGAAAGAATCGCCCGACATGGATGATTCAGGATTCTTAGATACCAATAGCGAGCTAGACTCAGGTGATGAAGAAGTTGTCTTCAATAACTAAGACCAGAATCTTCAATTCTAATAACGTATTTATTTCTATCCAAGCTTTGGGCTTGGAATTTTGACAATCTATACATTGACATTTAATGAATATTACACTGTATCACAAACTTGAGCTTTATTAATACATATGGGAACAAATCGAAAGAGATCAAGCACGCTTCTCGAACTCTTGTTGAGCCAAGATAGCCTGTTTGATCTCTTCATCAACATCAGCGAAAATCTCTTTTGGAATATCCTTCAATCCTGTGATCTTCTTCCTGATATCAGGGTAGGTAAATTTTATATCATTAGTAATAAAAGTGCCCGAGCTTGATATCACCGATTTCTTTGTCTTTGTTGGTTGAGTTAAGGCTGGGAAGAAAGTTTGATTAGTATACAAGTCCTTAATTCCTCTGTTATACAGCTGTATTCTTCCATTCAACAATTTCTTGTTGAAATCTTTAGTTTGCTGAGCCATTTGATACATCCATGTTGGGTCAGTTTGATAACTTATCAATGGGGTAGATATAACGGGAGTAGAGCCTCCATTGGAACCAGGTTCGCCGATCAAACCATTCTTGTTACCGTATAATTCGAGTGGATCGGCATATGCACCAGGAACATCACCATTCTTGATAGCACGCTCTTCCCAGAAGTCATCGATGACTTTCTTACCGTTTCTGAGTACCTTGGCACCAAATTCTCTGAAAATTGATCTGGCAGCCACCAAATTTACCGACCTACCCTTGTAGGAGTTTGGAATCAATCCACGATCTATTAAGTCAGCCTTTTCTTCTTCTGTGCAAGTCTTTTTGAAAAGGTATCTATGAGTTTTGAACAATAAGTATGAGTCTCTGAAACCCACTAACCTGGCAGGATCGGTGGAAATCATGTACAATTTTCTCCCCAGATTGAGGACGGTAAAAGTTTTGTTGCGGTACTCTCTATCTCCCACCAAGTAGCCGTCGCTGTCAACCTTTTCCTTACCTTTGGGATCTTCATCATCCATCACAACTTCGTCGTCTTTAACGTTGATGGGGTTTCCGTCTTCGTCGAAGGCTCCCTCTTCGGAAAACATCACTTCAAGCTTCTTTCTTCCTCTCTTCTTGGGCACTTTCTTGATGATCGTCTTCTTCTGTGTGGTGGTACCTTTCTCGTTTTTCACTTCTTCTTCCACTTCCTCTTCCTCTTCCTCATCCTCTTCTCCATCTATTTCGCCCTCGGACTCCTCAATCGGCTCTTCTTCTTCAGCTTTTCTTTTTGTTCCACGACTGGCTGCTGCCTTGCTTTCATCTTCAAAGTCGACATCCTCATCGATGTTATCTTTGCTTCTGTCGGCCTCGTCATACTCTCCGTCGTCCCCATCCGACTCTATATCCAACCCAGAGAAATTGGTGCGGTTCTTACGCGTCGCTCTTGGTGAATTCTCTACGTCAGACAGCTCGTGTTTCACTTTGGACTTGGACATGTTGATGATGGTGTGCTTGAATCTCCGGATCTCGAAATGTTTGTGCGAGAGGGTCGTGCGCGTACATGTTCCAGAGTTGTATTTTTGTTTAGCTATGGGCATGTTTAAAGGGACAATTGAAGAGGAAGGTGTATGCCCACTGTCGCTATTACTAGAAATGGTAACTAGAACGACAGGAAGGTGGATTTTCTTCTCGATAGGAGAAGAATAAGTAGGATAAATCTGTAGTCTTATCTCTAATGTTGCCCTATATACAGTGCTCACTGGTGAGATACTGCGAAAACTGTGAGTTTCTTCACTCAATATGAGTATCATTATATTTCCTAATATCATCTTTATAGGCTCCGAGCTTACATTATTGGCTTCAATTACACGTTCAGCAACAGTTTGATTTCTGAAATTTTATTTCTGTTGATGCGTTATTTATTTACAAGATATATACGCTAGTGATTGCTAGCAGTTCATTCGTTGTCCTTCTTCTCTTCAGCGGGCTTCTCGTTCTTGAATGCAGCCTTCCCATCAAGATATTTATCAAAAGCATCATTGGTCTCCGGGAATGGTCTTGGTCCAAGTAATCTGATCATGTCTTCTCTGGTGATAAATTCCTTCTTCAACAATTCTTGGGCCACCAATTCAACTTCATGTGCTTTCTCTTTCAAAAGTTCAGTACATTTGGCATGACAACCTTCAACAATTCTTTGAATCTCCTCATCAATTGTTCTATTAGTCTCATCACTGAAAGGTTTGGTCAAGTTTTCTGAGGACTGGGTGTCCGCGTAGTTTACCATACCCACCTTCTTGGACATACCAAATCTCAACACCATTGATTGGGCAATATTTGTCACTTTTTTAAAGTCATCGTGAGCTCCACTGGTGACAGAAGAAAAGTGAAGCTCTTCAGACACTCTTCCACCCAATGTCATAATCATTCTATCGTTCAACTGAAGAGTAGACATTAAATATTGGTCTGGCGGTAAGTATTGAGCATAACCCAAAGCACCTTGTCCTCTTGGAATGATGGAAACCTTCAACAATGGATGGGCATACTTCAAGTACCAACCACAAACAGCATGGCCGGCTTCGTGGTAGGCAACGATTTTTTGTTCCTCGGCGTTCAAGATTTTAGACTTCTTTTCAACACCTCCAATAACTCTTTCAATAGCTAACTCAAAGTGTCTCAAAGTCACAGCTTCGGCATTGTATCTAGCACCAATCAAAGCAGCTTCGTTACAGACGTTAGCAATGTCGGCACCAGAAAATCCTGGAGTTAAAGCAGCTAATCTACCAGGTAAATCAGTATCAATATTCTCGGCCAAAGTGATTTTCTTCAAGTGAACTTGGAAGATTTCCTTTCTGCCTTCTAATTCTGGGTTGTCGATAGAGATATGTCTATCGAATCTACCGGGTCTCATCAAAGCCTTATCAAGAATATCGGCTCTGTTGGTACCAGCTAAAACGACAACGTGGTCAGAACTCTCGAAACCATCCATTTCCACGAGCAATTGGTTCAATGTAGTTTCACGTTCATCGTTAGCTCCACTTGCATTTCCCTTCGAACGTTGCTTACCAATAGCATCAATTTCATCCACGAAAACAATACTTGGGGCATTTTCACGGGCAGTTTTGAATAAGTCACGAACTCTGGAAGCACCAACACCGACAAACATTTCCACAAATTCAGAACCAGAAACAGAGTAAAATGGAACCCCAGCTTCACCGGCAGTTGCCTTTGCAATCAAAGTTTTACCAGTACCTGGAGGACCAGACAAAATAGCACCTCTAGGGATTTTTGCTCCTAATTTTTCGTACTTTTCTGGGTTCTGCAAGAACTTGACAAATTCCATGACTTCCATCTTTGCTTCCGACATACCTGCAACATCCTTGAATCTAATTTTAACATCGGTCTCTTGGTTGAATTTCTTAGCAGTAGACTTCCCGAATCCTAATGGACCGCCCATTCCTCCCATACTGCCTGCTTTCTTAGTCATGTAAAAGATAGCACCCAAGAACAAAACAGTTGGTAAAAAGTTGGCCAATAATTTTCCAGTGCTACCTTCAGTAGTGTAGATAACTGGCACTCTGAGCTGGTCACTGATATTATAGCTATCTTGTGCTTCACGCAAACTTCTCTCGAATGTTTCGACAGAACCAATATTAAAGTAGAAGTGAGATCCCCCTTCAGCTTGTCCGAATTGGGCCTTTCCGTTTTCGTTTAGTTCAAGAACAGCTGTTCTGTTGTTAACAACGATGATCTTGGATACAAGGTTTTTGTTCAAGAACTTGGAGGTGAACTCTTGGAAACTGATTTCCTTGTTGGAGTCTGAGGACATGTTATACATGATGTAAAGCAACAAACCAATGAGGGTACCAATCTGGAAGTATTTCATTGGGGAGCCGTTGAGATTTATTTCGAACTCCATTGGCTTAGACTTGTCTGAGTCCTTTTTCGAATTGGGGCCCTTGTTTCCACTTTCGTTTGAGTTCTTGTTCGTGTTGAAGTTGAATGACTTGAA
This sequence comes from Suhomyces tanzawaensis NRRL Y-17324, assembly GCF_001661415.1. Taxonomy (NCBI): domain Eukaryota; kingdom Fungi; phylum Ascomycota; class Pichiomycetes; order Serinales; family Debaryomycetaceae; genus Suhomyces; species Suhomyces tanzawaensis. Next base: position 58,349 of record NW_017963637.1, read on the forward strand.
GGCGTCATCATAATTAAATTTTTTCTTTAAGTTCTCGAATTCTCTAACCAAACTTTCATAGCGAGAGTATTCGTAAGGACATAATGGGCATGTCATTCTGTCATTTCCTTCTCTGAATGGAGTCGACGACAATACGTCGAAAATTTCAAACCACCCTTGTACTGAATCCTTTTGAAGCGACAACTTTTCTGCCACTTGTCCATAAATTTCAGCTCTGTCATCTGTAGGAGTCAAGTTGACGTACTGACTCAAGAGTTTGCTCACAATCTCATTGTCGAACTTCAACTCATCCAAGAAAACGAGGTTATTAGCCAATGCATAGTAGACGTGGAAGTAAAACAAGATTTCTTGCTTCTCTATAGGCTTATGGTCGGGGTGAACTTTCTTGAACAAATCGACAATCTCTTCTATAAGTATGTCTGGATTAACGTTGGTAACTGCTCTTGGGTTGGTGGCGTAGATTTTGCACTGATCCAAAAATGAGTTTAACATAAACTTGTAAACAGTCTGATACCTTTCAATACTTTTTGCCTCCAATGGGTTCTGGACTTCGATGATAGGTGTCTTGATATTCTCATCTATGAGCTTGTTCGACTGTGCCTCAGTGATCTTGAGTTCTTGCTCGAGCAATTTAGGCTTCAATTGAAATTTCTCGAAGAATCCAGCATTGTTATAAGTATCCTTTAATTCCTTCAATTTCTTAATCTCCTTGTTCACTTGGTCATTGTCATGATGGTCCTGATGATTGTTTTTGACGAGTCTGGATGGATGGAACTGTCTTGTTGCGATGGCTATCGAAGCACGGGGACTCCTATGGGTAAGTAATGATCTCACGGATCTTTTACTTATTCCTATAGCCATGATGATGGGATTGTAGATTCGACTGAAGTGGTTGAATTTTCATTTGCCTTCAGTGAGGTAGTGGAAAAAGGTCGACTGCTACTTTGGGAAAGAAGTGCGCAAGCTAACAAAATGTTGGAATGAGAATAGGCAAGAGGTATATTGGGGACAAAAATCGCTTCTACATGATTCAATGAGCATGGACAAAAACCCTTCCTTTAGAACGATTGTATCACGTATGTGACCACAAAGATTTATTACGAAATTTTGAAATAGTTACAGGCTAGTATAGCAAAATTTGAGAAGCATGTTTTGCACTTGAAACGAACAAATCTTGAATTCATTAGAATGAGCTGATCAGTGATGTTTCAAATCTTCTTCACTCTTGACCACATCTTCATCCTTCGGTATTCTTCTGTTGGTTCCAAATATGGAGGTAACTAATGCAACACAAGCACATGCCACCCCGAAATAAAATGTATTTTGGAGTCCATCCATCAAGGAATCAAATATCTGGTTTTGAATTTCTTGAGGAAACGATTTGATTAATTTAGGAGAGTTCAAAACCTTCAGAATTTGCTCAGTGGCAAACTGTTGTTTTACTGCTTCTGGGGCATTTCTAACAATTCTAGAAACTGCGTTTCTGCTGCTTGTCTCAAAAATAACGGTAGCAAAAATAACACCAACTGCCCCTCCCAAAAACCTGGTGAAAGTCACCCAGGTAGTAACCATAATTAAAGATCCAGTCTTTTCTTTTGGCGCATTGATTTGGCATGACATAAGAGCGGATTGGAGCTGAAATCCCGTTGAAATACCAGTGGCAATCAAATATCCAATTCGAGTGCTTGTCTTAGTATCTCTCTTAATTAATGTAAGCAAGGCACTTCCTATTACCCCCATAACTCCAGAAAAAATATGGTTTGGCTTTACAAATCTTGTCTTCTTGATCAAAATACCATTTGCAACCGCTGATATAGATGCCGAAACGATTAATGGCAATAAGTCCACCCCAGATTGGAATGCACTGTGTCCCAATATCACCTGGAAGTATACAGTAAGGTAGGTCATGTCAGTCAAGAAGAATGCATAATTGAAAAAGCCAGAAGTGGATACTGAAATGATTTGGGGAATTGTGAAAATGTAACTGGCAAATAAAGGGTTCTTGGATACAAAGAAGTTATAGATCACAAATGCAACTAGGCAGATTCCTCCCAATAAGAAGCAGCATATCACAGCAGCAGACTTCCATGCAAATTCATTGCCACCGAATGTGGCTCCGAGCAAGATTAATACAACTCCTGCGATAAGGAGAATGGAGCAAATGACATCAATGGTCTTGAGCTTTTCCCATACTTTTCCAGTTGGTGGTGGGGGCCTGTAAGTAATCAAAAGCATTACTAATGCCACGCATCCAAGGGGGATATTAATGAAGAAGCACCATCTCCAAGTCACATCTGAAGTGAATGCACCACCAATAAATGGTCCCAAAACAGTTGCAATGGAATATGTTAATGCCATGAGACTGAGAGAATAACTTCTTATCGAAATTGGAACTGCTTCAGTCATGATGATCTGTGTGAGAGCTTGGACACATCCAGCACCAACACCTTGAATGACTCTTCCACCAATGAGCATGTTCATGCTCTGAGCAACGGCAGAAATGAGCGAACCGGCTTCAAATGCAATTATTCCACCTACAAGAGTCCATTTTCTCCCCAATACAATTGATAACTTTCCGTATGTTGGACAGAGTACACTAACTCCCAACATGTATGCCGAAGTCAACCAGTCAATTTTTTCAAATCCATTGAACTTATTTCCAACAGTACTGAAAATGGTAACCACAATTGTCACATCAAGTGCTGTCAAGAACACGGCCAATACACATGAAAGTAAAGTGAAATATAATCGTGGTCCTGTTATAAAGTGTTCTGTAGCTTTTGTTCCATCACCGGCATTACTTTCATAGTATTTCCCGGAACTCTCAGCCGCACTGACAGAATCTTGTGAATCATCTATTGGGAGAACGTGGATTTGTGGCTCTTCCTTAGTTGACTTTAGCTCAACATTGGAGTCGGATGTTTGATCCATATTGCCTTGAATACAGTCATATTGCTGAGAAGCTGGAAGCTTTATAAAGTGTTCATTCAATACTCTTAGTATTCGATGAACTCTTCGCACTGTAAATCTTGCGTCAATCCGCAAATCCTTCGTCTCGAAGGAGGCTAATCCCATCATGGAACATTGGATGTTTCTATTTTAAAGCTCATTCTAGCAAGAAGCAGAGTCAAGAAATAGTATCGTTCAATTGTCATATGATACGTGTGTGTGCTTGATGTGTTAAGTTCATCTGGCATTTATTCCATAATTAAGTTTCGTGAAATACGTAGTTTTTACGTGCAGATGGTTTGAATCGCCGGGACCAACCTGTGCCTCACATGTGTCTAGTTGCATGTGCCAAACAATACAATCAATTTCCCCTTATCGCAAATCACAGTTTCATCGAAGTAAAAGCTACCGAGCCTCGATTATGTTCTTGCAGGTTGTATCACTACAGCTATAACATCCACTTAAACAAGCCGAGTTTGACCTCCCCAAAGCATCTCGACAATTTTAATAGAGTTGTGACAGTGTGTTATTTTTACCTATGATTAAGGCACAACAAAAAATAATGCGGACGTAAGATTGAAGCGACTCTTGGGAATACGCGATGTGAGCACTTAGAGTTTTTTTTTCCATCTCCACAATGCTGCAGGATCAGGCTGTCGATCCCTTTCCTTCATTAAGAAGCAGGTGACCAGCATTATTGAAACTGTGGTCCAATTTAGCGGCGCATGTGACACATTTCGCAAATATTTTTTAAATCCTCGGCAATTCTAACAGCTACAACTTACACTAAATATGGTGAAAATGGATAGATCTATACCAAACATGTGACTCTTTTTAGTAAGCACTTATTGATTACTTAGATTTGGATATTACTCAACTTAATCTCCTTATCTCTTTTCTCGAAGAATATCCTGATCTTTGGGTATGCGACAATTGGTTGCGAAAGTGCAACATACAAGAGCTGTTGCTGCGCAGCATTCTCCAAAAATGAAAGCCTTTCTTATAGATTCCATCAATTTGTCAAGTATTTGTTCCTGAATATAAGGTGGGAAATTATTTATCTGTTCTGGAGAACTGAGTATTTGCAGCGGATTTACTGTGGAAAACTGATCTTGAATTGAGTAAGGGGCATTCAAGATAACCTTAGTTATTGCATTTTTGCTCGCAGTCTGAAAAATTACCGTTGCGACAATCACACCTACTGAGCCACCCAAAAATCTCATGAAGGTTGCCCAAGTGGTTACTGAGATCAATGATCCAGTCAAATCTCGTGGTGCTTTAAGTTGGCAGGAAAGAATGGTGCTTTGGATCTGAAAACCAACTGAAATACCAGTAATGATCAAGAATCCGATCCGTGTACCAACCTTGGTGTGCCTATCCAATAATAGTAGAACCCCACAACCAATCACCCCCATCACTCCGGAAAATACATAATATGGCTTGACAAGTCTAGTGACCTTTATGAGTACTCCATTTACCACTGCAGAAATTGCGGCAGAAATAATCAAAGGTAATAGATCTATTCCAGATTGAAAGGAGTCATGATTGAAAATTACTTGGAAGTAAACGGTAATATACGTGATGTTACCCAAGAAAAATGCGTAGTTGAAAAAGCCTGATAATGATGCAAACAATATCTGGGGAATACTAAATATGAACTTGGCAAATAATGGGTTCCTTGATGCAATAAAATTGTATAGTGCGAATGCAATAAGCGAGAATCCTCCACATAAATAACAAACTATCACAGCTGCTGATAGCCAGGGGTACTGATTTCCTCCAAAGCTGGTAGCGATCAATACCAACACTAGCCCGAATATGAGTAAGACACTACACCATATATCTATGGTTTTTATTTTGTCCCTTATTCTTCCGGTTGGTTTAGGGGGATGGGAGCTGAAGACAAGAATAAAAAATGCAAGTCCTCCAATTGGAAGATTGATGTAAAAGCACCATCTCCACGACACATGACTGGTGAAGGCACCGCCTATGAATGGACCCAAAACGCTTGCCAACGAGAATGAAATGGCCATCATGCTTAGTGAATAGCTTCTAATGGATATGGGCACTGATTCCGTAATTATGATACTGGTAATTGCTTGTATACAGCCAGCACCTATTCCTTGAATGACTCTTCCGCCAATGAGCATGTTCATGCTATTGGATAACCCTGAGATCAAAGACCCGATCTCAAATATGATTATACCACACATGAGTGTCGACTTACGCCCGAATACGATGGACACCTTCCCATATGTTGGACATAGTACACACATCGGCAACAAAAACGCTGATGTCAACCAGTCGATTCTGTCGAACCCATCGAACTTGTTCCCCACGGTAGTGAATATAGTAACCACAATAGTCAGATCCAATGCTGTTAAAAATAAGTTTATCAAACACGAGGTTAATGTTAGATACAACAGAGCTCCGGTGAGATAGTGGTCGGTAGATTTAGTTCCATCACCAGCATTGCTCTCGTAGTATTTATCATTGATCAATTCTAGCACTACCGACTCTTCGTCAACGATTTCAGCTTTCTTCTTCTGTGTATTATCGGATTCAGGTCCAGGAAGCAGGGGTCCAAAATGGAATTCTGATGAAGAATCCATTTGTGCTGAAGTTGCAATCCAAATCCTTTACTTATGTAATATGTTCTGTATTGCACATGGCGATTTAAGCTGCATGAACTCCGCACTTCAAGTCAAATAATGATGTGCATGACAGTTTCCTCATTTGGAAAAACCAGACCGCCAGTGAGATGCAAAGAAGAATAGACAACTAGATACTATACAGAAAGTTTGGTTGAGTTGGGGCCCAACATTTTGAGAGCAGATGCAAGACGTAGTAGATCAATACAAGAAGCAGAACTCCCAAGGGTGGCAGGTGAGGATGCTATTTCAAGAGTCTGTTGCGTTGATCTGCACTAGCTAAATGTGCAAGATTCAAAACTAATCTAGATCTACCCACTAAAATTGTTTAGACGCTAATCGGGTAATAGTAATGGGCTAGATCCTGGATTCACGTGTTTTCTCACATGAGGTTGTGCAAACAGTTGGATTAGGTAAGCCTTGGTCCACATCTAGCTCTGGACTCGCTGCAGACGCGTGCGCATGCAATTTATGCCACATGTCTAATTATTATTTGGGACAGACCTTACACACACATCTGAATATCTAACAGTATTTTAAAATCTATTTATAATATAACTTGAAGAGAAACGAAATCGTAAAAATGTAGTGAAAGAAGAAAATGCCCCAGTTTAAACCATGCCCGAAATGCATAAAGAAGTAGCCCACACTAGTTCCACAATTTGAAATGAGTGGTGATGGGTCTGTGATCACTGAAGTGGTAGTTGTTGTACAAGTTGTCAAGCACCTCATGGCCAATAACTCTGACCTTGCTACCATCCGAATTGGAATTGGCAGGGGCCCAAATGAAATCGATATTACTTTGTTGTGCGTCTGGAGCGAATCCACTGTAAGTGAACAAATTCTCGTTGTAGAGGTTGTAAGCCACAGTGTTGGTGTCAACCAAATCGGTCTTCAAGGTATTGTAGGAGATGTCGGTGTCGAGAGAATTGAAATCTCCACTCAAGAATGTGTGGAAGTCATTTGGAATCTCCTTGATGTAAGTCAAGATTTGGTTGGCACTGAATTTACGAGCATCAGCGGACTTTTGGTCGAAGTGAGTATTGAAGTAGTTGACGGTTTTGCCCGAGCTAATGTGCTCCAAGGTGGTCATAGTAACGATTCTCTTGGTTGCAGCGCCCGGGTAAATACTGGGCTTATCAGGAGTGGCGCTCAACCACTTGGTAGTGGAATTGAGCAATTTCCATTCCTTCTTTTTGTAGATAATTGGTGAGTATTCCCCAGCTTTATTTCCGTCGTCTCTGCCAATACCGTAGTGGACCCATTCGTCGTCGTTGCCGTCATTAAGACCAGCGAGGACATCATCTAACTGATTGTACAAACATTCCTGTAAACCGACGAGAGTAGGGTACTGCAGGTCTCTGGACTTGATTGCGTCAACCACGCCCTGCTTTCTGTCGCTCCAAGGTTGTTCGCCTGGTTGTCTCTTTCTGGCACCAGAGTAACGAACGTTGTTGGAATATATTCTGAACTCGAAATCACCATCTTCCTCACGTTTTGCAACCGACAATCTGTCCAGTAAGTCTAGATGGATTCCTTGGGTATAATGGATGAAAGCACCAATTCCCAAGAGTGCGAGAACTGATATGAATATAGTGGACACCTGTTTGGATATTTTAGTCATGGTCGACCTGGAGAAAAGCTTGTTCACTGCTCAAACTTCCAGGAAGCCGCCGGCGTATTTATACCTTCACCAGTTCGCCCCAGCGGTACCTTGGGCAGCCACCGGGGCTTTTGAAACAACCTGAACGCCTCGAAATAGAATTATTTCTCCAGGCCATGTGTGCACATTCGGGATCAACTCTAAAAATAACCGTACGGTCCGCTCTAGCTGGTGCCGACATCCAATCCTAATACGACGGATAGCTGATAATTGATATGTAACGGTTGTGATCCCAGCCTAATTCCTCAGTAGTCATAAATATACGTGATCGGATAGACTTCATGAGGCGGTATCGAGCGCCTACCCCATGTGGCTCCGTGGGACAAAGCTGCCTCGATTATGCGATGCGTCCTTATTAAAGTTGTCCCGACTATCCTTCGGTGTTTCATCCGAAAGACACCATGCTTGGGGAAGGGGGGATGACAAGGAGCCCCGTGCTCGGGTACAACTGTGGTTTGGTGCATTTATCCCGTTGCAAGGTTGGAGCTTCTGGTGATCAGGGCCAACGTGGTTCAAGGAGTCTACACGTGTGGGTCTAGAGCGATGGCATTAGTTCATGACATGCTTCAACAGCCCGGATTATTCGACAGAAAGATTTTGGCCGTCCCATAAATAGCACCGGCACCCCAGCATGTACATGTACGGTTGAGACCCGCATCCAACTCAAAATAAGGAGCGACGTAATTAATATCGCGCAAAATTCCGATGAGATACGAGCGCCGCGGTAGCGAGCATCGTAAATTTCTGTCATTATATTTTCGTAGAGACACACCTCAGCCAAGACTTTTAGCAAACCGTTTTTATTGCAGCATCGGTCCGATCTAGTAATAGCGTTATTGGTGTCTATGGAAGCACTTTTACGATGCTGCTTCGATGGTGTGGTCGTACCAGCAGTACACGAGACTCTGAAACCGCCCATTTTCTTAAAGCTCCCACATTCAGGTGAGGCGAGCTATTTTTAGCCGTCTAAGCCAGCGTATCGGACCACGCAGAAGATCCATTACGGCACTACTCCTAAATTTAGTGTCATCAGCACGATATCGAGAACGAAAGCTAATTTCATCTGTGTCCATCTACATATGGTGGCCTCCGTATGTGTCTAGGGACACGAGACTGTTTCTTGCGGGTCAACCGGGTTCTAACCGGGTCTAGGGCTTCACATCCCGGCTTCACATACCTTAAGTAGACAGCCTCAAACGGGAAAAATGGCTCAGATATGGCAGTATTCTGGGCCCCGCTAGACGGCTCGGACTTGCGGCTGACTCGGTTATATGGTCACAAGAGAGGTGGCGAAACTAGGGGTCTAGGCTTCTTATTGGTGCCCGCGGTTCTGATCCATGAATGTGAAATCCAATTCGCAGCGAAGGTTAAGAAGTATCAGAATTCCAGAAGAGACCCAACTGGGCATTTGGCATCAGTATCTTTAACTTAATCGTAATAATAGTGCTGAGTAGTTTTCCGGTATGCATTAGATAATACCATACTTAAACCAACACCATACAACGAAAAGCGAATGGTTCAGTGTACCAGATACTGGAGATGTCAAAGAGAGAAACTGGTAGAAATTTTCCATAGTTTTGCAATGAGTCCGAGGGGTATATCTTCAAATAAAGCGTTGGTTCTTCTGGAAACACAACCTTAACCGGAGAGATTATCCAGAACCATATCACCACTTGGAAATTATGGATTTTAGACAACTTCTAAATTGAAATCTGGAACCTACTGCACTTCCTAATTCAACACCTGGAACAGAATCGTGCATAAAGCTGGGGCCCTGTTGATTCACAACATAAAAAATGTACTTCGCATGGCCGAAATAATGTGGAGGCATAATTTTATGACTGCCACAAGATGCTATTGATAAATGTGTTGACTAATCATTCTACAGTTCAACCAGAGCTATAATCACCTTGAGGCATTGGCTGATACTTTCAAAAGATCGTTAATTTGTGATAATTCTCGAAACCCATGGTACGCGTTTCTCGACTGATTCGGCCCTTCCTACCTCCCCTGACATATTACTAGACACATGTCAGATCCAATCAACCATCCCACCTTGAATCCAACTATCACTCCTACCCAAAGGGCCCTGTCTGGGTACATTCTAATCCCCTCCGCTGAACGGAACTAATTCCGCCAAGATCGGTGCTCACGTGATGGTCCCCGATAACAGCTCCCCTCCTCGGTGATCTCCGGCGCTTATCACTGAGCGACTAACCATAAAAACCCAACCATTTCCTGTTGGTACCCTCCACACTCCACCATGGCCAAAATCCTCACCGAACAAGAATTCAACGCACAAATCGTCTACAACTACACTGATGTCATTGGTGAAAAGGTGGGCGGCAAAGTATTGCTGTTCAGCGATGAATGGTTTGCTGCCGCTGACAACTTGATCAAGCCAAAGGCTGCCATTAGAGACGCCACTCGTTTCACCCATGCAGGTGCGTGGTACGATGGCTGGGAGACCAGAAGACACAACACTGCTGAGGCTGACTACGTCATTTTCAAGCTTGGGGTCTCGTCTGCCCGTTTGATTGGTACCGAAGTTGACACTGCATTCTTCAATGGTAACCACGCCCCACACATTTCAGTGGAAGCTATCCAGAAATTGGATGGTGACGACTTGAGCTCGGTCCAGGAGTCCGAGTGGGAGTCTGTGATCCCCAAGACTGAATGTGGACCTTCCCAGAGACACTTCTTCACCAGAGAGACCCTCACTGAAAAGAACTACACCCACGCAAGATTGAGAATGTACCCCGATGGAGGAATTGCCCGTTTCAGATTGTACGGAGCCGTGATCCCCATCCAACCCCAGGCCAAGGACACCGTGTTGGACTTGGCCTCCGTCAACAACGGAGGAGTGGCCATCAAGGTTTCCGACCAGCATTTCGGTTCTGCCGACAACTTGCTTCTTCCAGGCAGGGGCCACGACATGTCTGACGGCTGGGAAACCACCAGATCGAGAACCCCTGGCCATGTGGACTGGGTGGTCATCAGATTGGGTGCTTCTACCAACATCAAGCAGGTAGTGGTGGACACGGCACACTTCAGAGGCAACTTCCCACAAAAGGTCAACGTCAAGGCCATCTCGGTCACTGACGAGACCCAGATCCCCAGTCACGACTCCAGCGCCTGGGAGGTCTTGGTGGGCGACTCCAAAACTGGTCCTGACCAGGAGCACACCTTTGATGTCGACAACTCCAAGGCATTTTCTCATGTGTTGTTGACCATGATCCCCGATGGAGGCATCAAGAGAGTCAGGGTCTTGGGAACCATTGCAAACTAAGCCAGGCCAGTCCTGCGTGTATTTAGCATCTAAGATAGGTAGGCTCGACCTCCTGTATATAGACCCCATTTATTCACCGGTGAAACGAATGCTGCGATGGCTGATGCAAATGAAAGTAGTCTCCTTTGACAAACTCGTCTCCTGGGTCGGCCAGAGGGTCTCTGCCAAAGAGATCTTCTCCCTCGATCATACATGTATGAATGAGTATGCTTTCCAGCAGAAATTCGTCGATTATTTGTCCGCTTCTCGCATCACCACCGTGAGCCCATACTACGTACAGACGTTCTTACGTCGGTACATTGAGCTGATCGAGCGGTCAGGCGAAGAAATGGCCGAAGAGTTGTACGAGATCTACTGTGGCGAACTTTTGGGGGCCAAACAGTTGGATGTAAGTGACAAGGAAGTGATCACCTATCACGTTGGAGGGTTTGGATCTGGTGCAGGCACTAGCGACCACACAGTCAAGATCTACGAAGCTCCACGGTTGATCTCAGGATCCAACACTACTGGTCTCCGCACCTGGGAAGCTGCCTTGTATCTATCTAACTACCTCAACACCCATCCCTACGACTGGAGTGGTAAAACAGTGTTGGAGCTAGGAGGCGGAACTGGGCTCTTGAGTCTTGCCTTGACAAAGCAGCCATTGAAAGAGATCATCATCACCGACGGCTCGGCTGCTTTGATCGACAATCTCAGTGAAACCTTGCACATGAATGCCATTGACAACGGACCTACCATCAAGTGCCATCAGTTATTGTGGGGAACCACTAACCCCAACTCCCCTGACTTTGTTCAGGGTCCACCAGCTAACGTGGACGTGGTGGTAGCAGCCGACGTGACCTACGATTCGTCCATCCTAGACGTTTTGGCCACCACCATCAGTGACTTCCTCCAAAGTGGCACCAAGATGGCCCTAATTGCAGCCACCGTGCGGAACGAACAGACCATAGCCGACTGGAATGCAAGTTTGGACAGGTGGTTTGACGGCCAGTGGTCGGTGGTGAACAGCTGTGCGGTCCCTGGTGACATCGATTCCTTGTGCTGGTTCCGAGAACGCACTCCTGAGATCCGGGTGTACGAAATCAGGGCGAAACTGGGTTAATTATACTGGAATAATGGAAATTGCTGAATGGATCCTCAGATGGCTAATAATTGAGCTTTAAATTCTACATCTTTGAATTAATCGAGGAAGCACCTTAGAAGAGAATCTTTATGGACCACTCAAAATCCAAACTAAAAATTTTAGCTTACTTCCAAGAGTGCTATTTTCACGTCGGACTAGTCTCCAGGTGTATATAGAAGGACAATCGTAACCGTATAGACCATAATAGACGACAATAGACTGCCACTAGGAATAGTGTACGCCCAAAGAAACTGCAAAATACTGGAATCTTGCAGAAATTTTATAGAGAACACATCTCACCAGCTCCTAAATCACCACACCTACAAGCCAACTCCCCTCTAGCAGCCTCCCTACTCCTCGCTTCCTCTGGTCCGTTTCTCGCCCATCCTCACAAATGTTGCAGCCTTGGTTTCGCGTCGTGTCCCCACCGCGCTCACCAGCCAATGAAACCTGCCCATTCATTCCCGACATAGTAAAAAAACTGAGAAGTGTTACTACTCTTTCAACATAGATATATCAAGATGGCTGTTAGATTCCCTACTCCTGTTGCCAAGCCATTGTGGCCTTACGCTACTGGTGGTATGTACTGACTGATGGCTTTGCCATGAATAACGATCAACGTGGAACAGCTAAGACGTGGACATGAAAAATGGACGTTAGACGTGGATGTGCTTAGAATAGGGTCAATAGAGCACCAATCGATCAAGCAAATACTTGGACTGGCATGGAGGATGCCACTGACGTTGTTGGCTATCCAGAGGCAGCACGTGGAGACTGGCCTGGGCGTTTCGAAAGGTTGGATTCCAGTGTATTGAAGAATGAAGTTTGCAATATGAAAAAGCTTCTGGAAGCAAAGAATCGATGGTCCAGATATTCGAATCAAGCTAGAACTCAGCACCAGAACAGGAGATGGACCAGATAGGACCAAGTGATAACAAACGTGCTGGGTCCTCAGGCCACAGTAGTCCAACTGTGGGGACTGTGGACTGTGTTGAACAATTCCCGTAACTGTCAAAGATACACACCTATTGCCTGAACAAGCAGAGCAATCCAACTAACCACAACTTGCGCCCCCTTGCCAGATTCCGCAACAGGAAAGAACCGTCCAGATCAACGTCCCTGCAAAAACCCCATGATTGTCCCGATTCGTAATCCGCCACAACCCAACAAATACTAACCTTTAGCTGCTATCACCTACTACTTAATCTACAAGGCCTCTATTGCCTCCCAAAACTCTGACGAGTTCATCAATGACCCAAGACACCCAAGATTCGCTTCCGGTGGCAAGTTCATTGACTTGGAAAAGAAGGACTAAACGGTTAGGCATTCATAGCAATACGATACTTTAGAAACATTGATGTAGACATGTGGTGTGGTGGAATTGTCCTAGCTAGGCGACGATGTGGATGGCATCCCTGAGACGCTTAGCATTGAGCCAGAGCCTCCAGGGAGGTGGACCCACTGGAGTGGAGTGTGGAGATCGGATCAGAGTCCGAAGGCCTCCTGAACCGGACGGGCTCCTCAGCCGCCACAGCTCCCCAACAGACGGTGTAGCAGAGTCTAGACCGAACAGGTAGCGCTCACGTGGTTGTAGTCACGTGACCAGTGTCGCCGCCACTGGCTCGCTAGTGCATGTCCGATTCGGTGTCTGCAGGCTGGGTTGCATGACCGTTTCGGAAATCATGATGAGGTGTCGGAGTCCAGGTCCAGACTCCGGCCAATAACCAGAAATTGCCCGTCTGTCCGCAACGGTTTGCGTGTTCCGATTTGCATGGAGTGTGACCTGTCAGGCTATTGACTCATCGTTTCACGATTTACCTTGGTGGCCCACTAGGCAATGCGACACGGACACCACAAAATGGTTGTGAAAAGTTTTCGGGTCACTAACTGCAAAACAGGCTGGTTGCACACGATGACAGATTGACAAGATCTGCGGAGATCAGGTGTGACGGGTATAGAGCGGGTATAGGCGAGTGGTTCAGTAGGACTCGGTAGGCAGAGAATCCCAGTGAATAACTACTGATACCTGCATTGTTAGATACCAGAACTCGATAACCATTTGGTGTATATTATATGAATTTAGTGGTTAGCATTTGAGCAGAAAGCCACCTAGTTAACCATTAAATCGCCATTTCGTTCTTCGTACGTCTTTGAACTTATCTATAATGTGTATTAATTGCTATAAACGTGCCATAACCAGCCGGCACACCCAACCCCAAAGAAATGCAAGAACGAGAATGAAGCCAACGTGGTGTTATATTCTCACCACCGAAGTCTGCCACTTTCTGTAGTTGGACATGAGCCACTGGTTGTTCAACTTCATGTCGTCCTCGCTGTGTTCGCAGGGAGAGGTGTGGGTCTTGTTGCAGATGCAGCACTCGTAAAGGAAGGGTTCGAAGTGGTCTTCGATGTCGCGGACCTCGGGACTCTCGGGAGAGTACCCGTAGCTGTAGTTGTAGCCGTAGTCCTCATAGGGCGATCCGGGAGAGCTGGCGTCCAACGAGGGCGATTGGGGAACCGACGAGAGGTCGTCGTTGAACTCGAAGATGTCGTCACTGTATTCGGTAGACATTGTGCTGTGAAGGGCTTGTGCTAGTGCTGTGCTTGTGGGGTACTGTGGTGTACTGTGTTGTACTGTGTTGTCTTGTACTGGTTGTACTGTCTTGTAATGTAATGGTAAAATCATTTGATCCGAGAATCGCAGGCTATATATATTTTGCAGTAGTAGTTATGTGAGTAACGCACTGTGGAGCGAAGTGTGGAGGGCCCAAGCACGGTGCGGCGGGAGTCAGCGTGGGCGCGCTGTGGCCAACACAAACGTGGTGGTGGTGTTGGGCGCCTGAGTCACGCACTGTGGAGGTGATTCATAATGCCATGTCACGTGGGGCTCTCGTGGTGGCGGGGCCACCACACTCTGAGTCATCGCGTGCGGATGGCCTTCCCGCGCACGGGGCATGCCGCCACCGGCAGGTTGCTAGCCACCACCACACTGACCCGCGGTGGTACGGGCACGCCGGCTGCTCGCTAGCCACCACCACTCCACACTCGCCAGCACGTCAACCGATCGGTTCTTGAGTCAGCACAGTGACTCACGCAGCCAATCGCGCCATCAGCCGTTACTGATTTGTGTTTCTCTTCTGATCCGCCATGATCCACTCGTTCTTCATCTTCGACAGACACTGCAACTGCATCTACAGCCGCGAGTACACCAACGGCGATGCCATCAACAAAACCAACGACTCCGACACCGCCAAGCTCTTGTTCGGCATCCTCTACTCGTTGAAGAACATCTCCGGCAAGTTGGCTCACACCAACGACGACTCCGGCTTTGCCCCCAGCAACAACACCCTCAAGTCGTTCACGTTGGGCACCTACCGCGCCCACTACTTGGAGTCGATGACGGGCCTCAAGTTCATTCTTGTCAGTGACACCCACATCGACAACCTCCAGCCCGTGCTCTGGGAGCTCTACTCCACCCACTACTTGAAAAACGTTGTGCACAACGGGTTGTCGCCCGTGGAGTTCCTTGCTGAAAACGATCCCTACAGCAAGATTTCTAACCACAACTTCATTGTCCAGTCGGACGCGTACATCCAGTCGCTTCCAGTGTACAGATGAGGTAGTAAGGATCTACAGAAAATGCGTACTAGATGATCTTTAGTGGAGCACAGCTGGGTAGCATAACAAAAGATGGTCAACATAAACAGCTCTGTTCTTTGGGTCCAACCAGGCTACGAGATCGAGGCAGATCCGCAAAACAGTGCAATTGATCAGGATAGGCTAAATGTACTAGTGGTCGAGAGGTGAGTAACGCCCTTACCTACCGGGAATCTAATACTTTTTCACTGATGGAGACAATTAATTCCAGCTCCTGGACACTATGGTGGTAGTGATCCATTAGTGATTCAAATCAGAGCTCGCCTGAATTGGAAATTATACGTGCTCTCGAGAAAATAGACGTCTCCGACGCGGGAATAGTGCCGGCTTCACGTATCGCTGAAACAGGCAATTATGCGATCGGCTCTGCAGCGAAGGATGCGACTGGTTCCTTCAGCCAAGAGGTGGTATTCTCAGCCAAGAGGTTCAATTGACTCACTAAAAGCCAAGAGATAAGTGGCAGCATCAGGGTGCGGGTCGGCCAAGCCTGATACGAAAAACCCAAGCATCGTAGTTTAGAGGTTAAGGGCCATTGCAAAACCGATTTCGCTGGAGCTCACACATTGACCAAAATGAAAATGGTGTTGAACATCCGTACTTCACTACTCTGGGAGGTTTACCTACGGACCCACATCACTCGTGAGGTCGGACTGGCGTCGATTCCCCGAGGAGTGAAGTCAGAATATTTTCAGAGTATGGTAGGAGGATGTTCTCCACTATTGACACTGCTTTGCCATGGAATCACTAGAATCTTCCATCTCTAGAATCTTCTATAGACAGCCCCTTGTTGAATGCTTTTGATAGAAGAAGGATGAGAAGAATCACATGGATTGCCCCTAGTCATAGTTGGTAATCAATCATAAGTGTCCTCTGTATATCTATAGCATAATTAATTCGGTAACCCTAAAGTTTGTCAAAGTACTTACTCCTCGCTAGAGAATGTGTCTTGTGGGTGTTCCCCATACTGAGCGACAATCTTGAAAAATATATCCAAGATCCGATCACGTGAAACGAGTTCACTTGGGTCAATGAACTGGCACAAAAGAGCCCATAGTAAACCCAGCAATCTTGTAGATCGACCCCAAGCTGGATCTGGGCCAGCAAAACATCCTTCGGATTATACGAATTCAGTTTTCGGTCAGTTTCCCCAGATCGCTCCACCCTATTCCACCACACGTATATCCTGTCCGCCGTGGGGTTCCGGATCTCCCCACCCCCACCCCACTCTAACGGCCAAGCCTGAGATGAAAACACACGCCACAATACTCGTTGATGCTGGCACAATTGCTCCTCGGGTGCAGCATTCCCCTTCTGGTGCTGCTTGCCCCATCTGCTGCTGCTTGCCAAGGGTCTCTTAGTTGCACTCCCGCATTCAACCCGCACAAGACTCGATCCCCCAGCAGATCCTTACCACCGTATTCCCGCACATCCAAAATGCCATACGAGCCACCGACGCGTCCGGCAGTCACGCTGCATCTCATCTCTTCCCCAGACCGCCGTTCGGTCTGCGCTCCCACCGTTGGAAATAGCCTTCGTGCATGCGTGGTGCGTTTTGGGTGCACATTGACAGCCGCGCCATCGCCGAGCCCGCATCCCAACCGCAGTACTGACAGGCGCTCGGCGGTCGCCGAGGCCCCGGCTCGTGCTGTCACCATTGCCCCTCTGGGAACATCCGCACATCAGATACCGCCGATACCAGTCTGGGTTCCGATGCCCTCACTGGGGCTCCAGGCTAAAAGCGCTGCCATCTGCCCTCTTTCGCTTGTTTTCTCACCGTCATCATGGATCCTAGACCTGCCCATTTCTCCACCGCTTTCCATGAGGTGATCCTCATCTTCATCACATGCATGGCCCAGTTCCTCTGCCAGGGAGGAATCACCATGTCCCTCAGCACCATGGAGTTGGTGCTCGACTCGTTTGCTGGCCCCGGCAACCAAGTGGACGACACCAAGAAGGTGTGGTTTATGGGGTCATTTGCCCTCACCGTGGGTACCTTCATTCTCGTCAGTGGCCGTTTAGGCGACCTCTTTGGCCTCAAGCAGATCTTCACCATCGGCTGGTTCTGGTGCACTGTGTGGTCGTTGGTCACAGGGCTTTCCACCTACCTGAACTCAGTGATATTCTTCATCGTGTGCAGAGCATTCCACGGAATTGGCTTTGCCCTTCTCTTGCCTTGTGCCATGGGCATTTTGGGCAGCGTGTACCCCAACGGCTCCCGTAAGAACTTGGCGTTTGGCCTTGTGGGTGCCAGTGGACCCACCGGTGCCACTATAGGCGCTCTCATGGCTGCCGTGGTGGCACAATTGGCTTGGTGGCCCTGGGCGTTTTGGATTTTGGCCATTGTGTGCTTCATCTTCGGAGTGCTTCTGATCTACTACATTCCCCCCAACCTCAACGCCAACAAATACACCTGGAAGCAGGCTTGGGACCAGCTCGACGTGCTTGGAACCTGCACGGGTGTGTGTGGTTTGATCCTCTTGAACTTCGTGTGGAACCAGGGCCCTGTGGTCGGGTGGAAGAACCCCTACATCATCGTGTTGTTGGTTCTCGCTGTGGTATTGATTGTGGGATTTTTCTACCTCGAAAGAACGGTAGCATCGCCATTACTTCCCGCATCTATCTTCAACGTTAAGATCGGCTTGGTGCTCCTTTGTATGGGGCTCGGGTGGGGTTCGTTCGGAGTGTGGCAGTACTACTACTGGAACCTCGTCATGAACCTTCGCCACTACACCCCAATTGAGGGTGGTCTTTCCTACATTCCCTTCCTCGTGTTGGGAGTCATCGCTTCTATGATCGTGTCGGTAATCATCAGCAGAACCAAACCCTCGTACATCATTTGCTTCTCGTCTGTCTGCTTCATGTGCGGTTGCATCGTTCTTTCGGTGACGCCTGTGGTGCAGTCGTACTACCGTATGACCATGGGTCAAATGTTCATTCTCTGCTGGGCCATGGATATGAGCTTCCCTGCTGCAGCCATCATCTTGTCGAACTACTTACCATACCACCACCAAGGAATGGCAGGGTCCTTGGTGTCCACGGTGGTAAACTATTCAGTGTCGTTATTCTTGGGAATAGCCACCACCGTCGAACTCGAAGTCAGATCCACCCAGCCAGATCCAACCTCGATCGATTCGATTCTTAAAACTTACAGAGCGGCACTTTACTTCGGTATTGGTGTTGCTGGCTTGGGGGTGTTGTTTTCGTTGATTTTCATATACTTGCAACATGACGACACCGTGGGAACAATTGAGGAGGACGAAAAGCTTGAAACTTCGGGTCCTTCGATAGATTCTTTATAGAGATAATTAATGCGGTTATTGGGTAGATCTTTGTAGTTCAGGGTAGTTCATGGTTCTGAACATAGCACGGTGCCTTTATCGATTCAGAAATATGAATCAATAACTGAACTACGATTTGTTGTTGGTATATCCAAATTAAATGTGAAAAATGGCTTTCCTGAGAAAATAATTACTGCGAAAATTAGCGCACTTACATCAAGCACAACCAATTCCCACCGTACTCCCTCCAGCCACCAGGATAACTTTATTAAGATTAGTACAACTTCATAGCACAACAACAGGGATTATTCACGTTTTACTTCAAGACATTGTGGAGTATCAAGTAGCATGATCAAGTACTCAAATCCATGCATAAGAAACCAGTAATTTCTTTGTGCATCCTTACCACAAGCCCTTACTACTTCACAGCTACCTTGCACAAATACGTGTAAAAAGTTGATACTCTTACATATTCAGTCAATATACTAATTCATACTTCAAGCAGTAATTAGATCTAGATTGTAGTCTTCTATTTCTTAGGTACGATACTTCTGAGTATTCCCTCCAGATTCTCGCACTAGTTGCGAAATCGGCTTATGTAATCCTTCTCGCGTTGTTTATCTTTTTGAAGCACACTAGAAACAGACCCAACACCATCTCTAGCCCTTCCTAACACCAACGCCAATGAGTGACTCTGTGGATCAGCCTCGAAAGAGGCCACTCTCAGAGATATACACAAATATACCTCCTCCAGCCCTGGAAAAGAGACGACATTCACTGATAGGCATGCTTTCCGAAAGAAAGCCACCAACAACAAGCACAGACTCAGCAAGGCCGAGCAGTATCCCTGCAGCTCCGTCAAGAGTCAAGGCGCCGAAGTCAATAGTAGACATAAATACCTGTCTAAGCATCAAAAACAGGCTCAAGGCATCATTGACTAATCATGTGGAACACAATCATGCTATGCCTCAACACCTTCCTGCGAACATCACCCCGAAGACCTCACATGGTGTAGACTTGCACACGTTGGAGACTCAAGTTATCCAATTGTCTGAAAAGATAGAAGATCTCCGGGACGAGATCGATGCCATTGTTAGGGAACAGGCGAAGGTCCGTCACAGAATCGCAGATGTTAACTACCAATCTGTTAGCAACAAACGTACTCTAGAAAGAGAAATCGAAACTTCAGAAAAAGAGAAAGCACACTTGGAGCAAATGCTCAGTTTGCAGGTACAGGAGCTTGAGGTGAAATTAGATGATGATTTTAACGAGTTGAAGTTCAACTTACAGTCGGAAGTCAAAAATGCGGAGCAGTATCGAGATGATGATCTTTTACACGAAATAGAACGGCTTTTGGAAAAGAAAATAACCTTAGAGACTCAATTGGACGAGATCAAAGAAAAGAACCAGGCTATAATCAATGAAGAGTCGAAGGCGTTGAAGCTGGATCTAAATGCATATGTCGCATCAAAAGAGGAAGAAACTGATAAACTATCTTTGATCTTCGAAAATAAGGACAAAGAACTAAACGACTTAAATACTCAGCTTTCACATCTACAATCCAAAGTTGATGGGATACTAAAAAGAAATGAAGAATCTACCTCCTTGATCACAGATATTCAGTCAAGAATGAATGATTATCCCGCCATGAAATCGACATTATTGAAGTCACTCACTAGCATAGACGAACGATTGAATGATACTCAACAAAAAACTTTGCAATGGAATGAAAAATTGAGGTATGCAGAATCGACTCATTCTAAAGCCTTTGCCAAACAGGTAAAGTTTGATACTCAACGTATGATCTTGGAAAATTCTATCATGGATAACGAAAATAAGATCAGAGTGTACCTAAAATATAACAACAAGCATGAGATAGACATGACTAATGACACTCCATTCAACAAGATTTTCACTAATACAGCCTCCGTTGACGACATATCTAGTGAGTTCTCATATCTTATAAAAAGCAGCATTACTGGTAATAATGTGTCCATCATTTTCAATGGCATAAAACAACCAAATCTACTTGTTGGTTCAATTACCAATAGTTACAAATATCTCCTTCATAAATGTGAACAATTAACCCAATGGAAATTCAACTTTAGATTCAAGAGTATCACAATCAACAATAGTAACAAGATAATGGACTTGTTGAATTCGATGAAAGACCTCTCATTGGATTCTGGGTTCAATTGCTTGAAACAAATACCATCGCAAGAAATGATCATTGACGATGTTGAAGAGTTTACGAGAATTATTAAGCACATAAATGACAACACTGAGAATGTTAGTTTGTACATTATCAGCGTTAGTGGCATTAAAGGAACGAAGAGTATACAAAGCGATGTGTTGTTCGTTGATATCACTTCAAATTCGTTGGATTTACAAACCGAATACTTGAAATCATTTTCTTACAAAAACAGTAATACAGGCCTACTTAGGATGTTTAACTATGCCTACCTTAACAGCAAGTGTTTATTCATGAGTAACGTTAATGATGAAGTTGATGAGAAAAATTCCAGCTTTATCAATTCACTTGAAAGAATCAAAGCAATTGATTCACCTTATAAAAAAAAATGAGATAAATAGGTTATACTTATACTTATAGTGATAGTTATGATGGGTTAATAATACAAGGTTGAATTTTTTGTTTAGGATGATTGGAACGAGATTTTTGTAGACTCACATAGTTGAAATGAGATCGTGTAAGACCCATTTGAGTTCATCCGTAGTACCTATATGTGAATCTGGTCTAACTGGTGGTTGAGCGGGTTTGGCTACTGTTTTTTCCTCCTTTATATCTTCTTGCTTGAGTGGGCCATTGAAAGATTTAGCATCAACAGCTCCATTCAAGCTATGGACTGCACTTCCATTTATAGGAGGATTTATTGTAGTTGATGCAATTGGTAATACCTCATGCCTGGGGGGTAATTCGTAGTCTAGTTTGTGGGGAATTGAGTCATCGTTATCGAGCATAACGTTAGACAAACGATACTTGGGACCACATGGTTCTATCAAATGTGGAAACATCTCTAAAGTATCGTATAAGTCTTCTATGTTCAATGTTATGTCTTTGGATGAATCACTTTCCATCTGAGTGAAGTTACGCTTTTTAAGAGGCTCGCCACCACTATCCTTAGTCTCCAACGGAATGTAGTCATTATTTGTATACTTGTTTTCTCGGTATTTTGCAATATCAATTGCACTCTCAACTATACTTTTAAGATGCGACTCCAATCCTAGTAATATCACTTCCATTGCTTGGGGATTCAATCCACCAGTTAATCCATGCTCTCTCATTGTCATCAAAAGTCTTTTCGATAAGTTGTCATAGTCTGGAAGTTCATAATTCTGGGTTGCTACTGGCGTATTAATACCGTTGACCACATCTTGTTGCCATTGCACTAAGTTGTTCACTTGCAATTGCTGCTGTTCTTTATCTTGGATCATCGGGATTTTTGGCAAAAGAGAATGTCTTGTCAACGTTATTCCTGAGCTCAACTTCCCCTTTTTACCACTATCTCTAGTTATGTTCTTTATTCTTCTCCGTTCTCTAATAGGCAAGCCCATGATATTTTGCTTGAACTTTTCATATTGAGTTGACTTCACCTTGGTAGTCTTTTGAGCCTTTTTGTTCCAAAATGTTGCAAACTCATTGGAAAAGTCAAGTGGTCCATCTTTCAAAGAATTTGCAAAGTTGAAAAGTAATAACTTATTATGGTATTTGATCAAGCCATCTTTGAGTATGGGAGTAATCGTTTGGACGAATTCATTACGCGAAAGCTTTCCAATCAAGAAAAGCGAGAGTGTTTCATGATACTTCTCCCAGTTATTCCCCAACTTGTTCTGGAATTCACGTATAAGGGTCTCCAATTCTAGACGTTTATTCGTGCTCTTTGCAGGGGCGGATGGTGGAGTCAGCGCGGCAACTGAGCCCGAAAGATCTGTGGCACTTCCTGTGATTGGAACAGATGATGCAGTGGCCACAGCTGTTTGTGTCGACATGAAAAGATTGATTTAATGTGATAAAGCCACTCCAATCTATTGGGCCAGCGGTTGAAATAAAGGCGTGGAAGAAACTAGACCAGCGACAAAAGAATCCCTAGTTGTGGAGACGTGATCGGGTATGATTGATTGGGCCTGGCACGCGCTTGACTGATTCAATCGGAAGCGTAATAGGCTGCGGTTGTCTGTATTTTCGGTGAGAGTTTCGTGACCTGCACATAACGCGCTTGTGTTAGACAAAGGTGTCATAGTGTCAAGGGTAGTAGTGTTTTTAGTATGGATATGGTAAAGACTTAGGAACTTTGGGCCGTGTTTTTACTAATGGGTACCTTAGCTGGGGAGATTCCAGGTTTCGGAATGTTCCATTCTCCATTCTAAGAGGTATATTTGTGCTAAAGTTGCGAATTTCCAATTTTTGGACTTTTTACAAAATTTATGCATTTTGAATGTAAATATTGTTCGTAAGAAACATGACCACATGCAACTTCTTTGATAGTACCAATCGAAAGGAGCACATTCCATAGGAGTATAAAAGAGGATTTCAATGAGTTCTAGTAAGGTGGAGATAATTGGGTACAACATATCACAATTTGGTGAGTTCATCAGTTATCCTATCATTTATTTTGCGCCAAGTATCCTACGAGGAGAATTATTAGATGATGCATGGAAAGAGTATTTTGACCGAAGAGTATTCTTTGTGCTTAGGATCGAACAGTTCCGGTCATGGACCCTGGCGCAGCTCTTATTTTGGGTTTTGCAAGCTAAGAAATTCTCCAACAAAAATCAAAGTCCAGACGAGAAGAGACTAGTGCTTGTAGAAATTACGGTCAAATTCCATCCCTGTAAATTTAGGTTTTGCAACCTGGTAAACTAAAACTCCAATTATTTTTCTTACCTTCGATTGTATATGATTTACCATGCCCAACTGGGAAGATAGGTTTCGAGGAATTGATCCGAGTTGTGCTCACCGTTGACAATCCAATTGACGTTTTTTGTGTAAATCACTTTTCACTGAACTCCACAAAATTAAATTTGGTCCCAGAAGTGCCCCGCTTTCTTCTCTAAAAATGCTTTTGCAGCATACGAACCAGCACGGCCTAGTCGACCGTTGCTAAACAGAACCAGAGCCCAAGTGCGGGCCGTGGTGCCCTGGCTGCTAAAAAATAGTGCGCTCCGTGAATAGTTCGGTGCGGAAAAATAGTTTAGGTTTTCGCTAGATATGTTGGGTTTTGAGGCCATACCCAAGCATTTGATGGGCACAATTGCTGTTCACAGTGGATAGTTCATGGGTGGAATGCCCTGGAATGCCCTGGCATGCCCATGCCACCACTGGGCACGTGAAGAGCAACTCTGGCAGCCACCGTGGCCAATGGAGGGGGCGGGTAGAGCGGGTTGTTCGGACATCTGTGTGGTTAAAGTTCAGATATTTTTTCATCTTGATAGCAAAGAGCAATCGAGACGGCTACACCGTGCCGATAAACGGTGCTGATTTATCGGGAATTTCCTGGCCAGGTACTCCATAGCCACATCCGCGAGCCCGTTGTTGGTACCCCCTAAGGGTGCCCCTAACTGTCCTCCTACGTGTCCCCCCCTGCCCCCCAGTAGTCCGCGCATTGTTGGCGTAGCAATCCTGCGAGTGAAGGCCGCACTCAGTGGGGTCAATTTGATTAGGGGATATCAGCAACTATCGGCACCCGCTCCTAAGCCATGGCACATTGCACAAGACAGCCTCCTAGCAATGGCCAACCCGCGTCCTCGGCAATGGGCCCTCAGCCAGGCCCGATAACCCCAAATTGCCAATTGCACGGTTGGCCCATCGCTGGCGGAGGAGGCGCCATGCACAGCTCCGACTAAAATGGCCCAATATTGGTACACGCGCTACCCGGTACAATTGAACAATCGGACCCCGATACCAACCTAAAATTTTATACCGCCAAGTCTACAATATATATATATAGACGCCTCCACCCCGCCCACCATGGCAGACTATCAATTTTCCAAGATGCCAACCAAACTCACCAAAGAAGAGGAACGGTTGCAGATCTATCGTTTCAGAAGATGGGGCCCTTATCTCGGAGAAAGACAGTGGGCCACAGTTAGAGAAGACTACTCCCACGACGGTGACGCCTGGTCAGACTTTCCATTCGAGCACTCCCGCTCCAGAACTTACAGATGGGGAGAGGATGGGTTGGCTGGAGTGTCCGATAACCGTCAATTCGTGTGTATGTCCATGGCATTGTGGAACGAGAAGGACGACATCTTGAAGGAAAAGGCGTTCGGATTGACCAACTCGCAGGGAAACCACGGTGAGGACGTCAAGGACCTCTACTACTACCTCGATAATACCCCTTCCCACTCCTACATGAAGTACTTGTACAAGTACCCTCAAGGCAAGTTTCCCTACCAGCAATTGGTGGACGAGAACGCCAAGAGAACCCGTTTGGAGGACGAGTACGAAATCACCGACACCGACATGTTCAAAGACAACAAGTACTTCGACGTGGTGTTCGAAATGGCCAAGGGTGACGACGAGCCAGAAGAGCTTTACTTCAGAATCACCGCCTACAACAGAAGCAAAGAAGTGGCTCCATTGCACATTTTGCCTCATCTCGTGTTGAGAAACACCTGGGCTTGGGGCTCTGAGGAATCCAAGATTTCCAAGCCTAAAGTGTCTCAGCACGATGACTTCACCGTCAAGGTCGAACACGAAAAATTCGGCACCAAGTACTTTGTATTTGCCCCAGCTCCAGGTGCCACCGAGAACTCACCAGATGTCAAGCCAAAGTTATTGTTTACGGAAAACGAAACCAACACTAAGAGATTGTACGACCAACCAAACAAGCACAAATATGTCAAAGATGCGTTCCACGACTACGTCATCGACCACGACGAGGAGGCTGTCAACCCCGAAAAATTTGGTACTAAGACTGCTGCCTGGTTTGCATTCGACGAGAATGGTGGTGTCCAACCAGGAGACTACGTCACCCTCCGTTACAAGTTCAGCAAGTCCCCAGAAGAAATCGATGAGTACGAATTCGACCAAGTGTTTGCTAGACGTCAAGACGAAGCTGATGCTTTCTACTGGAAAGTCAGTCCTTTGCCAATGAGTGATGAATTGAGACAAGTCCAGAGACAATCTTTTGCCGGTTTGTTATGGACAAAGCAGTTCTACAATTTCGTCCATCATTACTGGTCTGGTGGAGATCCTAACACCCCCAAGCCTCCAGAAAACAGAGCAAATGGTAGAAATGAAGATTGGAAGCATTTGTATATCAATGACGTTTTATCGTTACCAGACAAGTGGGAGTATCCATTTTTTGCTGCGTGGGATACCGCTTTCCACTGTGTTCCATTTGCCATGATTGACCCATACTTTGCCAAGAACCAGATCGATTTACTCTTGAGAGAATGGTACCAACATCCAAATGGTCAAATTCCTGCTTATGAGTGGAACTTCTCTGATGTTAACCCTCCGGTCCACGCTTGGTCGGCCTACAGAATTTTTAAGATCGAAAGAAAGATGTATGGTAAGGAAGATATCGATTTCTTGGAAAGAGTGTTCCACAAGTTGTTGTTGAACTTCTCGTGGTGGGTCAACAGAAAGGATGCCAATGGTAACAACGTATTCGAAGGAGGATTCCTTGGTTTAGACAACATTGGTGTGTTCAACCGTTCTGAACAATTGCCAACCGGAGGTCACTTGGAACAAGCAGACTCTACTGGCTGGATGGCCTTCTTCTGTTTACAAATGTTAAACATTTCCCTTGAATTGGCCAAGACCAGACCAGTTTACGAAAACATTGCTTCGAAGTTTTTCGAGCATTTCATCTTGATTTCTGATGCTATGAGTTATAGAGGTGCCCGTGAAGGTGAAACAGGTGAAACAGAGAGCTCTTTATGGGATGAAAAAGATCAGTTCTACTACGATGCTATCAGTTACGGCAAGGGCCATTCTCAATCTTTGCCAGTCAGATCATTGGTGGGTTTGATTCCACTTTATGCATCCTTAACATTGGAACCTGAAATCTTGGAAAGATTCCCAGGATTCAAGAAGAGAGTCGACTGGTTCATCAACAACGTCAAGCCAATTGCTGAGAGAAATATCGCTTCCATGGAAACTCGTGGTGTTGGGGAAAGATTACTTTTAGCATTGGTCAACAAGGACAGACTTTTGGCAATTTTGGACAAAATGTTGAATGAAGACGAATTCTTATCACCTTACGGTATTAGATCGTTGTCCAAGTACCACAAGGACCACCCATTCGAAATGGAGGTCAATGGTGAGAAGTATTTTGTTGGATATTTACCAGGTGAGTCTGATTCGGGAATGTTTGGTGGTAACTCGAACTGGAGAGGTCCAATTTGGTTCCCAGTTAATTTCTTGTTGGTTGAGGCCCTTCAAAGATTCTACTTGTACTACGGACCTGAGTTGAAGGTCGAGTGTCCAAAGGGATCGGGTGACTACTTGAACTTGGCACAATGCGCCCAAGAAATTCAACACAGATTGATGCACTTGTTCATCCCTGATGAAGATGGTATCAGAGCATGTAACGGGCCAAACGAAATGGTGAATAAGGACCCATACTTCAAGGACTATGTTCCATTCTACGAATATTTCGATGCTGATACTGGTAGAGGGTTGGGTGCTTCCCATCAGTGTGGTTGGACTGCGGTGGTGGCCAAGTGGATCCACGACAACGGTGTTTCTTGTAGAATCCCCAAGACTCCAAGGACTCCTAGAACCCCACGTTCGTCTGTGTTCCTCCACAACAGTACTCACCCCAAGCAATTTGACGAAGAGGAAGAAGATAGTAACGAGAAGATCAAACAATACTACCCCAAGTCTGGTCCTTTCCCCGGAAGATTGCAAAGAAGAAAGTCCGGAAAGTCTTTATTGAACTTAACCGTTAATGCCTTGGATCTTGATTACGACGAATCTACTCATCATTCCAATGTGAGCGCCGCAAGAAGAACTAGTGACTACGGAAAAGGTACCAGCTTGAAGGACGAATTGGAAGAATTGGTTCCAACCAATTCTAGAGGGTCAATTGACTCCAATGCCGCTGTTGATGATGAATTATTGAGTCAAATCAAGAGCGCATTCCAGAAGTATAAATTGAAGGAGGATGAAGATCCTAACGATGTTTCTGGTGACGAATTCGAAACCAGACACCGTGACTAGGTAGAGATATAGAGATATTGTACAGTTTTTATTGCAACTAGTAGATAAGGATTAGTGGGCAGAGAAGTCGTCCGAACTAATGCCCGGAGAGCGAGAAATAAACAAGTAAGGCAGAGTACGACAATAAAGCATGGATGTTATAATTAGTGAGGTGACAATCTTGGTGGCTTTGTGTAGGAACCTGAAGATAGAAGAAAAATTACTCTTTGAGAACAAGACTGTTATCTGCATTTAATATTATCATCGATCCGTGCTTTACTGTGTTTGCCATTCTGACTATCCTAACCTATCCTAACCTCTTCTTGGGTGGTGCCCTGTTCCATTTTAGAAAACGATTACCTATGATTTTTTCATGACTAACATCGAGCTTTAGGTATCTGGCTTTAATTGTTCTCCCATATTCTCTCATTGCCCTTTTTGTCAGTTCGTTACTTATATCCAGGACTCCACACCTAGTCATAATTTCTTCAAGTAAGGTATCATTATCTTCGCTCCAGTATGCCTTATAATCCTTGACAAGTTGTTCTATCACGGCAGTATCATTTCCTCGTTGTTCAGGATGACTTAGGTAGCCGTGATAAGATTCATACTTATTTTGTATCAGAATAAATGTGATTAACTCGACGGGAGCAATATGTTCGATTTCTTTCTTTCGGGCATCTTCGGATGAAGCAGTATGCTTTCTTAAGATTTTTCTCTCTTTCCATTTAATCACCTCCAAAGCTTGGTATTCTAGAATATTATCGGTCTTGTTTTCGATGACCAGGTTAATCCAAGCGAGACCACTATTAAAAGACATTCTGTCCAAATCCTTTATGATTTTTGCGTTACCCTCAAGACGCTGTTCTAGAGTGGCATCATAAGTAATGAAATATCTTTCAGCGTTCTTTCCCTTATGATTTCTGATCTTATGGTTAATAGGCGTAGCCTCCTTTCCATTGTTTTGGATCATCCATTTGAAACCAGGCATTTGGTTAAGAATGTAGTTTAATGCACTTTGCCATTGGCTTAATATTTTTATGTTGTTATCATCCAACCTAGGCAAGTTTTTGAAGAAATTGTCATACACGATCTTAGCGTCATCCCTAGCATCTTCCCTTAATTCCTTTGTATTAACAACCTCTAATGTCGTTTTATATTTCCGGGTTTTCGGATAATTTGGGTTTGGGGCTTCTCTTGGTGCATCATTACCTGAAAATTCGTCATTTGACTCAATTATCTTTAACTTCAAATTTTCGAGTCGTTTGTCAATTGTTTCGTTAACGGACTTATCCCTAGTAAAAGCATTATCTGTACAAACAGCAGTTTCATCACTCAGGACTGAGGCCAGATGGATTCTGTGAGACATTTTTGATTAGGACACTTATTTTGACTCTTTATCTGTTAGTTTCTAGATTCAGTGTGCAGGCAAGAAACACAAGACTTTTATTTGTTAGTACATACATAATGATATTTTAACACACAGTCTACTACTACTAGGCACTTCGATAAATCATTGAGAATTACCGCTAGTTTATATTAAGCATCTTTTCTTTCTCACGTATTGTCTCGGGGGTTTGTTCCCATATTCTCCGTCTCAAATTCTCGACACTGTTGAGTTTCTACTTGATTCGTTAGTCTTATTTCCAGATTCGTTCACCGTCCTCTGCTTCTTTCGGGGTTTTAGGTATTGGGTTTATCCCCTTTATCCCTTCTTTTCGTAGGTCTGGACCGTAAACGACTCCTTATACCAATGTTCGTAATCGGTCGTGTCTGGCGCAATGTCGTTATTTTCACAATGTCGTTTGCATATATGTACCAAGATATGGGCAGCGGCACGTGTAAGGTCACATGGCCACGCAGTATGAAAAGGGATAATCGTGGCGACTAAAGTTACATCAATCATGTCTGACTTATTTGAGATATACGAGTCCGATTTCCAGCTCGCATTGCAAGAGGCCAAGTCAAACTTGGCCCAGGCATCTTCTGCAAACGGAGGTATGTATTGAAAGCGAGGATTAATACAAGGCCATGCTAACATCAGAACAACGGAAGAATCATTTACGAGCCATCGAATCCGCCACCGATGAGGGGTTGGAAGTGTTGGAGCAAATGGGAATAGAGGTGCAGAACTTACCCAGCAACCAAAGATCGTCATACAATGCCAAGATACGCCAGTACAAATCCCAGATCGATGACAGTAAGGCGGAATTGAAGCATTTGCTAGACGACCAAGACAGAAACGAGTTATTTGGCAGCAGGTACCGAGACGAGGAGTCCGGAGGGTTACACGATGACCAGCGCCGCCAGCTCTTGAACAACAACTCGTCGTTGGATAGATCCTCGCAAAGATTGCAGGACAGTCAGCGGATCGCATTGGAAACCGAGTCCATTGGAGGAAACATCCTCAACGACTTGAGGTCTCAAAGGGAGCAGATCAGCGGAGCTAGAAACACGCTCCTGACTGCAGACAATTACGTGGACAAGTCGATGAGAACGTTGAAGTCGATGAGCAGGAGGTTGACTGCCAACAAGTTCATCAGCTACGCCATTATCGCAGTGTTGATTTTGTTGATTTTCTTGGTGCTTGCCAGCAAGTTCTGGTAGCCGGCTGCCGAGCGGCCCAGTAGTTACGAAGTCCAATCTAGACAGTGTATTCCATGGTGTAGCCCAGTGAGTCAACCTGGCCTGAGTCAGGAATCGCGGCCGTGAGTCAAGGTCATTGCTTACGTAAGCAACATAAAATTTCTAGTTTTCACTTGACCAGTGGCGGATCTTTCACCAGCATGTTCAGATACTCCTCACGTTTGATAAGCTCAGGGTTGGCCAGAGCTGGCACCAGACCCTGGGCCACGGTTCCCACCATACTGATTGCCCGGTCTTTCCACCAAAACAGGCCGTTGCTCCACGGACATTTGCACAAGCCCAAACCTGGCGAAGAGCTCCACTGCACCATCATCACCAAGGACGGTAAGCAATTCACCTACGAGGTGGCTGAGGGCGACAATATCTTGGACATCGCCCAGGCCCACAACTTGGATATGGAGGGTGCCTGTGGGGGCTCGTGTGCCTGCTCGACCTGCCATGTTGTTGTGGATCCCGAGTTCTACGACGAGATACCCGAGCCGGATGATGACGAAAACGACATGTTGGACTTGGCGTTCGGGTTGACTGAGACCTCCAGATTGGGGTGCCAGATCATCATGACCAAGAAACTAGACGGGATCAGAGTGGCATTGCCTGCCATGACCAGAAATCTCCAGTCCAAGGATTTCAGCTGATTCAGTTCATATACATAGCAAATAAATTTGTACATACGCGAGGCCGAAAGGCCAACAAGTCGAGGGGTTGTAGCTGGTGTGTGTGTGGGCCAGATGGGCCTGGCCATTCACTATAGTCGCATTCTTGATTACTGGTGGTGGGCTGGCGAGGTGCGGCACCGCGACGTTGCGTATGCCATGGTTGTCTAATCCTGGCAGTTCGCGCCAGGGTCCAACGTGCCGTCCACTACCACTACCACTACCACCACCACGAGATCATTATCAATTTCACTACCTGTTTTTACAGCAACTGGTCCATTATTATTACTCGATCGTAATTAAGTACCTGATAATCTACCCCAGGTTATAATTTTCTTATTACTCTGGTTGATATCATCGAAAGGGAGTGTAATAAATCAACCACTGCTTGAATGTATGCCCAGCGAGCTCCTCTCCATGTAACGCGCGGCCTGCCACCGTGGGAGTCCACTGCCGTGCGAGCTCCCCTTGCGTGTCTCCGCTAGAACCATAATGCCCCGTTGTGAGTGGTGCGACTGCCACTGCCGTTCACTGCCGCCACGAGGCTTGGAACCCCCTTTTGCTACCATGACAAGCTCCGGCATTCCCGCTGCTCTTCCGCAGTTAGCGGAGCCCAATTGCCACCCCCACCCCTCCGCCGAGACCATACCAGGCCCCCACGCCCAACATTACCAGCATGACCTCGCGACTCTCCCGCCCCTCCTCCCTGTGCCCCACGCCTTATCACTATCGCATCACGTGTGCCCCTCCTCACGTGTGGGCACTGATAAGAGTCACCCTCAAACACACACACATCTTTACCCTCAGCAGTACCAGTAGTAATAGTAGTTTTGGCAGGCCATAGGTAGTTCTTACCGTGTATCGCCTCTTCTACTTTGCCCGCTGCCCCTGCTTCCTCACCAGTGCCCCACCACCATTCTTTCGCCATGTCTGACTATAACCACCACATCAAGCTCAACAAAGTGTACGTATCTGCTCCACGCCCACCACCACCCATTGACCTTACTAACGCCAGCCACACCAATCTCCGCAAGGGCTACAAGCTCGGCTCCGCGTCTGCAGCCTGGAAGAAGATCAAGTCGGCCACTGTGGCCTCTGGCTCCCACGAGGGTGCAAGCGGCAATACCGGTCCAAGACTCCCAGAAGGAGCTGTTGGTGCCAATGGCCACGAAGACACCACTACTTCTGATGCAGGCATCAGCGAGGCGTTGCCATTGTCTGCTTTCGGCTCCCAGGGGGATACCCTTCTTTTCTATCCCACCAAGAACATTCTCGAGGTGTGGTCCTGGCGGTCTCCAAACGCCCAATCGGACAGCGATACCCTCTTTTTGCACTACCAGACGTCGCTTGACTACGATGGCATTCCTCTGAACTTTGCTGTCTTTTCCAACGAGAGTGATCAGTGTTACTCGGTCATTCTTTTGATTCCAGACGAAGATCATGTCAAAATACAGAATCATCTGATTTCGCCACAACGAGCAGCCCAACTCACGCAAGAGAAACTGTACTTTTTCCCGTCCAAGACATATCACATTAAGAAATCTCCCTCCAATTTGTTGGTAGCAAATGACCTAGGCTATATTATTCTTTTAAGGATTCAGAACGATAAGATATGCCACCCCAACTCCGATAGCGCGTTGCACTCTATCAGAAAGAGTTCGTGCCAGCCAATTGTCCTCGATAGTCCCTATGACTCCCTAGAAGAGTCGGAGATTTTGTTGAAGACTAGTTGTGATGAAGATGGGACTCCGATCTTTGATATAGTCAATGATTGGCTCGTTTATTCCCCTGTGAAGACAGAGTACAAGTTCCTCAGAGCGGTCAGTAATACTAGGGAAAAGAAAACGACCACTCAATGTTCGGTCATTGATCCAATTATCACCAACTATCCTGACCCAGGTGACCATATTCACAAAAAGAAACACAGTGCTTTATTCACCCCAGTTAAGTTGCCTCCACCAGGTCCGTTATTGAACAAATTCATATCAACATTCTCTAATTCTGCTTTGGATGGGCTTTTCAAATTATCTGAGATTAGTGCATCAAAAATGAAGTCATATTATTCCGATAAGAAATCTCCAAAGCATAACGAGACCAGCCACGAATCCCATGATATATCCTTGAACACGGTCAGCAAAGCAATGGGTAAGTTATTGTATTCAACGGCGTCCTCCGTACAGAATTCAACTAGGAGTTTGAAACCGAACAGCAACCAATTAATCAAAGTTCTAGATTTATCAAACGATAAAGTTTTGGGAATTTTTAAACCTCCTGGTGGGGTTTCGAAATTATCATTATCCCCAAATGACTTGCAACTAGTAAACTCAAACCTGCGGGGAGACTCGTTATTCTTGTGGGATCTATACAGATTGCCAACAGAAGTATCTTTGCTTGGTAAGTTTACAAGAGGCAAAACTTCTGCTATAGTTGAGGATATTTTTTGGTTCACAAACAACTTTTACGACTATAAACCCACCAAGTCTTCCAATACAATTAGGCATGGGGCTAAAAACAATGAATTCACTGCGAAATTTACAAACTCAGGATTTGGTTGTATTACGAAATCTACTGGTTCAGTACATTGGTTTAACACAAACTATCTCTCGGAGTCCATCAGTCACAAAAAGGGTTCAAAGAAAGCTATTGAAGATGATCAACTAGAAGACTCATGGATCCTTCCCTCGTTTGGAGCGAAAAAGTTTGTTGCCTTACCCTTGATTGCAAATGATGATAGTGCAGCTTCTATCAACAATATTGCAGGGGCAAGCAACTCGAGTAAGTCAGTTAATAAGGAGGAGATGAACCAATTGGCAGTGATTGACAAGAACAACCAATTGAAGTTGATCTCCACATTGAACGGCCGCCATTTTTACAAGTATAGCTTACCTGATAAGCCTACAGCCAAAGAAGTTTTGCCCAATTTGTGCTTTGACAAAGCAGAGCCTAGTACCGAAGTCAAGCCAACGATTAGTGCTCCGAAGCCGGCGAGTACTCCGATATTTCAGACCAGTAAAGCAACTACATTTGGTCATGTACAAGCAAAGCAGCCTTTCACATTCAACACCAACACTTCAAAAAAGAATATTGTACCTGTGAAAGTGGCAAGCAATGAAGAAATATCTACTCCTTTGCCGGTAAAAACGGAAACTCACCAGAAATCAAAGCTGGTAATTCCTTTGTCCCAGGCGGAAATCGAAACATGTTCTCCATTTTCGAATTTGATCAACAGCTCAAACATTGTATTCGAAACTTTTGAATTCGACGGAGAAGGTGATGATCGAGATTTGTTCTTCGAAGTATTTAAAGAGTTTGGAAACGAATTACCAGGTAGAAAGATACATGTCGATAAAAGAAAAGATACAGATAAGGAAGAGCAATGCTACGACAACAGCTATTCCGAGATAAAGAATATATACATAGATCAAGAGGAGGATGCACCAGATAAGCCGTTGGTGAATGTTTAGTGGTCCTAGCAGCTACACCAGGAGCGAATTTCACTCCTTTTTATATGTTTACACGTTTGATTTACTGGAAGGGATTTATAAATGAAAAATGAAACCGATTGTAGTATTGAGTATAGTACAGACAAGATGAGGCAGGCACGGATGGCCAGCTAGGATGACCTGCTCCTAAAAGAAGAATCTAATGAGCTCCAAGACAGCACCTCCACAAACTAAGAACAATAACACGAAGATCCAGGACTTTGGCAATGGAAATTCGGTTTTCACAGCCACATCTCTTGGTTTACCTTGCTTGTTGGTGTTCTTTTTGGCAAATTTGGCATTAGCAGCTCTTTGCTTTGGAGTTTGGAGGGCCTATATGTTAGGTAAGAACTAGTTGGTGCTAGGATGGGTGGTACGTACCATTGTTACTGTTGTGTTATCGATAACGAGTAGATCAAGTTACGTGTCTTAAATCGAGGCTTCATTGTATGCAGTACTTAGTCGACGGTGAGAACAAAAAAATTAGCGCAGCCCGGTTTCGATCCGGGGATCTCAGGGTTATGAGCCCTGCGCGTTTCCACTTCGCTACTGCGCTGATTTGTTGAAAGAATATAATTCAATTAATATATACTGAGAATGAGAGTTCCTAAATTTTCAAAATGCGATATTCCGTAATTACGCCCTATTGTGAAGAGTTAGTACTTTTTTATGGATATGGCGATATAATAGTTTCTTCCAGGTACTTCCTGTCAAGGGTTTAGAAAACTTTATGGACATATAGAAAGAAAAATCTAAAAATTACTTCCCTTCACTAAGAATGAATCTCACAACTGACGGGTGTACTCAGAGGAAGAGTAGGGTTTTCACACAGCGAAATTTAGGTTGATGGTTTAATGCTGATTATTTTCTCAGATACAACTATCATCAAATTGGACAAGTTGATTAAGACTCTTTGGAGGTTATGGGTACAACGACGAGCACAAGGGGAGGCCCATGCTCGTCCTCCAACCACCACCCAATTGTCTTTCTTCTTGTCCAGCCAAATTTCCTAATGAAAATCTTATCTAACATGAGCTGCTTCTACAAGGTGCCTTTTGTTGCGCACCAAGTTGCAAAAAATCATCAAAAAACAAAATTGAATTCAAAAATTAATTAAATTATAACGGTTTGANCATAATGGTGTGTTATCCATTGCAATAGGTATATAGTCAGTAGATTATAATATCCTTCCCATTAGCAAAAAAAAAAAAATTAAATGCCTAAGGAGCAAAAAGTAGTCATAGATAGGAAAGCTATACTTAACTCTAACCCAATCTAAGTATATTCCTCTCTTGGTATTCATGTTACCAAATCTATTTTACTTCCAAACTTAATTTTTAGAAGCAAAAAATCAAGTGACACGTTTGATAGCTACCCACAAACGCAGCTATTTAATTCACTATAATAGCTGATTAGAATAGACAAGCAGAATAGTAAGACCTTCAACTAGAACAATTCGTCCGTCCGAACTCGTTTTACGTTATTGGTGAATCCTCATCGAACATTGCTGGTTTATGTTTTTCTTCTAAAGCATAATAAGCTTTCATACTTCCACCAATTACAGTTTTACTGGTCGAAAATCAAAAATTGAAAGCTTTTAACCAAACACTTTTTATTATGAGTCACTTTGTATCACAGAAGTAACACAATTACCCTCCCTGAGTCAGAAATGGCCCCACGAACATACCCATAATTCTTCTTCATCCCTTATATAAAACAGTATTCAAGTGTTTCTTTGATCTAGAGAGGCTTTAAAAACCTAAGAAATAGCTAAATAAGAGGCACCAGGTACCTAGCTCCCAAAAATTCTGTACTTACTTATGGCGAAGTAGCTCTACTAATGCTAGCGAACCCAAAAGTACGCTACTCAGATAAGACACCTATTTCTTACTTACAAGCAATTTAGTCTCCACAGAAAAGAAGATTTTGGAGGTTTCGTTACTTGCAACTGGGAAACTTATGACAAGTTCGCTGGAATGAGACCCAGAGCTTTATACTCTAAGCCCAGGTCCGAAATTTCTACTATACTGTGAGTTTGGATGGACTAGGGATAAACTTTAGGGCCATGGGTTTGCACCTTACGAGAAAGAGACAATACTTACAGATAGATATAGCTTGTAGCTCATTGCGGCATCGATCACCGTTCCTAGAAGTACTGTTTCGTTATATTGAAGCCAGTGCCCTCAAACATTAGATCTAGGGCGATAGGGTGATACACAACTCGTTAACAGTATTGTCTGAGAAACTGTTCTGGAAAGGGTTCCTTTTGTCCAGGACACGAAGTGCTTGTGAAGATTACCGCTCATATTAGCAGTACGGGTGTTCCTGTATGCAAGTAATAGAGCTTAAACAATTCTAACTGTAGGCATATCTGCCGGCCCCGCTGTCAAGCAGCCCCGTTAGCGGGGCAGGGAGGATAATTTACTGATCAGCGTGACGATATCACTGGCAGGCCAGCGCCAGTAATTTCCCGAGATAGTAATCTCGAGGGCTGAAACTGCAAAATAGAGTTGGCACGAGAATACAAAATCAGATGAGGATGGGGTAATCGGGGCCCAGGAGGGTGGGCAATTGGAGGTCTATAGAGTGAAACTAGATCCCTTACATGTAGATTGGAAGCAACAGTCAGGGCCAGTCAGGACCAGCCAGGCCCGGCCAGATTGCCCGGGCACTTCTATCTGAGCTTCGTTTGGTGCTCCAAAGCCGTTGCACTGCATTGTGGCTGCACACAGGGCCATGTGCCGGAAATACCAACTCCGGCATGAGGGGTCGATGGATGAGGGGAAACGCATGAGACTGAGTACCGACACTACTGCTGTCTCTCGGCAACGGTAGTATGTCGCTGCGGTGCCGACGCCGACGCCGACGCAATGCACCGTTCCGGCTTGGCCTGCCAATTGACATGCGGGTTGAATGTGGGGTAGAGCACCAATAATGACAGGCACGAATCCACCACAGTGGGCCTTGAATGTGGGCCATGGATGTGCACCACACCACTGACCACGAGGTCCACCTTCCCGGGATCTGGATCTCCCCCTGCCAGACGTACCCCAGATCTTCACGCAAATCAGGGTCGTGCTAACGGGTTTCGGGTGAGTGTCGGGCCCAGTCGCGCGCAAGCTGCCCCACCATGCTCATGCCGAGGGACCCAGCGACTATATAAGCCTGGGGAAGGCCAGGCGAACCGATTTCCGAGATCCAGCCTATCATGTCGCAATCGATCATCAAAGAGGACGCAGTGTACGTCGACAAAGTCATTCGCCTGAACTTGCCATGGGACCCCACGTCCACCGCCAACGCGGTGCCCATCCCAGGAAGTCAGAAACCAGGCCACTCGGCCGTGTACCGCAATGCCTACTCCCCCAACAAGTTGGTGTCCACCGTGCACCCTTCCATCACCACCTTGCACCAGTTGTTCGAGCACTCGGCCCAGGTCAACGGCCCCGACCGCTGTTTCGGCACCCGTGAACAGCTTGCTGACGGCACCTTCGGCGACTACGTGTTCAACGACTATAACAACGCCCACAAACGTAAGACTGACATCGGAGCTGGTATCTTTTGGGTTTTACAGAACAATCCCTACAGAACGGATTCGGAAGCTCACGCACGCATCCAATATGATCCCAACGCTACGGAATCGCCTTTCATCGTCACCCTCTTCTCTGCGAACAGAGAGGAATGGGCATTGACCGACTTGGCGTGCGTGTCGTACTCGCTCACCAACACCGCGTTGTACTCCACGTTGGGCCCCGACACCTCCAACTACATCCTCGAGTTGACCGAGTCGCCCATCGTGATCTGCTCCAAGGACAAGGTCAGAAGCATCCTTGAGTTGAAGCAGAAGTACCAAGACAGCTTGGCCAGCTTAATCCTGGTGGTGTCGATGGAGGCGTTAGACGTCGCCCACGACAGCGACCTCTTCCAGCTCGCCAAGGCCAACCGCATCTCCCTCATCGACTTCAAGCTGTTGGAGAAGTTGGGAGAAATCAACCCTCTCCCTGAAATTCCCCCCAAGCCTGAGACGGTCTACACCATCTCTTTCACTTCGGGAACCACGGGAGCCCACCCCAAGGGAGTGGTGTTGACCCATGCAAACGCCATGAGCTCCGTCACCTTCTGCTTCAGTAACATGACCTCGGCCGACAAGGGCACCACCTACTGCTTCCTCCCATTGGCCCACATCTTCCAGAGAATGAACTTGCTCGGAACGCTCTTCATGGGGTACGCCATTGGGTTCCCCCAGTCAACCTCGCCATTGACGTTGTTGGACGATGTCCAGAACTTGGACCCTCACGTCCTCAGTCTTGTTCCCAGAGTCTACACCAAGATGGAGGCCGGAATTAAGGCCCAGACCGTCAACAACGACGAGAGCCCTATCTTGAAGTACTTGTTCACCAAGGCGGTCGAGAAGAAGATGGAGTTGCAGTCAAAGGAAGACAACGCCAGAGGACACCACATTCTCTACGACAGGTTGATTGGCCGTCTCCGTCTGAAGCTTGGGTTCGGCAACATGGAAATGTTCACCATCGGCTCCGCTCCCGTTTCTCCTGATACCCTTAAGTTCCTCAAGGCCATTCTTGGCGTGGGAATCTCCCAAGGTTACGGTTTGACCGAA
This sequence comes from Suhomyces tanzawaensis NRRL Y-17324, assembly GCF_001661415.1. NCBI lineage: Eukaryota > Fungi > Ascomycota > Pichiomycetes > Serinales > Debaryomycetaceae > Suhomyces > Suhomyces tanzawaensis. The sequence goes on from NW_017963637.1 coordinate 97,524, forward strand.
TCCTTTGCTGGTGTCTGTTCGTCGTTGAAGTTTGAAGCCAACCCCGGATCTTGTGGTCCTATCTGCTTGACCACTGAAATGAGACTCCGTGAGGTTCCAGAAATGAACTACACTGCCAACTCGCCCCAGGGTCCAAGTGGTGAGATTCTTCTCAGAGGCCCTCAAATCTTCTCCCACTACTACAAGAACCCCGAGGAGACCAAGAAGGCGTTCGACGACGAAGGCTGGTTCCGTACTGGTGACATTGCCACCGTCAACCCTACCAACGGTAGAATCTACATTGTTGACAGAGTCAAGAACTTCTTCAAGTTGGCTCAGGGTGAGTACATCATGCCTGAAAAGATCGAGAACGCATACCTCAACAGGTTCCCAGTGGTGTCCCAATTGTACGTTCACGGTGACCCCTTGCAAACCTACTTGGTGGGTGTTGTTGGTTTGGATCCTGCTACCATTGAAAAATACATCTCCAAGAAATTTGGTGTCACCATCACCAATGAAAAGGAGATTGTTGAGTTTTTCAAGGACCCAAAACACAAAACTGCTCTTTTGAAGGATATGAACGAAAGTATTGGTGGTGTGTTACAAGGGTTTGAAAAGGTGCACAACATTTTTGTTGACTTCGAGCCATTGACAGTCGAAAGGGACATCGTCACTCCAACCTTGAAGATCAAGAGACCATTGGCCGCCAAGTTTTTCAAGGAGGTTTTCAAAAACTTGTACGAAGAAGGATCTTTGGTCAAGGGCTCCAAGTTGTAATCCCGTCAACCGAGCTTTGGACTACAAATATTTCTCTAATGCGTTTTATTAAGACCACAATTTAGACTATAGACCTTTTGTAATAAATGTTCCATGCTTCTCAGCTCACAAGGGGCTCGTGTTTTTCGATGCCTAGACGTAGTAGTTCCAATCAAACGTACTTGTAAGGATTCATGATTCCATTAGGATCGTAGTGCTTCTTCAAGCCCTTGATCATCTCAATTTCCACATCGTTCTTGGAGTATCCAATATAGTTCTTTTTCTGGAAACCCAAACCGTGCTCTGCGGAAACAGAACCCTTCTTTTCGCTGATCCATTCATAGACGAAGGGCTCCAAAACTTGCTCAATCTCCTTGCTGTACACTCTGGTACAAACATTCAAGTGCAAGTTACCGTCACCAATGTGTCCGTAACCAACGGCATCCACAACTGGCTTGGATTCGTCATCCAAATCAGCCAAATTTGCCTCCACCAACTTTTCATTGGCAGCATCAACCAACCCGTATAAGTCAGCCAATGGCAACGAGACATCGTACTTGTAGACACCACCAGCAGAAGCGGTAACCTCTGGAAGAGATTCTCTCCAGGACCACAAGTTGCGGAGTTGGGTTTCGTCTTGGGCAATGATACCATCATCAACCAAACCTTCTTCCATGGCGTTACCCAAGAATGTTTCCAACTTTTCGTCATCGTGGTCCTTGTTGGATCCAGAGGTTTCAATCAAAACGTAGAATGGGTATTCACCGCTTTCGATAGGATGGTCTAACTTCAAGTGACGTCTAGCTAAGATCTGGGACTTTCCATCCATGAATTCGAAGGCAGATAAAATTTCGGATAATTCTCTTCTTGCACCAGCGAACACCTTCAACACGGTTTCATAGGAGGATACGGCCAAAAGAGCGACGTTGAATGCTTGGGGACGGGCAGGACACAAGATGGACACACCGGTGATGATACCAATGGTACCTTCGGAACCAATGAACAATTGTTTTAAGTCGTAGCCAGTATTGTCCTTTCTCAAGGAGTCCATGGAGTTATAGATGGTTCCATCAGGCAAAACCACTTCTAATCCCAACACAGAACCGTGCAAAGAACCGTACCTCAACAATCTCAACCCACCAGCGTTGGTTGCAACCACACCTCCAACATGACACGAACCCTTGGCTCCAAGATCGAGCGGGAAGATGTAGCCGTTGTCGGCCAAGTACTGGTCAGCATTCTCCAAAATGACACCAGCGTCGGCCTTCAAAATACCGGTGACATCGTCAAACGATCTGATTTTGTTCAAGTTGCTGAGCGAGATGATGATTTCGTCAAACACCGGCACGGAACCTCCCACCAAGCCAGTGTTACCACCCTGAGGGACGACTGCCAACAAGTTGTCGTTACAGTACTTCAAGATGCGGGACACCTGGTCGGTGGTTTTGGGCTTCAACACAAGCTGGGACTGGCCACGGTACTTTCTCATCCAGTCCTCGTTGAAGAACAAGAGGTCGTCAGCATCAGTGATGAGTCCGTTGGTATCCTGCAACACTGACTCGAAGTACTTAGTGTCGGCGTCGTCCAACTTCTTGTACTTTTCGTCTCTGGACACTTTGGAGCCATAGGTGTCGGCGGTAAATGCAACCGATTTGGTAGAGTAGGGGGCAGCGACGGCGGTACGGCGAGCCGCTTGGGCAGCCAAACCCTTGGCTACGGCCCTGGTGGATGGGGCAATATACAGCGAGACACCACGGACACCTCGTAAGGATCTTCTTAGGGAGAGCATTGGTAGATGGTGAAGAGTCATAATTTGTTGTCTGGGGATAAATGGTGGTGGAGCGCGCGCTACCGGCCAACGGGAAGAGACAAGTCTTCTGCGATGGCACAGCGAGAGGGTGAGGTTGTTACAGTGCTCAGCAGTAGTTTACTTCCAGAGCATAGTGGTCGAAAAGGAGCAGATATCGTTTTTTGGCAGTATCGGACTATCCTAGGCTGGAGAGGAATAAGTTATCAGATCTCCACAGTTAGTGAATAATTAATGGTAATAGCCGCACTGACTCGTATCATTAGTGGTGCGTAGAACAGACTGAGTGCAGTGCACAGTTGGTGTTGGCATGGTACCAGGGAGCCCGAAACGAAAGAAATGAGAACAGTACCACTGAAATCCAGAAAAATTCGTAGACTTTCTGGATTTCGACTGCGATAGTGCCAATGATAGCAGAGAATCTCATGGTACACCTCTACGATCCCAACAAAATAGTTTACAGTACCAATAACAACTACAGAATCCGGTCACAAAGACTTTAGCCGTGAGACTACGATAACAGTTGACAGTGCCAATGTAAACCATAGACTGTCACGACTCAGTACAATTTTCTAATACCAAGAAAACAGAAAACCACACTGAAATCCAGAAATCTCTACTCTAGACTTTTCTTACCAAGAGAAATAATAATCTTCTCAGCGGGGCCTTAACCTACTAGATTCCTCAGAATTCCTGGAGATCCTGCTTGAACCAGCCCATTCTAGAATATTAACACTAATAGAAAAACTGTACTGTATCGCTCTTTCGTATTCTCTATTCCTTCCAGTTCTGGTTGCAGACCCCGCTGGAGTTCGCACTGGCTTATCTGTTCCAAATGATCGCCTGGCCCATTTTGCCCATCCGCCAGCCAAGTGTGGGAGATCGAGCGGCACGTGACCTCCAGTTTATCATCGCCAAGCTGATAGTGGAGAAAACCACCACCCATCTGTACAATGTTGCTCCACAAGCTCTGGCTAGCAGGCGTGATATTGGGGGCTTCCCAGTCGGCCCTTGGCCTCAAGCTCCCCCACTCGCTCCTGGCGCTCCAAAACGTATTCTCGCTCCAGCAGGCCCTGTGCCCTCACTACTCGTCCTTGAGCTCCCACGAGCTACCAATAGACTTGGGCCAGTATTCCGGCGAAATAGTAGCCAGGTTGGACTACTCGAACGACCATCAGCTCAAAAAGGCATTGATGGGCCGCAGCATTTTCAAGTTCAAGAAATGGGGCAAGAACAACGTCCTTCAAACGATGGATGTGCAGTTACACCCAGACACCTTACAGGATATGGCCCACCAGTTCCCCAACATGAAGTACGAGGTAATTATTGATGATTTGGCCCAGAAGGTATACGAGACATACCCCCAGCACTGGGCTAGCAGCAAGTTGAACCGTCGAGGCACCGATCAATACCAGGCCACCGAAGATGTGCTCGAAGCCACCCGCATGAACGTATTCTCAGAGCTCTTCTTCAAGGAATACAGACCGTTGGAAACTATCAACGCGTGGTTGAACATCCTCCAAGAGACCTTCCCAAACCAGATCAAGCTCGAGACCATCGGATACACCCACGAAAATAGACCATTGCAGGTGGTCCACTTCTCCACCGAGGCAGATCCTGACCACAGCGACAAGCGCACGGTGGTGATCACAGGAGGAATACATGCCAGGGAGTGGATTTCTGTCTCGTCGGTGTTGTACTCCATCTACGAGTTGTTGCAATACTACAGCGCCAACCCTGACTCCTCCATCCTCTCCAGGTTGGACTTCTTGTTCATCCCTGTGTTCAACCCCGACGGGTACGAGTATACCTGGTCTTCTGACCGGCTCTGGAGAAAAAACCGCCAAGAGACCGTTAATCCAAACTGTTTAGGAATTGACATCGACCACTCGTTCGACTTCCACTGGACCCGTTCTTCGGACTGGGAATGTGGTGAGGAGTACAGCGGCGAGAAGCCGTTCGAGGCCCTCGAGTCCAAGGTGTGGGACGAGTATTTGAACGCCACAAACGAGAACCACAACATCTACGGCTTTATCGATTTGCACTCGTACTCGCAGGAAGTGTTGTATCCATACGCCTACTCGTGTGCCAACCAACCCCGGGACGAAGAGAACTTGATTGAGTTGGCCTACGGTATTTCTAAGACCATTAGGCAAGAGTCTGGCAAGAACTACAATGTGATGCCTGCTTGCGTGGACAAGGATGCTGACTTGATTCCTGACCTTGGTGCGGGAAGCAGCTTGGACTTCATGTACCACAACAAGGCTTACCGTGCCTACCAATTGAAGTTGAGAGACAGCGGAAGCCATGGCTTCTTGTTGCCAGGTAAGTATATTGAGCCGGTGGGCAAGGAGATTTTCGCTGGAATCAAGTACTTCTGTATTTTTATTTTGGGAGACGACTAGCAATACAAGTTCAGAGAGGATATGGAAGATGTAGAAACGAGAGGATGAGGACATAGCTAGCTGAGATAAGTTGGTGACTTATGTATGGTTGAGTAGAGCATTAAGGGCAAGAAAATCGAACACCGAGAAAAAAGGATATTTAGTCCGTTCTATTAAAACATTGATGGCACACTTGTGCACCAATATTTCACCGCGATTCACAGGGTATTCATAGAGCAGTTTCTAATCTGATTATCCCTGCTTTCACTCCAATATTTGGTTGATTTCTCGTTAATTTTATCTATATAGTACTTACCCCCAACATGAATTATTGCTTCTGGGGAAAGATCCTTGGACATTGATCCATGTACATCCGTTATTAAATCTTTTTTTGTTCCCCAATAATTTGGTTGAAGGATCATTAAGTTGTTTTCGGATCAATGTCACAAATCAGTGTCACATACTGGCATCCGCTACGCATATACACAGCATTTCAAGTAAAATCGCACATCTAACAAGTGGATACGCTACTTTTCAGTTCCATGTAGAATCAACTTAGCTCCGCTTACATATAAGACATTAGTTGTGTTGAGTAATATCGCCTCTAAATATTTCCTTTGTTCGTACTTAAGTATTCCGTAGACCGTTTCACGCAGTACCCGAACCAGCAGAAGATCGTACTAGCTACGGAATAGCCAGAGGCATTGAATTGACTCTTGGCTCGAAACAGATAAAACCATAGATAAAAATTAAGTTTGCACTAGATATTAGTGTATAAATTGTGGCAGAGCTTTGATGAATTCTATAGGATCAACAAGATGAGACCTGAACAAACGTATAGGATGCATTATAGGACCTTTCACATTAAAAGGGTGCTATAAAGTTGATACCTTACACGGTATAAACTGGGTGCAAGACGCGACATTTACCACACACGTGACCACACCTCCATCGACATTTGCAGTAAACGTCTTTTGCAGTGTCCACCACCATGTCCGTCAAAGCATACAGTGCCCCCGGCAAAGCGCTTATTGCCGGAGGCTACTTGGTCCTCGACCCCCTCTACAACTCCTATGTGACTGCCTTGTCAGCCAGAATGCACGCTGTCGTCCAAAATGGGCCATCGTCTGACCACAGCCAGATCACCGTCAAATCACCTCAGTTCCAAGGCGAATGGGTGTATGATATTGGTACTGACCACAGCACCATCGAGGCTGCGAGTGCTAGCAACCCATTCTTGGCTGCCACGGTCTCCACTGTGTTGGGATACGTCCAGCCGTCATCCAAGTTCAACATCGTGGTGACGATCTACTCGGACCCAGGATTCCATTCCCAGGAGAATACCACAGCAGTGGAATCTGCTAACAAGCACAAACGGTTCTTATACCACCAGCAAGCCATCCATGAGGTCCCCAAGACGGGTTTGGGGCTGTCAGCAGGGTTGGTGTCGGTGGTGTGTGCTGCGTTATTGGGGCACTTTGGCGACTTCTCCCAGAACGTGATCCACAACACGGCCCAGATCGCCCATTGCATTGCCCAGAAGAAGATCGGGTCAGGCTTCGACGTGGCTGCAGCCGTCTACGGGTCCATCATGTACCGAAGATTCGAGCCCAGCCTCATCAGTCTGGCTGTGGGCGGAAACCGCGACGGATTGACCCACTTGATTGATTCAGACTGGAATTTCAACCACGCTCCCTGCACACTTCCGCCCCACGTCAGAATCCTCATGGGAGACATCCAGGGGGGCTCAGAGACCCCCAAGTTGGTGTCGAAAGTGTTGCAATGGCGTGCAGACCAGCCCCAGGAGAGCTTGGCCATTTACACCGCGCTCAACCAGGCCAACCAGGACTTGATGGACTCGTTGGCCGCCCTCCACCACCACCACTCAGCCAACGAGCACGAGTACATGGCAGCCATTAACTACTTGCACAACAAGTCGATTGCCAGCGTGGAGTTGTATCTAGGCCTTCAGCCTGCATTGAAGACCACGCTCGCGCCATTCTTGGCTGTTACCGACGCTATCTCCAGAATCAGGTCCAACTTGCGAAAAATGACCCGCGCGTGTGGGGCTGAGATTGAGCCGATTCCACAGACCAAGCTTTTGAATGACTGTGGGACGCTTAGAGGCTGTCTTGGCGGAGTTGTGCCAGGAGCAGGAGGCTATGACGCCATCAGTTTGTTGGTGATCGATTCCAGCATTGAGTCCATTGTGGAGTGCACCAGCACCGATGCTCGGTTTTCCAGAGTGGCCTGGCTCGATCTACACGAGCAGAAGAGCGGGTTGGTGCAGGAAAGGAGCGAGGACTACCAGGGCTTGGATTAGATAGCAAATCCCACCACTATAGACAAATCAAATAGATGCAATTGCACCGGCGATTGTACCAGAGTAAATTTGGATGCACCACTGCCAGTATACTGCTGTACCGTTCTCTATTATTAGCTCGATCATTCAACCACTGCCTCATCCGCACTGACTGACGACTGACGATCCGAACTCGCACGACCTGTCATCGCTACTTATACCGAGCTCGAGGCCAATTCACCAAACCACGATGTTTTCCCGCCAGAACGAGCTCGCAAAGCCGTTCGACACCTCCAAGGATTCGTTCCAGGAGGAGGACTACTACAATTTCGCCCATGTGGACTCGCCTGTCCAGCTGGCTGGACCAACTGCCCTGCACTACAACGACCTGGATGCCCTCGTCTACGACGACACTGCCGACAACGGCGACTCCAGGAGGTACAAGGTGGGCTCGCGAGTGTTTCTAGGCACCTCGGTGGTGCTGGCCATGCTCATCTTGGGGTGTGAGATCTACGTGTATGTTGCTATCAACGTACACAAGAAGGCCATCAAGTCCCAGCAGCGGTTTGCAGAAATCTCCATCTACTTGGCACTTTTCATCTTTGCTGCAGTGTACCAGCTCTTGTTGACGGTAGTAGGGCTCCGCACCAAGAACATGATCTTGTTGGCCATGTTGTGCTTGTTTTACGCGTGCATGTTGGTGTACACAGGTATCCAGTATGAGGAAGTCACCAACGCCATTTCGGCCGGAACTGGGTGGCACCGTGCCACTGCAGCCACCAACATTACCACCATCGTCATCTTGGGAGTCACGTTGTTGGCCCAGCTGGCTATGCTTTGGGGTCTCCGTAAACAGGTCAAGTGGGTCCGCTTCAAGAAGATCGGAGCTGATTTCTCAATCAGGCGCATGTACACCGTGTTCCAATTGCACAGGTGCTTGCTAATCTTTGATTTCTTCTTCTTCCTTGGCTTCACCGTGCAGTTCATCGTCATCATGGTCAACAACCGTTCATCCACCGAGTTTATCCTCACGGTGGTGGTGCTTCCATTGACGGTGCTCATCTTGCTCGTGGCTGACATTGCGGCCACCCGTGAGATCAAGTCCTTGACGTGTGTTACAGTGGTCGCTTTTGGAGGCGGAATTGCCTACGTCTTGTTCAAGATGATCCGGTTGTACACCAAGTATACCTCTGCCTACGATGTGGCAGTGAAACCGGGAGCGTACTTCCCAGGAAGAAAGTCCATGATCACTTTTGGAGCGATCACCTTGGCGTTGCTATTCACCACCCTCGTGTTCGAAGTCATGGTCCTCTTGAACTACGACCACGGGCTCCTTCCATTAGTGAGCACCTATTACGGTAAGCTTCCGGGGCACCGCAAAGGCAAGGCTGCCAGCAAGGCTGCCATCAGCATGGAGTCGCTTCCAAGGCAAGATGACGACTCGTTTATCGATTAGCGACAGATTACGAATTGTCACTTTATTGACTATCGAATTGGAATGTGTTTTGGCAATTTCGTCACACCAACTGCATAAATCACCTTTACCTAGGACAATTTGCTGTGGTATGCCCGAGGACGACAAGAAGCTATAGCTGACAGGTGGTATGTGGCCTTGGTTAATGACTACTGACTGGTATGGTATTACAAATGATAGTCAAACATGCACCACTTGATAAAAGCCGTATTTGGATACACAACCTTCTATTCTGCTTTTATTGGATTTTGAGGCGGTCTGCCAAAATATAATCATGATATGAAAAGCCGGATGTGGCCAACAGCACTCTATTAAGTGTCTCTAAGGCAAGAACGGTTACTATGGATGGATCAATTGATTTAGAGCTGAACTGTCTCTAGAATCTATAGACTCGATGCGTCTGAAGCGCTGTTGTCGGCCAGGACTAACGGTGCCTTAGACACGGCCACCAAACTTACTTGGTTGGCTACTTTTCATCTCTGCTAGCGTGATGTCGTAGAGAAAGATGATGCACATCATCTTGGATGAAGATCAATTCTGCTAACTTAGCAGATTGACTGAGATGAACAGATTAAAACATCCGCTTGATGCTGAGATGAACTAATTACTTTAGAGAACTCTGAACGATACTATTATTTAACGAGATTGAAACGACCATAATTCGTAGAACTGTCTTAGAGCTTGCTCTAGAACTACACGTGCATACGACATTCACCAGCAATGCAGTTCAAACTGACTGCAGGTACATCGCTCGTCATCTGTCACTCCAATCAGCCCACGTCACGGAAAAAGTCGCCTGCACTGATGGAGATTCTCGGAATATCTTCGGAAAATCTTCCCTCCAACCACCGTCCTGGTTCTCCCGGAACCGCCTGGTCCTACACCTCCTCCATAGATCATAGATCCTTATACCACTTGCTCCGTAGTTCTCCGCCCCCGGTGGTCAGATGTGGTGCACTTATCCCCGGGGCGCACCAGACGCACCAGATTTGCGGAAAAGCCCAGCCCCTAATTGCCAGGCCTCCAGTAGCAGAAGCAATACTACCACTGCTGCTGCTGCTGCTGCTGCTGCTGCTGCTACTACTACTAGCTCAACTTCCACCACTATCACTACAACCCTCTTTTTTCACTTCCTTCCTCTCCCTGATCCTCTCTGACTTTCCATAAAATGCACGGAATTCATCACCCCCCAGGGCCAGTGTACTCCGATCGACGCACACCGGAACCCTTGTCACCTGATCCCACATTCATCAGATGATGGTCCCAATGACAGGGGGAGGGGTCGCCTTGGCCGGAGTGGTGCTCCACGGGTATAAATAGCAGTGCCTCCGCCTGGTCCATTCACTCTCCATCACATTCTCCCATGTCTGAAATCACTTTGGGTAAATACCTCTTTGAAAGATTGTACCAATTGAAGGTGCAAACCATCTTCGGATTGCCTGGCGACTTCAACTTGTCGTTGTTGGACAAGATCTACGAAGTCGAGGCTGCGCACGGAAAGGGCTCCATGAGATGGGCTGGAAACGCCAACGAGCTCAATGCCTCCTATGCAGCTGACGGTTACTCGCGGGTCAAAGGCTTGTCGTGTTTGGTCACCACCTTCGGAGTGGGTGAATTATCGGCATTGAACGGCATTGCTGGCTCCTACGCTGAGCACGTCGGTGTGCTCCATGTCGTCGGAGTACCCTCCACCTCCTCGCAGAACAAGCAGTTGTTGTTGCACCACACCTTGGGCAATGGCGATTTCACGGTGTATCACCGTATGTCGGAACAGATCTCGGAAACAACTTCATTCATCAGGGACATCGCTGCTGCCCCCGCTGAGATCGACAGGTGCATCAGAGAGGCCTGGGTCAAACAGAGACCGGTCTACGTTGGATTACCTGCCAACTTGGTGGACCTCACTGTGCCTGCCAGCTTGTTGGATACTCCCATCGACTTGAAGCTTCCGCAAAACGATACTGAGGCCCAAGAAGAGGTCATTGACACCGTGGTGTCATTGATCCAAAAGGCTTCGAATCCCGTCATTTTGGTCGATGCCTGTGCCTCCAGACACCATTGCAAGAAGGAGGTCAAGGAGTTAGTGGAAAAGACCCAGTTCCCCGTCTTCACCACCCCTATGGGTAAGGGAGGTATTGACGAGGGTGGAGTTGATGGCGAGTTGTTGGAAAACGATCCATCGTTGATCTCCAAAGTGGCTGCGAAATTGAACGCAGGCTCCAACTCTGCATCCAGATTTGGAGGGGTCTACGTGGGTACCTTGTCCAAGCCCGAGGTCAGGGAGGCAGTCGAGAGTGCCGACTTGATCTTGTCGGTTGGAGGGTTGTTGTCCGACTTCAACACCGGCTCTTTCTCGTACTCCTACAAGACCAGAAATATTGTGGAATTCCATTCCGACTACACCAAGATTAGGCAGGCCAACTTCCCTGGTGTCCAGATGAAGGAAGCCTTACAGGGATTGAACAAGGTGGTTCAGGCTGCTGCTTCCCACTACAAGCCTCACCCAGTTCCCAAGATCAAGTTGGCCAACACGCCAGTTACCCACGAGACCAAGCTCACCCAGGAATGGTTGTGGACCAGAGTTTCGTCCTGGTTCCGCGAAGGTGACATTATCATCACCGAGACCGGAACCTCGGCCTTTGGTATTGTCCAGTCCAGATTCCCCAATAACACCATCGGAATCTCGCAAGTGCTTTACGGAAGTATCGGTTATTCGGTTGGGGCCGCTTTGGGTGCGGTGATGGCGGCTCAGGAAGTCGACCCAAAGAAGAGAGTCATTCTCTTTGTAGGTGACGGTTCATTGCAGTTGACTGTGCAAGAAATCTCCACCATGATTCGGAATGGAACCACTCCCTACATCTTTGTGTTGAACAATGACGGTTACACCATCGAAAGATTGATCCACGGTGAAAATGCTGGCTACAATGATATTCAACCTTGGAACAACTTGGCCTTAATGACGGCGTTCAACGCCAAGGACTTCGATGCCGTGAGAGTGTCCACTGTGGGTGAAACTGAAAAGTTGCTTAAGGACCCTGAATTCGGCAAGAACTCCAAGATTAGGATGATTGAGGTGATGTTGCCTAGAATGGACGCCCCTCAAAACCTTGTTAAGCAGGCCGAAATCACCTCCAAGACCAACTCCGAAAGCTGAGCTGTTACGAATATAAGACTACAATTAATAGAAATGCAAATAATTATGATGTGACCAACTAGCAAATGCACGATAGTAAATATGCCCACTAGACTTAGAGCAAGTTCTATCAAGCGCTATAGACTGCAATTACTGGCAACGCTTGTTGTAAAATTGCATATTACTAATTGAAAGCGAAAGTTGTACGCCTACTGCCATTCGAGTTCATTTTGAATTCAAGAACTTATTCAGCAACCTATTCACCCACGTATCCACTGCTTACAATTTGTGGGTGCTCGTTATCGTGAAAAGTGAGTTCGGTATCAATCAGGGGAAAGTTCTGACATCATCTACTCCTACGTTTTTAGCAGATACAGTTCAGGTTGCTAATAGTAATCTTCCCCAATGCTTTATTCTAAGTGCTCAAGATATGGAAGCAATAAATCTCGGGGATTTTTGGACCACAGCAAAAGTCCTTAATGTTGGGAATCATATGGTGCAAAATCGGCCCAACCTGCACCTACAAGACCTGTCAAAAAGAGCCCCATCCCACCCCTAGATCAAAACCCCTGTTATGTGGATATTTGTTCCCCGTGCGCCCAATTAGTAAGCATATGTTTCATCAGTTTTGTGTACCAATATTGTTCAAAATCCGCACTCCATTTAAAGCCCGCCCTCCAACGGTTGTTGACATATCCGCACCTTCTTCGACACTTACTTCCTTTTAGAATGTTTTCCTAGTCTCTCTCTTCGAGCGGTTCACTCTTTATCATTTGGTTCATACCCAACAAATCTACCAGAACGTTCTCCGAAAATTCTTTGCTCGGCATTGCGTAATAATTGCCGCCTTCCGTCTAACGCCGTCTCATGGAATGCGGCAAGAAGTGGGGATTGCCGGGTTAAAGCCGTCGATACATTCGGCTATGTATACTCGCTAGCACTCCCGGGTGCTTGGGCGGTACTTGCATTGCGCTCCCTGCAATATCAGGAGCTTCAATACCGATATTTACAATTAATCATTGCTATTTGCGTAGGTCAATGTTTCCTACCCAGTTATGCAATTTGATGGGACGAAGCTACTTTTCTAAATTCAATTTCGAAGATTTGGCTGTCTTTGAGTTGTCAAAAACCTTATTTTGCTCCAAAGAATGAATATTGCAGACGGCGATGCTGCATGACATAGCAGCAAGTGATTTGTAAGTACATACTCACCACTTTTAATGGATTACGGGTCCTGTGCAAATACACAGATGGTACTCCTGTTGGGCTCTCTGGTAGTAAATCGTTAAAGTGTGTCGGATAATACGATTATATCATCATAGAGAATGTGATACCGAGTATTGGAGTATTGCTCTCGAATCACTTTTAGGCAAATTGGGTAATGCGATGTCATCGTTATTTTGTGAATGATAATGCTGGTTGTAACTTTGCGGTATATTCTGCGCCAACTAGTTGCATTCTCGGAAACCCCGTTGCACTATTCCCCGTAGATCTACAAGTAAATTCATGAATGGCTGCGAAACTGAGGAAGCGAATAGAACACTTTCGACCACAACTAGTACCGTTGCGCTCGCTTTGGGGGATCCCTTCCAGAAGTATGTTTAGCTCCACCTCAACATGCCCACGCAGGTGTCATGATCCGTATACTAATGAAATTCCTCGAGTCTGTTGTCCGTTCGCACCCGCCTCTTGCCGCCAAAAATCATTCTCCAGCGATACTTCACACTTTCAGCAGGCCGCTTCACAGCAGAGAACTCGGCCAAGACAATCACCATACAGCTCCCACGATAATTGATGGGATGATTGTCTCCCAATGGTACCTGGGAATCGAAACGGAAACTTGACAACAAAATCCCGCTAGCGAGGGTGCATCCATTCTGCAGCCCCAGATGGAAATTAAAGTAGCTTTTGTGAGGTATCTCTGCAGATCTTTTGTCTCGCTACCCCGTCGAATCAGGTGCTGGTTATGAAGCGCAACCCATGTGTAGTATAAAAGCGCCCATATTTCCATCAAGTTCTTCTCCATCACACTTCACACAAAATGGCTTCCAACCCTCCTGGCCCTTGTTGCGCACAAGCTAACTTCCACGAAGGTACCCCAGTCGGTACTTTCAAGACCTTATTCGGAGTCGACACCTACCAAACTGGTGAAGCCAACGGAAACGACAGAATCATAGTCATCCTCACCGACATCTTTGGCCACAAGTTCAACAACAACCAATTGGTGGCCGACCAATTGGCCAAGAACAACTACCATGTCTTGATGCCTGATATCTTCAACGGAGACCCATTCATTGAGGGTGGCGACTTTGCCGCCAAGCTCAAGGCATGGCTCCCTCAACACACCCCAGAAATCACCAGACCAATTGCTGACAAGTTCTTGGCTGATGTCAAGAAGGAATACTCTCCAAAGTTCTTTGGTTCCATTGGTCACTGTTACGGTGCCAAGTACACCATCGTCAACTTGGGTGCCGACGGTATTCTTGACGCTGGTGCCATTGCCCACCCAAGTTACGTGACTGTCGACGATGTTGAAGCCATTGCCAAGCCACTTATCATCTCCTCCTCTGAAAACGACTACATCTACCCAACCGACTTGAGACACAAGACCGAAGAGATCTTGACCAAGAACGGTGTCAGATACGAATCCACCGTGTATTCCGGTGTCGAACACGGTTACGCTGTCAGAGGAGATATGACCAAGCAGGCTGTGCGTTACGCCAAGGAGAAGACCTTGGCCGACCAAGTCTGCTTCTTCAGCCAATTCTAGAGTAGATAATCAATAATGAACGTTTAGATCCATCCTACTAGGCCACATTGACGTGCTGTCGTAAAACTGCGTATGAATGCTTCATTTCTTGGCGATGTCTTCGCTACGTCAATGAACCCAGCGATGCGTGATAACGCACCGAGCTATACTAGACTGATAAGGGTAAAACTGCCTAGCCTGGTAGGATTCGGCAACAGCATGCAGCTTTCCCAGGAGCATACCATCTGTGAAGATCTGGCAAAATGGTTCTAGTAAGAATTTTTCGGATTATTGGCGGATGGGCCCGAAATGTTTCCAATGAAATATCCAAGTACAATACTTTCTGGAGTATACAGAGCGATCCAATGGTATTCGGCACTTGCAAGAGAGTATAGATTAAGAAGATTCTACCATGTGAACGAACATTGCTTGGATTTAGTAGAGTCGAAGTAGAATTTACCATTCAATTATGTCATATTCAAGCAGATGTTGACATGCGCACACCATTTTCGGTGATCCTGGTCTATTGTGGCTCCATAATGGTCAATTGGCCTGGCCTGAAGCGTTGCCATCCTTTTCGTTCTGCCAGCAGCCCTGGCTGGTCTTATCGTCAACCCTTACCTCGTGTCTGGTCCTTCTGGTTGCGCGGCGCAAATCCACCACTTTAAAGGGTCTGACAATTCCGCGCAACCAAAACCTCCTAATTCAATCCCCTTCTCCATGAACCCTGAGTACGAAAAGCTTCCATTGGAAGAGACCTATGAGGGCCAACAGCCCAGACACCGCTCCCTGCGGTTTAGATGGCTCGCAGTTCTTTCAGTCCTATCATTCATGGCTGTTACCACCCGCATTGGCTACGCCACTGGCCTTGATAGCTACCTCTACCAAAAGCCCCAGAACCCAGACTCCTTGTGTCCATTAGTTCAGAAACTCGATCCCCACGAGTATATCTATGGGACAGACACAATTGACACCATTCTCCACGACAAAAGCTTCCGGGAAAAGTCGAAACAAAAGTTGTTGGGAGCAATCCGGATTCCATCCGAGTCCTTTGATGAGATGGTCGATCCCGGCACCACCGACTCTTTGGACGAGTTGTACAAGCTCGAGCCAGTATGGGAACAATTCGAGAAGTTGCACCAGTACTTAGAAAAAACCTTCCCTTTGCTGCACAAGCATTTGAAACTAGAAAAAGTCAACAAGTTTGGCTTGGTCTACACCTGGCAGGGTTCTTCAGACAAGAAACCCATTTTGTTGACGGCCCACCAGGACGTTGTTCCTGTTCAAGAGGCCACTGTCGGTGACTGGAAATTCCCTCCCTACGAAGGGGGCGAGGACGGCAAGTTCTTGTACGGCCGTGGGGTCTCAGATTGCAAAAACCTATTGACTGGGTTGTTGGAGACTGTAGAGTTGTTGCTTGAAGAAGGAAAGTTTGTGCCAGAGAGAACCATTATCTTGGGCTTTGGATATGATGAGGAGTCTCAAGGAAAGGGTGCAGGGTATATTAGCAAGCATCTTGAGGCTAGATATGGGCCCGACTCGTTCTTGCAAATCATTGATGAAGGCAGCTCCGGGTACAAGGAGTTTGAGGGGCTTAAATTTATTCTTCCAGCTACTGCTGAAAAGGGTGCATTGAATGCCGTTATCGGGTTGTACACCCCTGGTGGCCACTCTTCAATTCCACCTGAACATACTTCCATTGGGATTTTGGCTCAGTTAATCAACGAGATTGAAGCTGTCCAATTTGAGAGTATTCTCACTAATGCTAATCCTGTGTTGAATACCCTTCAGTGTGTAGCAGAGCACTCCAAGAGCGTTGATAAAACATTGAAGAAAAACATCTTGAAGGCCCACTTCGATCAGAATGCAAACAAGAAGGTCATCGAATATTGGACCAAAAATCCAGGTGATAAGTATTTGATCACCACCTCCCAAGCAGTGGATATAATCCAAGGTGGTGTGAAATCCAATGCCTTGCCCGAATACGCGGAAGTCTTGATTAACAGTAGAATTGCTGTGGAGGAATCGGTTGATTCGACCTCTTCCAAGTTGCTTGACCAAGTTCAGAAGATTGCCAAAAAGTTTGACCTCGGGGTTGTTTTCGAGGGCCAAGAGGTGGTGAAACCCACTGAAAAGGGGCACTTTGACTTTACTTTGCCCCAAACTTTGGAGCCTGCGCCAATCACTCCCATCAACGATGAACTCTGGAGCGTTTTTGGTGGTTCTTTGAGGTACTTGTATGAGGAGTTGCTCTTGCCCAACGAAAATTCCACGTTTGTATTGGCTCCATTCTTGTCCACCGGCAATACTGACACCAAGTCGTACTGGGACTTGACCAGAAGCATATACCGCTACCAGCCGGGACTTCCCACACCAAATTCCAACATCCACTCGGTTAACGAGAGACTCAATTTCGATGGTCACCTTGGTATTGTTGCATTCTACTATTACTACTTGCAAGTCGTCGATAAGATAGAAGATAGCAAGTTTGGGCACTGATCGTATAGATAGCTTATATGCCGTAACAATTTATTCAACCACCGTCTGTTAGTGTTTGTGTATTAATCGTCTTTGCATCCGCTCTGCTTTTTCGCAACTATGCCTTCGTGTGATGTCACTCATCGCAATAGTGCTGTCACGTGAGGCATACTATAGATCTGAAAAATTTTAGATACTCAAGTAAGCAACCATGCCTACCGAACTCGAAGAGCTTGTGGAGTTCCTCCACTCCCCACAACCTGCCGTCGTCCAAATTTCCTTGGACAACCTTGTTGGCTATTCTCAAGGCCCTCAACAGCTGATTTTCAACCACAATAACTATGAGCCCATTAAGGATTTGAAGAGGTTGGTCAGAGATAAGGGAAAGACAATGGTCAACCAATCCTTGACAATCTTGGTCAATTTGTGTGACAGTTTACTCATCAGAAAGCTTCTTCTTGACGACGATGAATTCATGACCTATTTGGTCCAACAAATTGTCAATATTCAAAACTCCAATGCGGACTTGATGACAATTTTGTTGACTAACTTGGCCAAAAATGATGGTATCAACAAGATTCTCGATATGAAAGTCAAGCATGATGAAGTGAACAGCAAGGTTTTCAAGTCTACCAAGGCCATTGATTGTTTAATGGATCTTTTTGTCAAGGGCTTTGATAGATCGTTAAACAAATACGCTGACTTCGACTATTTGGCATACTTCTTCGCCGACTTGTCCAGATTCTTGGAAGGTAGAACTTACTTTATCACCAATCAAGAATACGATGAGGTTGTTCCATTATCTAAATTATTGGTCTTCACTGAAAAATACGACAACAAGATTAGAAGAGAAGGTGTGTCTTCTACCATCAAGAACTCGTTGTTTGATACCAACTCCCACATGAAACTTTTGGAAGATGAAAAGATTAATCTTTTGCCTTACATTTTATTACCAATTGCGGGTCCAGAGGAAATTGATGAAGACGATATGTTCAACTTGCCAGATGAATTACAATTATTACCTTCCGATAAAAAGAGAGATCCTCTTGATGCAATTATATGTATTCATTTGGAGAGTTTATTGTTATTGTGTACTACCAGACCTGGAAGAGAATACTTAAGAGAAAAGGCTGTGTATGCAATCATCAAAGAATTGCATAAAGCCACCGATAATGAGGAAGTCGCTGAGTTGATTGACAGATTGGTGCAAATGTTACAGAGAGACGAAGCTCCTGAAGATGCAGATGTGGATACGGATAGCGACAGTGACGATGAAAAGGTTGTTGAAATTGTTTAATGAATTGGCAACAAATGTTGGGAAGATGTACCACAAAAGTACCCTTCCTTATGTACTATAGGTGAATATAGATTGGAATGACATAGAACATCCATGAATACGGATTTATACCATGTAGAATGTTTTCAGTTTCATGCCTCTATTCCTTTAACACCAATTTTCCATCCACCAATTTGAGATTTTGCTTGACAATACTGATAATACGTTGTTTGTTGTCCCTATGAGCATTGACCCTAGTCTTCAAACTCAATAACAACTCTTTGGTAGTCAATGGATTGTTCTTCACCATGTTCAATACTTCCTTGATTGTCACCAAAACGCCATCTGGACCTGAAGAATCCAAATCAACCGACAGGCTGATAATTGGAGTGGGGGAAATTGATCTTTCGGTTTCACTCTTAATTTTCTTGGGTGATTTATCTCCATCCACTTTAGCCTTCTTCTTGGGGGAAGCGAGAACTGGAGCTGGTCTCTTACGACCATTTGGAATCCAATTACCCTTCGGGAATGTATTCAAGAATTCTGCTGGAGCCTTAATGACGACAAATCCGTCCCCAACATTTTGGGCAATAAGTGATCTACCAGACTTTTTGGTGTCAGATTCCTTAGAAACTCCTTCTGCGTCTTCCTGCTTTACTGTAGGCTCATCGTCACTTTCATCATCACTTTCCAAATCGGATTTGGATAAGTATGGATTCAATTGATCATCATCTTCACTGTCATAAACACCACCTTCGGTCTTGTTCAAAACCTTCCGCAACTTCTTACCTTCTTTGTCGACCTTTCTACTCTTTTCTGTTTCAAACAAGTCGTCTAACTCATCATCAATTTCTGCGTCTGACTGGCCATCGAAATGTGCTGCCTTCAACATTTCCTTCTTGACTCTTCTTTCAGATAATTTATTTTCTTCTTCATCTCCGTCCATAATTGGTGCTTCTTCATCATCGGCAAACTCTTCATCGAAATCTAAGTCATCATGGTCCGAGTCTCTGTCGTTGGAGCCCCCTCCAAGCACAGTACGCAATCTCCTACTATTGTTTGTGCTTGCAGGAGCCACAATACCATTACCAGGGGCACTTCCTCTAAATCTGGAATCCTGGGTATTATCAGCTATGGATTTTTCTTCCATGTGTTTCATCAACCATCTTGGAACGGAAGAGTTCTTCTCCATCTTGGCTTCGGCTTCTTCCAAGGTCAAGGTCGCATACTTGTTTCTGGGTGTGAACTTATAGACTTTTTCTGCTGGGACCATCTTGAAGCCATCCTTGTCAAAAACAAATAAGACATGCTGAGTATCAGAAGCTCCAGCTTCATAGTTTCCGACAAAGACGTTGCTACCGTCATAGTCTTCTATAACCCATGGGTAGTATTCTTCGTATCTCAACTTTCTTTTGGCATCGTCCACCAAACTAATTTGTCTGGTCTTCTTCTTGAAGATGTTCTTCTTGGATCTTCTGGCACCTCCGTCTGGAGCTACTTGCGACATGTCTGCTCTGGGATACCTTCTTGGCTCCTCTCCCCTGGCAATAGCTGCCTCGTCCTCTGCAATGAGCTCTTCCTCGGTTGGTTCGTGGACCACTCCGTTGGCCTTGTCAATCGCAAGTTGCTTCTTTCTTCTATCGATCTCTTGCCTGGTCAATTGAAACTGGATATTACGGGGATCCTTTCTATGCAACCTGACAGGTTTGGTGAAGTCCTCCACCACATCAACGTCTCTTGTGCTCTGGAATTTCATGATGTGATACCGAATATCACTGACCTCTTCTTTGGTACAGGACTTCAAAGGGATGTCTTGCCACCCATCCGACGAGGAAGAGGGTTTGGGTGTGCTATTTGAGGAAGACTGCGACGTCAACGGAGTTGTCTCCGCCTCAGACTTGACCTTGATTTCCTTCTTAGCTGGCGACAGACTCATGGTGAGGTAAGGAGTGATGAAAGTTCAACATCGCGATATGTAATATGTGCGCACGTGACTTGCGGAGACTATGGTGGAGGAAATGTCGTACGACAATTCACCAGGGGGGTGGAGCCCTGCCTGTTTCTGTTTGCTATTACACAGTGTACATGTACAGTGATTCACCCCATAGCTCAACCTTTGACAGCGATTACGTTTTCGTGACTTATGAAATATTTTCGTATTTGTGACATTATTTTCCAAATCTTTGTAAAATCCAGCTTAAAAAGAGTATGGGGAAACTCAATTTCCGGAGGATATCATGCTAAATAGTCATCTGAGCCAGGTCAAGAAGAATAAATAATAGTAATCGATTTCTATACTGGTATTCCATTCTTTACAATAGGCATACGCGTTATCCTTTTCTCTACTAGCCTAATAAATTAGCTGTTCCTCTACCTTTCTCCGTCCACCACTGCTGAGATGCCAAATCCGTAATGGTACTATCACAGCCCCAGATCTTCCACCTTCACCCGCAGAGTCGCCCAGTTTGTGCGTAACCGAAACCGATCTCACGGGCATCCGGTTTTGACTCATTGCCCGAATGCGCGCCGGTTCCGGTCGCCATACATTACTTAGTTGGTGGCCCAGATCAACCGGTTCGAGACTACTTTCTTTCACAACCAGCATGTCCTTAGTGGTAGAAGACAAGCGGGACGAACTCCTCTCACAGAAAACCGCCACAAACCCTCCCCCAAGGTACCTTGGCTTCATTGCCGGGACTTGTTCTGGGGTGATGAAAAACGTGGTTGGACATCCGTTTGACACCATCAAGGTCAGACTTCAAACAGCAGACGTTGGCAGGTTCAAGGGACCCGTGGATTGTGTGATGCAGACGTTCAGGAACGAGGGTTTCCGAGGCTTTTATAAGGGGTTCACTCCTCCGTTGGTGGGGTGGGTTCTCATGGATTCAGTGATGTTGGGATCGCTTCACACCTACAGGAGGTTCTTGAAGGAAAATGTGTACAACAACCAAGATTTGACTTTGACAGGACACTGCTTGGCCGGATTGGGGTCAGGGTTGACGGTATCATTCGTGGCTGCCCCGATAGAGCAGTTCAAGGCCAGACTACAGGTGCAATATGATGCGAAGACCAAGTTATACAATGGTCCATTGGACGTGGCCACCAAGTTGTACAAGACGTCAGGCATCAGGGGAATCTACAGTGGGTTGTGCTCGACTATGATTTTCCGGTTAAATTTTGTGTTTTGGTGGGGCTCATACGAGATCTTCAACAACTGGTTTGCACAAAACACACAGTTATCCAAACCCGCCGCCAACTTCTGGTCCGGGGGATTGTCCGCCACAGTCTTCTGGATATTTGCATACCCTGCGGATGTCGTGAAACAAACGATCATGACAGACAGTCCTATCAGGTCCCAAAAGAAGTTTCCAAGGTGGATAGATGCTGTCAAGTATATCTACAGGGTCAAGGGCTTGGGTGGATTCACCAAGGGTTTTGGTCCTTCCATCTTGAGATCCTTCCCAGCCAATGCCGCAGCCTTGGCTGCGTTTGAGGCTGCCATGAGATTCATGCATTAATAGAACACAGACTAGCGAAGCTAGCATATTTTAACCTTCAATGTAGCCTCCATTTTCCAAGCTGGTACCAAATTAGCACCACCACCATAGTAGAGGCCTTCCGGCAATCACTCTAGGACTGAATGATGCCATAATACGGATCCACCCATTCTATTTCTCCCAAGGTTTTGTTCTCTGCTTGGCCTCCGAAACAGAACTCTTTTCTGTCAAAACTGTATCTGGGATGTCCTTGATACCAGGCACGGGTTTGCCTGACACGATTAATTCCACCAAGTCCTGGTAATTGGACGAGTAAGGTGGATCTTCCGTAGTTGCAGCCTGGGTCAGCTCTGCCTGGGCAGATGGGATGCTGGGCTCTATTGGCTCTTGATTGTGGGTCGGGGTCGACTGTACCTCCTTGGGTTTGGTCTCGTCCTCGTCTCTCACTTCGGTGATTTTCTTATTCTTAGCGTACTTATCGCCGTTAACCAACTTCCATTGCTGGTAGTCATCGAGATTCAAGATGTTGTCAGTATGGGAGCAGTAGAAGAACGACTTAGCCTGGTCAATCAACTGCTGCTTGTCCAACGGTGGGATGGATCGCACCGAAGGATCTTGCTCCTTCAAGTTTTCCAAGTACCCGTCCAAAATCTGGTTCAACCCCTCCTGGAACTCCGAGAACGAATCCCAATCGTAGTTGAGGTACTCAATATAGATTTGTTCCTGTGGGTTGCTCATTTTGATATGAAGAATAACCGGTTTGAATGGTAATATCTGGGGACGATGTCGCGCTAATCGCCAGTGGATGTCGCCCAGTGTCGCAGTCAACAACTGTCCCACCCTCTCTTCCAGAGCCTGTTTCCATGAAGATGCTTACGCTCAACACCAAGACAGTTTTCGCTCTTGCAGTGTTGCTTAGAGTGGTATTCTTTTTCTATGGTCTTTATCAAGATGAATACTTACCAGTCAAGTATACAGACATAGACTACTTGGTGTTTTCAGATGCCTCAAAATATGTGTACTACGGATTGAGCCCCTACAAAAGAGAAACTTACAGATACACCCCTCTATTGTCATGGATGTTGATTCCAAATGCATGGGGCGGAGTCTGGTACCATTTCGGGAAGGTGTTGTTCATGGTGTGTGATTTAATCACTGGATGGATCATTACCAGATTGTTACAAAACATCCATATCAAAGGAGCTCCATTGAGTTCGAACAGGGTGTCCATATTATCGTCGTTGTGGCTCTTGAACCCTATGGTTATTACCATCAGCACCAGAGGATCGTCAGAGAGTGTTCTTACCGTGATGATCATGGCGTCGTTGTACTTTTTAATAGTCAAGAAGTCTATCACAACATCTGCACTTTTATTGGGATTGTCTATTCATTTCAAGATATATCCGATCATATACTTGTCCAGTATCATGTATTACCTTGCAAATGGGGCTCATATCATTAATTTGCCTGTTATCAGATGGATCAACGTCACAAACCTCAAGTACTTGATTGTCACTTGTCTCAGTGTGAGTGCATTGAACTGGCTAATGTACAAAATTTATGATTTTGAGTTCATGTACCATTCATACCTCTACCATTTGACAAGACTTGACCACAGACACAACTTTTCCATCTACAATATTGCCCTTTACTATAAGTCTGCCTTGACGGAAAATACTCAAAACATAGAAAACTTTGCATTCATACCCCAAATCATGTTGTCAGCAGTGCTCATTCCCCTTGTTTTCGCAGACAGAGATTTAATATCAAGTTTGTTTCTTCAAACATTTGCATTTGTCACGTTCAATAAAGTTATGACCTCACAGTATTTCTTATGGTTTTTAATCTTTTTGCCCCACTATCTTTCCCGTTCCCGGTACTTAACCAGACAGTATATGTGGAGAGGAGTGGTAATGGTGTTGGCGTGGGTTATTTCACAAGCTGCTTGGTTGGGCTGCGCCTACAATTTGGAATTTTTGGGGATTAATGCATTCTCTGAACTTCTCTATGCATCAATTGGGTTCTTTTTAGTTAACTGCTGGTTGTTAGCCCAGTTCTTTCAAGATTTGAGCTAGATATATAGTCCCAATAAAAATATAGGTCACGTGACACGATATCATGCGAATCCGATGTGATGATTTTTTCACTATACCTTAAACACTGTGCTATAAACTCAAGGTCATCTAATGTCACGCTTGGAGATATATTCCCCAGAAGGGTTGAGAATCGATGGAAGAAGATGGAATGAGTTGCGTCGTTTTGAATGCCAGACCAATACCCATCCAAACTCGTCAGATGGATCGTCATATGTTGAACAAGGTAACACCAAAGTGATATGCATGGTTCAAGGACCCATGGAACCTTCATTAAGATCACAAGCCAACACAACAGAGGCTACAATAGAGGTGAATGTAAATGTGGCGAACTTTTCCACATTTGAAAGAAAGAAGAGAACGAGAACAGAAAAGAGAATAGTCGAATTGAAGGCAACTTTAGAAAAGACCTTCGAACAGAGCGTGATGTGCAACTTGTACCCAAGAACTGTGATACAGGTGGACATACATGTGCTAGCACAGGATGGTGGATTGTTGGCCGGGATGACCAATGCAATGACCTTAGCCTTAATCGATGCAGGGATTGCAATGTACGACTATGTATCATCCGTTAGTGCTGGTTTACATGATCAGACCCCATTATTGGACTTGAACAGTTTGGAGGAAAACGATATGAGTGCCATTACCATTGGTGTAGTTGGAAAGAGTGAAAAGTTAGCATTGTTGATGTTAGAGGATAAAATGCCTTTGGATCAATTGGAATCTGTTCTCGCTATTGCCATAGCAGGAAGCCATCGTATTCAGGATTTAATGGACACGGAGCTTAGGAGACAGGGAAACATACGGGCATCCAAGATGACTCAGAGTTAATGTACAATAGAAATGCATAGAAGACACGTTTTTGATGATGTAGTTATTAGTATAGTAAATAATTGCTTTATCAGGGTGCCACAAAAATTGCAAGTAACTTTAAGCTACAAGATCAGGAACTCTTGATCTATTTAGTGTTTTTCTTCGAAACTGATTTTTCAAGTTCGACTTCAAAGTAATGATAAGACAATAGTGATCAACTAAGCTAGAGCCGTAGGTAGAATTGAATTTTATTTGCAGCCGTGAGTGACTTCTTTCATTCCAACTTTCCTACATGGAAAATCAATCCCAAACCCTTCTGCTATTTCAAGTATGAACCTGCTGGTTTACAGATCATTATATCATGGCTCGCAAAAAAGAAAAGGAATTGACACGGACAGGAATTGAACCTGCAACCTTTCGATTTGGAGTCGAAAGCTCTACCATTGAGCCACCGCATCACCCTTGAGAAAAATTGTAAACCCTTATATACAGGTTATTAAATGTTAGTGATTGTCAACTTCGGCAAAAGAATCAATGCTGGGAATCCTTAGGATCCTTGTAGAACTTTGAATCATAAAACTTAGTCACTCCATTGAAGAAGATAAAAAGAACAACTATCAGTTTTATTGGACAAGTTGATTAAGACTTTTTGGAGGTTGTGGATGGAAACGACGAGCACAAGGGGAGACCCAAGCTCGTCCTCTAACCACCAACCAATTGTACTTCTGTGTCTATCCACAGCTTTTAATCTAATATTTCACCTATGATTTGTTAACCTAGGGTGTTGGGAGTTGCTCACCAGGTTCAAAACTCTATCAAAAAACAATTTTTAGTTTAATTTCATTTTTGTAACTGTTTGACCAAAAATTGCAATAGGTACAAAGTTAGATTCTAGTATACTTTCCATACGCCAAAATAATGCACTTACTTCTTCAAGTCTAAGGAGTATCTCTTTCGATAACGAAAAAGGTCCCTAGAGTAACGCTGGTTCTCATTTACAAACAGATCAGGATTTTATGTATAAAAATTCTTTCAGTGGAGGATTTGAACTTATTCTTCACAAGATTTTGGAGCATCAAAAAGATCTTGAAAAAGAAACAGAATAAACACTCGTGACTGCACCTAGTTTAAATCCAAGTTAGGGAGATAAACCACACCCCATGTACTTATCAATACCTATATTGTGGCTATTTCTTTTTAACTTTCGACGCAGTTTGTGCAACAAATCGATACCAATGGACCCCTAATTATTGTTATCGGCTGCAACCAATTCGGTGGAACGGAATTGTTCCAGGAAAATATTTCATCAAAAGTGTCCATTTGAGCTTTACAGAGAATTATTTTTTTCAGCGTTTCCCAAATAGATAGTTGTACTCAATCCTCACAAGAAGATCTATTGATTTAGCCTCCATCATTCCAGTTAGTTCTCTTGTATTATCTAACTAATATTTTAAATTAAAGCAGGCTCTTTGTTACATATCAGTCACTTGTGGTCCTTCTAAACCAACTGGTCACTCAATACATCCTATTACAGAAGGATACATGCATGTCTATAAACCTTTGATGGCAAAATTTCTATTTTTCACCGTAGTAGTTCCGCCTGAACCATATTAAGCTTGAAAGCGAATAGTTCATGCAATGGATAAACTGAAAAAATATCCACAACGCCTGCTCTTGAAGCTTGAAAAGTGTAATTTGTTCATTTCGCTTATCGTCCTCTGGACTGTGACTCCTATTATGTCATTTGGCTTTGACTAACAATAGGTCCTATCTCTGTAGATTGGGTAGATGCAATTTAATAGCCTTGATCCGATGGAAATCTAAAAGAATGATAATTAGACCATGGACCGACTAGTTCAAATAGCAAGGTTGATCTCCTCGGGATAGAAAATAGCAAATGCAAATTTATAACTTCAAGGAAGCCAAGCCCACTTGGTGAAAGTAGGTCTACTGGACAGGGTGTGACACTTTAGGACTCACACCCCCATATTATTCATGAAAAATGCTCGAAATTTCATACATAGAGGTTCCTACATCCAGTCTAAAAAATAAGCGAGTCACTCTAACATACAGGACAAGCTTGTTGAGTAGGTCCAACTCACATATACACAAGACCAAAGCTGTCAATGCAGGTGGCAATCAAGATGCATGTACTATCCAACCTTCAGTAAATAGATCATATAACCGACACACGTCCAAGTAGTGGTGTTGGTGTTGATATTCTCTCTTCAAAGCGGGAGTTAATGGGGGAGGCTGCTCACAGATGAAAAAATACTCGCCCAACTTGATTTTGCGTCCAGCTTTTCGGTCCCATTCCAGACCAACTACAAATGAAATATCGCTACCTATTTCATTTCAGAGAAGGTTCATTAGGGCGTTCATCTGTACAAGGTCACCAACAATAGGCCGTTACAGGTGAAACGGTGGCCTACTGCAAGGGTTTGGACGTTCCCCATGTCTTGGCCCCGCCTAATCATGTAGACCTGATCCCTGAGATTGCGATCTGCTGGGGTCCGAAGGCATTGTTTGACCGCCTTCGAGATTGGGTTGTATGGTGCAGACAACTAGGGCTCAGCGAGTGAATTCCACATCTGTATGGAAAGGGATATACGAGGTGATATCACACTGGCCGCATCAAGACATGGAACAAGTTCCATACAAGCTGGAATTCAGTGCAAACTGAGACACCTGCTGGGTATGCCATGGCTTAGTCTATGGCCACATGTTTATCGCTTCCGTCTACTGCCTCTTATCATGACGAGTGGAATGTGTAACATACCACGATATTTCACAAAAATCTGTCGATACTAATTCCGCGACAATAACGACAGGCGATCGGCTACGGGAGGCGCCCTTACGGCAGTTGCCCGCATCATGTGGCGAACCAGTACCTTTACGATTCAGATATGCAGTACCAGATGCCTTAGGTACCACCAAAACTTCACCAGTTCTCGTCTAATAGTGCTTTGTGTCACTTGTCGATGATTGTTCCCGAACAGGGTAAATTGATTTTTCAGATCCTACAGTCGTGCGCTGGCATTCGACCACCAGGAATCGTTTACTAAGGGGCATATCCAACCAAGACGTTAGATTGATTCTTTAGCAAGATGTCGGAGTCATCCAGGACCATTAACCACAAGCTCAACGAGCTCTTGAGCAAAAGTACGTATTCACCGCGGCACCCAACACTCGTTGGTTACGTGTAACGTGTACTAACGTTAGATAACATCACCAAGTCCAAACTCGACTCGGCTACCGCCATCAACTATGCCACTATACTCCGTGCAAACATCCTTGGAAAGGATAAGCAGGAGAAGGTCAACTCCATCGTGGTTTTGGCCAAGCTTCTCGACTGTATAATCGGCGGAGAGGCTGTTTCGAACGAATTTTCCATCATCTTGGACCACACCTTGTTCACCACCCTCTTCTCCATAGTCAGTACCAACATGTCCACTGAAACCTACAAGGCCATCTTGAAGATCTCGGTCATTTTGATATCTGGCACTATTTTTAAGACCAAGGAGGAATCCATCGACAAATACCTTCCATTGTACGAGTCGTTGATTGAGTACTTGGATGTCATTGACATCATCACTCAAAAATTGTACTTGCAGGACAACAAAATCACTTTCAATTCTATTAAGTTGGTTACCGATTTGATCAACCGGGCTTTGAAGTTCGAATACTCAGGAATCATCACTTTGGCTGGTAGATTGAAGCACGTCACCTTCTTCTCCACCGTTGGTAACTTAATTGAAACAAACGACAAAGTCATTTTGGAGGCAATTGTCCACCTTAAGACCTCGTACTATAACTTAAACGAGTTTTTGAATGCCACCAATTTTGACTTATCTATCAAGTCACATCAAGTTATGTTGAATAATTTGTTCATCTTCTTGGAGGTTTCGTTGAACGAGTATGGTACTTTGGCTACTACTGATGAGTATGTCAAAGCTGGTTTCACCGATAACCCCAAAAAGTTTGTGGTTGACAATTTCTCCATTTTGCTTGCCATGGATCTTAAGATTTTCCTTAAGGATCCAAATTTCACATTCAAAAAGAGATTTCATGAGGAGTTGATGATGAGTGACCATTCTAGAACTTTCCCATTATATTTGTTCATCGACAGATGTACTGAAATGTGGATCGAAATCTTCCACAAGAGAGAAAGTTACCCATTTATTTACGAGAGTATCTTGTCATGGGAACTCATGATTTATTTCACTATGAACAACTGTCTTATCTTGTGGCAGGAAACTAAAGCACAGTTGGAAAACGCATCTGATGTGGATAGAATTTTGGACTTGTTGAAGTCTAATGTCGACTCTTTAGAGCTTGAAATGAGTTTCAAGCAGAAGTCCATCGAAGAGTGCTTGGATATAACTTCTGGATCAACCAGTGAACAAATGAGACATTCACAAGTTCAGAAGATCAAGGAGCTCCATAAACTGAAGTGGAATGGTAGATTCAGCGAATTCAACAAAGAGTTATCCAAGGAAGTTTTGGACTTTGTAAGTGAACAAAGAGTCATACAGTTATTAAAGGGTTCTTGGGTTTATACTGAGCAGCATGGCGAGTACCTCTTGAGAACTAAGGACAGGAAGCCAGCCAATCAAAAGTACTACTTCATCACTTTATCGCCAAATAGACAGATGGTGTACTACAAAGCATTTGTTGAAAAGCCTTTAGTGAACCCAACTTATGAGGAGATGGAAACTCAGTTTTTCAAGTTGTCTGATATTTCTGAGCTTCAATCCACCAAAATTGGAGAACATGTCGGTGAAGAAGATAAGAGAAAGCATAGTATGTTAATTTCCATCAAGGGTACCATTTCTTATGAAAAAATCACTCTTGTTGGCGAAGGAGGCAAGAGATTATTGAGTTTCTACACTGATACGCAAGTCAACAAATATGTTTGGTTGGACGGATTGAAAATGTTGAAGGGACACATCAACCAAGGACAGTTATCTACCGAAACCGAAAAGCAATTGGAGTACTTGATTGATATAAGAAGAAATACTCAATTGTTGCCATTGGAAAACAAAAAGATCCAATTAGAAGAAGATTTAGATTTGGGAGATGATGATGAGTTTTATGACATAGATGAATTGATGTCTGTGACTGAAAACTATCATTACAGGTGAGTTCTGAGAACAGACCAGCTAGGTAGAAGAGAAAGAGGTATATAGGGAAGATGCGAGCATTAATAAATGAGTACCAGATCTACTTGTAAAATCAAAATCGGCTGGAGTTTGCCATTCGTCTGGTAATTTTTGAAGTTGGAATAATGGTTGTAAGGATGTTTTGTCCTTGTGAAAGCAAGGAAGATTACAATTATAGTAATTAAATACTGAATCCTAGTGTATTAGTTCCAAAGTACTATCCATGTCTGGCATGTGGTGTAGTGCAATCTGAGTTGCCTAATGACAGATGCCAGTCCGCGACTTTTTGCACCCACCCCAAGTACCAAGAACATGAAGACATTTGGAGATTTCCGATTAAATAAGAATGGCTATGGAGTGGGATATAGTATTACACTCTTTCCTTATAGCAGTAATCTCCTTAGCCTAATACTTCACTAGTGATCTCTCCTGACCTCCATCATCTAGCTTATCTGCAGGTGCGATGGGTGCCATCGCTCTTCATTTATTTCTATATACACACCACCAGTATGATTTTTTCAATCTAACTCATCGCTATAACACCTAAAGATATCAAAGATGGCAAAGGTTCCAAGTAAGAAGCAAGCCAAGGATGACTTGATCTTGACATTGGAGAGTGACTCTGAGACAGAGCCAATCCAATATCTGTCAGAGTCCGAGTCTGAGCCTGAGGTCGAAGAAAAGCCTGTGAAGAAGTCCAAGAAGGCTAGCAAGAAATCCGCCAAGGCCGCCTTGCCAAAGGTGAAGGATGACAAGGAAGACAATGAGGACAATGAAGATATTAATCCAGACTTTAAGTTTTCTTTGGACGGTTTTGAGACTACCAAGTTCGAAGGTTGGGACTTCAAAGTCAAGGAAGATACTCCCAAGCTGAGTAAAGACGTTGATTTGGATGGAATTTTGAGAAGAAAGGGTGGTTTAGTAAACTTGGCTGGAGTTGAAGGAACCTTGGCCAAGGAAGAAGAAGAGGAAGAAGAAGAGGAAGAGGAAGAGGAAGAGGAGGAAGAAGAAGAAGAAGAAGAAGAAGAAGAAGAAGAAGAAGAAGAAGAAGAAGAAGAAGAAGAAGAAGAAGAAGAAGGTGGAGACGAGGGTTCTGATGATGAGCTCGCAATGGACGGTTTCGGAATGGGAGCTGAGCAAGTTGACAATACCGCTGAAGAAGACGAAGATGAAGCTAAGGTAGAAGAAGAAGAAGAATCAGATGTCGAAGCAGATATGGATGAAGAACACCCAGGTTCAGATGAAGAGTCCGACGCAGAAAACGACGACGAGGATTCTGCTGAAAAGATGGCAGAGTTTTACGAAACCCCAGAAGCCACCACCACCCAGGCTCATCAAACTTTCCAATCATTGCAATTATCCAGACCAATTTTGAAGGGTTTGAGTCAATTGGGATACACCACCCCCTCTCCTATTCAATCAGCTTCCATTCCAATTGCATTAATGGGTAAAGATATTGTTGCAGGTGCAGTCACTGGTTCCGGTAAAACTGCTGCCTACATGATTCCTATCATCGAAAGATTGCTCTATAAGCCATCCAAGGTTTCTGCCACTAGAGTCATAGTGTTGACGCCAACCAGAGAATTATCTATTCAAGTGTGTGATGTTGGTAAGAAAATTGGTAGATTTGTGAACAATTTAAATTTTGGATTGGCTGTTGGTGGTCTTAACTTGAGACAACAAGAACAACAATTGAAAACCAGACCGGATATTGTCATTGCCACCCCAGGTAGATTAATTGATCACATTAGAAATTCACCTTCCTTCAATATTGATTCCTTAGAAATCTTGGTAATTGATGAAGCTGATAGAATGTTAGAAGAAGGTTTCCAAGTGGAATTAACTGAAATCTTATCCCTTATTCCAAAGCACAAGAGACAAACCTTGTTATTCTCTGCAACCATGAATACCAAGATCCAAGACTTGATTCAATTATCTTTACAGAAACCAGTCAGAATCATGATCGATCCTCCAAAGTCTACTTCTAACAAATTGATCCAAGAGTTCGTGAGAATCAGAAAGAGAGACCACTTAAAGTTTGCCTTATTGTTCCAATTGCTTAAAGATATCAACCCAGATCAATCATCTAGAATAGTTGTCTTTGTTTCCAGAAAGGAAACTGCTCACAAGCTCAGAATTGTTCTCGGTTTGTTAGGTATGAAGGTATCAGAATTGCATGGTTCTTTGAGTCAAGAACAAAGATTGAAAAACGTATCAGATTTCAAGAATTTGGTAGTACCAGTTTTGATCTGTACTGATTTAGCATCTAGAGGTTTGGATATCCCAAAGATTGAGATTGTCATCAATTTCGATATGCCCAAGAGTCATGAAATCTACTTGCATAGAGTTGGTAGAACTGCCAGAGCTGGAAGAGATGGTAGATCCATTTCGTTTGTTGGGGAATCCACCCAAGATAGAGCCATCGTCAAGGATACCATCAAGGTGATATCTGAAGACCCTTCCAACGCCAAATCGAAGGCCGTATCTAGAAACGTTGATTGGAAACAAGTCGAAGGCTTGAATAAGATCATCGAAGAAAAGAAGGAGACAATCGAAGAGGTGTTGGATGAAGAAAAGCAAGCTAAGGAAATTTTGTTGGCAGAAATGGAAATTAACAAAGCTGCAAACATAATGAATCATGAGAAGGAAATTCAATCTAGACCAAAGAGAACTTGGTTCAAGGCTGGGGCCGAGGACAAGAAGCAAACTGAAGTCATGAAGCATTTGACTAAGCACGGAAAGAAGGTCAATTCTAAGAAGAGAAAGGCCATCGAGGTGAAGAAAGAAGATTTGGGAAGATCTTACAAAAAAACCAAGAACGATAGAATGGACGACCAAAAGAGAAACCCTAAAGCCAAAATCGGAAAGGGGGGCAAGGAAAAACGTAAGCGTAGATAGTTTTATAGGCCTGCTCTGGTTAAAATACAAGACGAAAACTGATTACATAATACACGTGATAAAACTCACGTGAACGGATCGATAAAAACAAATCACTCACAAGTAGTCATACATTAACTATGATCTTCTCCAATGGGTACCAAAGAATATTCAACGGTAGCCATTCTACCGATATAAACAGTCCGTCAAAGCTACTCTTCCAAATTATCATTCTTCAGTGCTTTTATTACCTTTCAGCACTTGTCATCTTTTACTTAATAGCATCATTGAATGGGTATGATTTCCAAATAGACTGGATCTTTCTGTGGGAATTGGTGAGCCTGGACAATGCCATGGGATTAACCCTTTTCTCAATGTGGTTATTTGACTCCTTGTTATGTGTGTTGTTTGTGACTATCATAGTTGGAAGATCCAAATTGGCATGGGATTTTGCTATAACAGTTCATATAATAAACTTATTGGTGGTGTGGCTATATACTGGACATTTTCCTTTGTCTATACTATGGTGGTGCTTGCAAATTTTGAGCGGTGTGTTATTGGTGACTTTATCAACGTACCTGACTAGATGGAAGGAATTGAGAACTACGTTCTTTGAAAACATGTTAGATCAACAAGAGTTGGGGCAAGTCAACCATGGAGGAAGTAACTCCATTGAGATGGCAGAACTACCAAAGGAGCTGAGTCTGCGCGAGTAACGTCAAAGACATAATGTCAAGTCATGTAAAAAGTCATAATTTATAAGGAAAGTGAGATAATGCATATATTCAGTAAATTCTGTGTATGTCTTATGATTATTACTCTATTTGGAATAGATCGAAGTAATCTAAGGAGAATGTAAAAGTAGATTATGCCAAAATTGTACCATGAGTACTCTTCTAGTATTTCTCAAAAGTAGCCAAAAATATGGATTTAACAAGAATTGGTCTAAAATTCAGTAAGTATTCGAAACAATCAAGGCAAAATTAGTAACACCTCGACGCTTGCTTATGAATTGAATGCCAGATAAATGTTGCTTTCCATTGACCATTTTGAAGACAATATTATGTTTGATTGTGGAAGAGGATGGCTGAGAACCCCATAGATTCAAATAGGGGGATCAAATGTGAAGTGCTTTGGAAATGTCCCAGATTTACCAATCCAGATTGAATAGTTTATAAATACACCAGTGAAGTTATAATATTCCTACTTCTATCTATAACTCAACACTACCTGTACTCGACCCCTCAACGAAGATAATGACGGCCCTTAGGCAGCAAGATGACTCTGATTGTATATCACACTAGCCTCCCAGAGGGGTGCTTTAAGTTGCGCTTCCATAGTTTGATAGAGTCAGTTTGATGGTAGATACTATACCTTAATTATCCTAGTTTTTTTGCTAATGAGCAGTGTAATTGAATCTTCATACCTATTGCAATGGAGGCACGCAATTATGAAGAAGCTTTTGGTAGTAAAATACTGTTTATTTGATTAATTTTTGTTTTTTAGGTGCGCTACAAACGACACCATTTTGGGGCAAATTATGTTAGATCAAGCTATAGATTAAGAGCTGTGAAGGAAGTTAAATAAAATAAGTTGGTGATTGGAAGGTGGAATTGGGTTTTCCCTTGTTCAATAGAGGACCAGTGTGAGCAGTGATATGTGATTGGGATCGAACTTCGCTAAGGTGCTCTTTTGGGGATTACCAACGAAAAAATGTAGAAAACTCAAAACTGATAAGTCCAAATTCTCTGGCTAAAGAGAGGGAGGTGGAAATATACGATAATTGTTTCTTTCTTTGACAAATGAGTAAAATGGTCTGGATAACGTAATCAGATACTCAACGTGAATATTATCGGAAGTTTAATTCATAATTAAAGGGCGTGTGGCGTAGTTGGTAGCGCGTTCGCTTAGCATGCGAAAGGTCTCCGGTTCGACTCCGGACTCGTCCATTTTTGCTTTTTCGCTCGGTTTTGGTGTACTAGGCTGGGCTTTGTGTTTTTGCAACTATTGTTAGTCCCGAATACAAGAGGTAAGGTACAGTGTGACAGAAACTCACACCGGAGTAGGAGTCTAGGTGTATTACTATCTGACCTCCCATGTCACAACCAGACTCTTGTTTCTCTTGGGTGCAAAGGCTCATAGCAGCACAATTGAAATGCGACTATTGTTTGGGGGAGCTGGTGCCGTTTTCAGCACAACCAGCAATTCCCGGGAATATCTTTGTCAACACTGCGACGAAAATCGAATTTCAGCTTCCTGAAGGGGATGGTTGGTGCTGTGTGAAACCAGCCTCTCTCATAACTGGTGCTGTTGTTGATCAAACTATTATTGTTTAATTGCGAATAAAATGCAAAAATTATTGCGAAAAACTTGTAAAGATCGATACATATATAGTGTAGAAACTTCAAGGGCCTGGCGTAAAGAATATCAACGAGGCTCAATGCAGGGGCACATTTGCAGCTATTGTTGAGATGAAATTGTTTGGAAGCAGTACTTAACTGGACCCAGTTCCTGTTGTTGGAGAGTATACATCTGCAGATGATTCCTAGGTTTATATTCTCATATCAAATATTTCTTGCCCTTGCCTTGTTGGTAGGTCAAGGGTTGGCTCTTCCAACTGGAGATGCTCACAACCAAGACTTGATCTCGTTGCTCACCAAGAGAGACACGGGTTCCAAGTTCATCCTGATGGGATTCAGTGTGGCAAGAAACTCAGATAGTGAGCAGCCCACTGATCCATTGGTTTCCCTGAACGGTGCAGTTTCATCACCTATCGATAACAAGTTATACCACTATAATATCGACTTGGAAGTTGGCTCCAACAAACAGAAAATTACAGTTGACGTGGATACCGGAAGCTCAGATTTTTGGGTAGTGGCTACCGATGCTACGTGCCAGAAAGGCCGCAAGTGCAAGGCCCAAGGCACCTATAATGCTTCCCAGTCGAACACCTCCAAAGATTTGAACCAACCATTTCTGTTGGGCTACATTGACGGGTCTACTACGAGTGGGACATACTACTTGGATGATATTACCCTTCCTGGTGGAATCACGGCCAAACAAGCGCAGTTCGCTAACGCCAATACTACCTCCTCCCCTTTCGCTATCTTGGGTATCGGGCTCAAAAGCTTGGAGGCTCCAATCCTTGCCGGTGGGACCCAAACTTATGATAATTTCCCTTGGGTCCTCAAAAACCAAGGATTTATCAATAAGGCCGCCTACTCCTTGTTTTTGAGCAGTCCTAGTGCCGAATCAGGTACTTTGCTTTTTGGAGGAATTGATAACGCAAAGTTTGAGGGTCCTTTGTACAAGTTGTCTGGCGCTTTCCCCAGTAGATTGGGGGTGAAGTTAGATTCGATTGCTGTGGATGGTGGGGTCACCGACAGCTCCACAGGTTTCGTATTTGATTCCGGTTATTCATACTCTTCCTGGCCAAAAGCAACTGCTGATGCTATTGGAAGTGCTTTGCAAGGATCATCACAATCAGGAAACTCATGGCTGGCAGATTGTACCCAACCAAATAAAACAATCACCTTGAACTTTGGAAATGGCGCCAAACAGATCAGGGTCCCATACTCCAGCTTTATCGCCCCTGAACAAAAATCTACTGGGACCTGTAGTACTACCATTGGTTACAGTGTCGATGGCAACTATGATAATTTGCCCACCTTTGGAGATGACGTGTTGCGTTCATTCTACGTTGTATACGATATTGAAGAGAACAGTCTCCAGATAGCTCAAGCGGTGTACACTTCTCAGTCTGATGTTACAGCCATCGAATA
This sequence comes from Suhomyces tanzawaensis NRRL Y-17324, assembly GCF_001661415.1. Lineage (NCBI taxonomy): Eukaryota > Fungi > Ascomycota > Pichiomycetes > Serinales > Debaryomycetaceae > Suhomyces > Suhomyces tanzawaensis. Next base: position 134,086 of record NW_017963637.1, read on the forward strand.
GGTATTAGTTTTGTGATAGATTGAAACTCTAAGAATACATGACTTATTTATAGTTCTGCTCCCTTGTGGTGAGTACCAAACCAAGAGTGGCATGAAAAGTAGGATCCGAATCTATTATTATATTACTGCCAAGTTATGTTTCCATAGTTATCAAAATATGAATACTGTTCTTATTCAAAGTAATCGTACTCATTATCATCATGAACTTTTCTTATGGTTTTGTAATCTTCTTCCTCACTCTCGTACTCCAATTCCTTTCCATTAGATGAATTGTTGTCGTACCTATATTTGTCCTTTGATTCAATGATCCTTTTAGAATCTATTTCATTACTGAGTCCCATTAATGCTTTTGACAATGCTTCTGTGGTACCAATCATCGGTCTTATCAAAATAATTGGCGAGGTTTTGAGGACTGAGGTCACCGACTCTTGGAAGTTTTCAGATTCATTGACTTCATTTTTCAAATTGATAATGGTTCTCTTTGTTGCACTCAAATTTTTACCAATTGATTTATAAGCAGACTTTATTCCTTGTTTGATAGTTTCAGGCTGATTAGAATAAAGACTAATCATCTTGCCACTTGCTTCTTTTTCGAGATTTTCAAATTCGTCATCATCATCTATTTCATCATCATCCATCCCTACGCTTGACCTCCTATCTCTTGAAGTTTTAGCTTTTCTGGGCGAAGAATCAAGCAAAAAAATGGATTTGCTGAGCAATTCTTTATCAATTGCAGAAATTTCATCATCTTCATCATCCATTTCCACATAAGAATAAAGTTTTCTACTGCCATATTGGTCCTTATCAACTTTGAAACTTTGATGCAAATGTTGAGATGACGTAAACAAGTCTGTTTTTCCCTTGCTTATCCGAACTGTACTTGCCCCTCCATCATCTTTTTTAACACTTTCAGATCTTGGCTTTTTTACCACAGTTCTCACACCAGCTCCTTCACCTCCTAACATTTCTTCTCCTTGCTCTAGAATTACTTGAGTTCCAGATGCCAATTTTGCACCCAAATTGACAATCTCATATCCTGCAGTTTTGGCAAAAGATAAAGTTCCTTTTTGAAGACTTCTTAGCAATCTCTTATCTTTCTTGTATTCTTTTATGGGAATGGCAATTAGATCTTTAACACCTCCACCAATGTTCACAATAGACCTTAATGGAGAGAGACCAGCAATAATACCTGCCAACTGAGTTTGTTGAATACTTGGCGCCCATGCGTCTCCTAATGCACTTCCCAACTTTTCGAATCCATGGATGCCATGAAGTGCTACTTTTTCAAGTGTTAAATCTGACCCATCGAGAATAAAAATATTCATGAATTCAGAAGCCTTACCTGACCTTATTCCCATATAATCGATTTTCTTCGGTTTGTAATCTAACTTCAATTTCACTGGATCAATTTCAAACTTTTGTAAATACATTATTTCATCAGGCGGTAGTTCAAATCTAGCATCCTTGAATAAAAAGAATCTAGTCACGAAATCCAATGTATCTTGATCGATATGTAACCGAAGTGGTAATATTGAAAGCTTCATGATGGCTTCTCCCGCTACTAAGCTTGGCGATGGCCTGACATTAGTGAGAGATAATTTGAGTATACTCGTTCCAATTTCTCTCTTCCCGATACTATTCATATATCCGAGAAATTTATTCCATGAAGATGATGGAACATTATCATAAATAATCAAATCGTCGAGCCTCACTTCTAAAGTATTCAAAAGCTCAAAATTCAAGTCATCATCGGTAGAGTTCTTCCTGGGATCCCTAGTAGAATGCACGCTGATATTAGTTTCTAGATTTTTTGCTTCTATCAGTACCTTGTGAAACATGGAACGACGAATTTTGAGATTCTTATAGTTCTTGCGGACATCAACATTCAATTGTGCCTTTGTAGATGCCTCAGAGGATACCACTGTTTCAGAAGATTCCCTGTTATTCTGTACATTCCTGTTGATTGTATCAGTTAACTTTGTTGGTGAAGTTCCTCTTGGCAAAGCCAAGTGTATTGACTTGAATAAAGTCTCACCATAGGTATCACTTGTGTCAGATTCAGACTCACTCATCTCACCAGGATAATCACTGCTTTCCTCCTCCTGGTCCTCGGGAATCGTTTCAAAGTTACGGAAGTTGTTACCTTTATTCTTAGATTGAAGGCTATTCTTAGGTGTTTCTTCAGTTTTATCATTCTTCTCAATCTTTTTAGAGACATCCTTATGTGCCAGTTCTTCTACTCTTTTGACTGCGGCCTTGATAGACTTTCTCGTAGACTTCCAATCATAACCATCATACAAGTAGATCTTTATCTTTGCTAAGTATATGTTCATCTTGATTGGATCAACTTTTTTGATCACCTTGGGAAGTTCGATACCATCGTTAGAAGTAAAATGTTCTTCCTGAATGGCTAATGAGGATTGGTTAGAAAATTCATTGGAGGATTTACTTGAATTTTGAGTAAGGGTAAGTTGTTGAAGGTCTTGATTAATAGTTGAAACAGAATTTTGCAAATAATCATATTCTGTGTCTATAGTTCCAAGTTCCGAGTTTGAATTCAAATCGTTATTTGAATTAGCAGTGGACTCGTGCAAATCATTTTCTGAACCTGAATTCCGTTTGAATTGGTCAATTACATCGTTTAACAAATTGATCTCATTATCCACTGTCACCTTCATTTTATCTTCCTCTTTGAAATTTAGAGGAAGCTTCAAATCATTAACTAACTGAAGCACGGCCTGCATGGAATCAGCACATAGTTCAATCTGATGGTCATCCGAATTAACTTTGATATCAAGTAGTGATGGTAGTTGATTAATGGAGAGTTTTTCATTTCTCTCGATCATCTCCTGGATATGATTATTGAATGTCACTCCTACATGTGTGCAATTAATCTTCGCGATAGAAATATACCCCATGGCTTGATAATAGGATAAAGGCGAAGTATAAGAAGGAATTGACAATTTTGACTTTAACTGATTGGGCTCCACATATGGTTCTTCATTCTTGGTATCATCTATCAATAAAAGCGACAAATCTCTCAAAGAACTTTTAATATAAAACTGCTCACCAAAGGTTAGTTCCGAACTTCCCTTCTCGATAACCACATATGCTTTTGTAGCAAGTCTCCCAGGGTTGAGCCCAAGCACACAATCTATCAAGCTGAACCTCAAGTCGAATCTTTTTGAGGTAGTTGAACCCGACATCCTTTTCTTTGCCGAAGCAGAAATGGGAACCTTTATTTCTTCAACTGGTCTATCCGATTCCAAAAGACTCAACCACTTGGTGTAATACTCAAAAAGAAAATTATGAAGTATTACATCCACAGTATTAACCTTCTCAGTAAGCTTAGTATTGATAAGGATCAAAGGATATTGGATGTCCGTTGGCGATCTATTTCTGAAGTCTACCATTAAATTATCACACAGACCATCTGTACCAATCCTGTAGCTCTCAAAGGAATGAACAAAACCATGAATGTTCAGACTTATCTCGAAAAGTGAAATATCTGTAGCTTTAACTTTTATGTTCCCAAAATTAGGTGGAACATTGAATAAGTTTAATTCAAATTCCTTCAACATGAATCTGAACGATGCAATATTTGATTTATTCAAGTTCATAAAATTTGTTTTTGCAAGGGGATTTGGTTGACCAAACGGTCTGGAACGTCTGTGGCTTGGACTTAAATTCGAATTTTGCATAAGATTCAGACTTCCTGAGCCATTCTTTCCAATCAATACCGAATTCTCTAACGAGTTGAATTGATTAGGTGATAATTCAGAATACTGATGAATAAAGTAGTTGATTTCGTTCAACAAACTAGAAACTTCTTTACACTTCATATTGAAAGCGACCTTGGAAACGCTCAAAAACAATGAAGAGCTTGCGGCAATCTGTCTAGGAATCCAACTTGATCCATTTCCTGCACCTGTGGAGCTATCAAGATAAGCCTTAAATTCTTGAGATTTTGTAATTAACTTAATTGCAGTTATCTCACCAATTGTACTTGGCTGACCATTATTATCAAGATGAGCTAACAGAATATTCGCCATTTTCAAAAGATCTTGATGCAAATTGAATGACATTGGGGACATGGTGGCCTTGATACCAGAACTTGAATTGAGATTAATGACCACCGAGATAAATGCTGTTTGCAATATAAATTGAGGTTTAGGAGGGGGTGGTTGCGGCGTAGAAGTAACTTTCTTATCAAGGGAACCAAGTCTTTGGTTAATAGAACTAATGATTTGCTTCATAGTACTATAACTAGAGTAAATAGACCCCACTGCTTTAGCATGATTGGCTAGAATCATTATGCTAGAAATATCCAATGTGAGATTTGCATTTTTTGACATCAAAGTAGTAATCTCTAAACTCTCCAGAGAGTTTTCGGATTTCTTTGAGAATTCAAATCTGATATCAGCTTTTGCTGAAGGTGGTCTCGTTGGACCTGGTGAATTTCTGAACACGGAGTCTCCCAGTATGGCTGATCCACTTATATCACTTTGTTCAAATCCAAAAATTTTTGTAGAAACCGAGTTCTTTATTTGCGTGATCTGAAAAGTTTCGATTCCTCCATATATAGTAAGTTCATTCTTTTGCTTGATGTTCAAATTATGGAGAATAAAATTGATCGTATTGTTTGCAACAAATTCTCCAGTAGGCAGCAATGCTGATGTCGAACTGATTATGATATTCGTCACATGAAATTTGTTGAATAAAAGCTCATCAGAATCTTGGGTTGGGGACGCTTCTTGTTCTTCTTCTTCGCTCACCTCATCATTTTCAGTTGAGTACTGAGGAAATTTTGGGTTAGTAGTTCCTTCTTCTTTGCGAGGTTGCTGTTTTTTTTGGTGCCTCTTGATCTTCATGCTTCTAGATATTCCATCAAAAATAGATGATATGGTCGGAGTTAAGGGAGTCGATGCAATTTTGACGTCACCGACATGAACCTTCAAATTTCGAATCTGCGAGAGACCTTCAAATTCGAGACTGATACAATCAATATGTAATACTGTTGGAGGTGGACTTTTTCTGAAGAGATTATCTTTGGCAAAAGACTGCGAGGTTGCACTCATATAAATGGAGCTTGCTTCATCGTGAGTAAATACCATGCTATCCATCAAGGATTCTTCCCCATAGTCATTGGAGTCATCGTCATCGTCATCATCAAAACTAGATTCTGAGCTGGGTGATTTGGTGCCGTCGGTGCTATTAGTGTCTCCTGGATTAACATTTGGCTTAAGCGTTATCAATCGCACACCCGAGACTTTTATATTTCTCACTTCGCTCACGGTGGAGATCAGGACATTATCGATTTCAAGGACCACTTCTGTAAGTTCCGAAATCATTTTAATTTTGAAGTTAGTGATATTTATTTGTAGCCTCAGCAATGCCATCTCCACGGCCTTAGCCATGACCCCGCTTAATGCAGAAGGCTTTGCCGAGCTGCCAGAGCTCGGCGATGATGCTGGTTGCTTAGATTCCTCGTCCTCGTCCGATTCGGTATCCACGATGATAGTGTTGGCTAGGTTTGCCGTGCTTTGCATTAACAGAAACTGAATGCTACTGGAGATATCTTGTTCAACGTCGAAGTCTGGGGATATCACCACCTCGACGTTGGATGCATCGATGTTGACTCCTCCTCCCATCAAGCCCGCTCTTCCTACCGTGTTCAACTCGAGGTATCCCACCAGTCCATTTCGCAAGTTGCACCCGGGGATCTTACCCACTTTCTCTGGGTCAATGGCTATGTCACGGAGAATGATGTTATTGAGCGATACCTCCTCGAGATTGGGCAAGTCGATCTCCGAGAACAACGAGAGTTGTTGAAGCACATAGAGGAGGAGCCTCTTCTGGATGTTTTGGGGTATCCACTGTGGCATTGGCGTGGTTCTAGTAAATAGTCAGGGACTATGGCTTGAATGTGTGATAATATGCTAAGAGGATGCTTGGAGCGTGGTCGTGCTTAATTGGGTACGCAATTGTTGGATGCTAGCTGGCCAGGTTGTGATGGTGCTAATTGTGGCAACTGGCTTCTGTTTGTGTGATTCGGCTCGTTCAAGCGTTCACAGGAAAGTATAGCCTAGAGAGTCTTGGTGGTGGCCTGGACAGGGTGCCTGTGATGCCGAATAGTGGTGTCCAGGTGTAGATTACAGAATCCAACTTAGGTCAGATAATCGTGCTATTGATAAGCTACTAAAGATTGGGGAGTGTATATAAACGGCTGCGATAGGGAAGAGTGACTGGTAGTGAGGTGGTGAAGCTACAACCATTATGGTACACTGGCTTAGATGGAACGTCGAGGGGCCCAACGGCGTGGCCGTGCTGGGTTTGACATCTTCGTATATGTAGCTGGCTAGACGGAACGCCCTGGTACTGCTAGATTGGAGACAAACCGCAGGATAATCGCGGTACATGGACGCCTCAGGGTGGGGATAGAGCGGGCAATAGCGCCTGAGGGGCCTGTCAGGGCTAACCAGGCCAACACTCCGGATTGTGAATTTTAGGGAGAGTTACCAGAAATCGTTGCTCTGGCAGGTGAAAATGGTAGAGGTTCCGACAGATAGAATAAGGTTAATTTATGATTGACTTCTTGAGCTAGACTGGGAGCAATAATAATATCTGAAGCTTGTGAGCTGTAGAATTTGCAATGAGGCTCCACCAAGTGTTTTCAGAACTCTAATATGTACGTTTCGTAGTGGCTGTCAATAATTAGAATGGTGAAGAGTAGAGCCCAAGTTTTAATGCGCTTTCGGGATTGGTGAGTTTTATCAAGTATATTTGCTGACTTAGGACTAATCTTCGTTTAAAAGAAAGTAGTACAATTGACTCACCGAGTTCTTGGTCAATGTTCCAAATGATTAACCGGATAGCATCTTAGGGAAGTGAAATTTTCTGAGAATGCTATTGGAAGAAACTCAGCAAACATATCCGATACAGTTTGGAGACAAAAAATAGTTGGGCTAGCGATTGCAAACTCATTTAGGTGCTACTACAATTGAGGAAACCCAATATTTTCTCTTCGCCTATACTTATTGCTGGGAGGAAGATAGAGAAGCCGTGAAGATATTGTGGTCTATAAATCTATAAAGGGCCCGGGAAATAGTCCACATCTTACAGCTAGCATAGGGAGTAAAGAGCTCCGGCCCGGAATAATATTTCTCTTCGTGTTCTTGATAAGTTTATGGAAATTCGTAGCACATTAAATAAAATCTTGATCTTTTCTTGAAACAATACTGGTCCAATACTGGTCCATGAATATTTGGAAGGCACATCGTTATCTTGGCTGCTTTGGGTTCTAGTGCTTTTTTAAGCCCATCATAGTAACTTGTGGTGGGTTGCCCAATTTGCCCCCGATTCCTCTTGCTTGTTATATTTCTCTCATATTGGTACACCGAATGGAACAGGCGTCCAATTTTTATGTTTCTCAAAGAGGAAGTATTGTTGTCCACCCTTTTGCTTTTTGATCCCTTCGTGATCCCCCTCTGTCTTTCTCTTGGACCCCAAGAGCTCATCCAAAGAAGGTGCCTGGAATTTTTGAAAATCACGGATATATTTAACCTTCCTGGAAAATGCGTCGATTTTGGGCGATTTCAAGTCGGACTCCAAACTGGCTATGATTTTGGAATATACCTCCAAGTTCTCGTTTTTGTTCTTGTTGAAAGTAGCAATTACTTCGTCCAATATGTACTCGAGCAATTCGCTCTTGGTTTTTATGGTAGTGCTTCCTGGGAAAGTCTTGTGCTCAACCTTCAAAAAACTGGCCTTGCCATAGAATAATGGAAAGCTTGGCGGTGTTGCAATTAAGGTCTCACAAATGAAACTAACCCATTCAAGCATTTGCACCGCTTCAAAGGAGTGGCTAATTTGATTCATGGAAATGGAGCTGTCGGCACTCTCAAAATAATCCTTGCAGGCATGTAGCATCCTGAAGGCAATTTTGAGCATTACATCAGGACCCAACTCATTCAACAACGGCTTGTATAGTTTTATTAATAACGGATTAAACTTAAGCTTCTCCTTGTCGTGGATTTTTTCTGCGTTGTATATCAAAAAGTTGTGGAACACGAGTTCTTCCACGAGCAAGTCAGACCCGTTGAAGGAATTGAAAGTTTTGTGTTGGATGAAAGGCGGAAGTGAAACCACCTTTTTGATATTCTTGACGGTTTTCCAGAATACCACGTTCTGCTTGGTTCCCACTGGCTTATGGTCGGCATCCAAGTTGACCTTCCTCAATTTCTTGTAGGTTTTCATGTTACTGACGAGCTGCACAGCATCGCACTTCTTGGCGTATTGCTGGCGAAATACTGGAGTTTCGCCGTTTTCTCCAGAAGCAGACACCTGATAGTCCACGTAGTAGAGCTCCTCGTCTTCCACATGAATCCAGTAGTTGTCGTACAACCAATTGAGTGCTCTGTGACAGGCTATGCGACATAATTCAAGGGACGGAAGCGACTCATGGGTCCCCATATGGCGGAGCTCAACGAAGAAGGTTGGAAGTCCGAGGGTCTTCGCTATGTGGTGCATGGGGGTAGCATAGTGGGACTGCTGGAACGGATCTATCAACCCGTTAACAAACCTGATGAGGGCCATTGCATAGGCCAACTGCACACAGTTGGAGTCAACTGTGCCATTGTCCAGAAGACACACCAGGGTGAGGAACGAAGTTGCCTCCACTCCATGAGGCACTCTTCCACGGGAGGCGATGGCCTTGACCCGCTGGACTGCTCTGAACCGATTGTCTGTCTCGGGAGTGAAGTTATAGAACCATTCTTTGAGAAGAAGGAGTTCCTGTGATGACTTGTAAGGCACAACGGTAGGGTTCTTGTACTTTAGAGGCGTGAATGGCCTGTCTGGCAGGGCCAGGGGCTCTTGGGCCGGCTCGGAGAGGGACATAGTGGATGGAGATCAAGCGATGGTGGTAATGTCGTTGGAATGGGATGGTTCTGAAATGCGACGTGCGAGCTGGCAACAATGTCGCGGCAATGAGCATCATGGGCAGAGAGGTAAGTGGTGTAATAATTCAATGATAGGATCTATGGGGTGTAGAGATGGCCCTAGACTTTGAGAGACCGCTCGGGAGGGTTTAGTGTGAATCTGGGATGACCTTGTCAAACGGCGCAATTTATAGCCGGTGGACATTGGGTAGCAGGAGGGGATCTCCCACTCGCCAAGTTGCTCTTAAACACACACTATCCGGAAACAAGAAGCTTGCAGTTCTCAGTCAGTGGGAAGAAGCGCAAACCGACTTGTTTAGCAGTGGATTTTGTGGGTTAATTCACCATAACTATTGGTGCGATAGTACCACTGGTTTGGTGAATCTTGTCCAATCGTTGATAAAAATGCACTGGGACCATGGGGAAGCTAGCTAACGTCTAGCATAGACGTGTGTAGTTAGCTGGGCTGCTGCAGCTGGCACCGACTCGTCCTTCCATCCCCGCCAGCGTGTTTTCGCTCGGGCTTGAGGGTGTTCAGGCCTAAGACCGACCGTCAAAATAGCGAGAAAAACGGGACAAGTGTGTGTAGGTGTCGTGATGGGCCAGTGGTACCATCATTGTAGCGACAGTAGCGATAACAGAGCCAGCGGTGTGGATACTTTTCGTACGGAGTAACTACCAGGAGACTCGAAACCTGCTACTGAGAGTAGACAAAACCTGCTCTCAAGATAAGTGCAGTTTGAGTCCTGGCTATACTGACACATCTACCATTGCCATCCTGGTCCTTACCCCCGATGGACCCTACCAGCCCCATGGTGGCCTGACTTCCTAAGTCCGGCGCAAACGCCGGCACCACTGGTGATAAGCCACTGGTGCACTACCCCACATTCTATTTACGAGGATGTATTGCAAAATCGCAAAATCTATACACAGTTAGGGCCGAGGGCCAGGATGGATGCCTGGTACAACTGCTTGAAAGGAGAGTATAGGGACGGCTTGAGGATGTGTAAGCTGCTATCCAGAAGATATACATGGTGAACAACACCCGCAAATACTCTCACATTGTAGCGTTGGCTGCATGGCTGTGCCTGAACTGGCAGACTCCAAACCTTGATGTATATCCGCACCGAGTTAAACTCCGACTAGTATGAATTGCCTGGTATAAATACACCAGACAAACTCTGTTCTTGGTACCACCAGCAATGACTTACGATTCGTCCATAGACTCTACTCCCAAAGCCACCGATTCCCAAGAGTCCGAGGCACCCCAAACCTCCCGGCTCCGTTTTCACGGCCATGGCGACGAAATCGTGATTATTGATAACAAGAAGTACTTTCGCCACGAGCTCATGGAGGCATTTGCCGGGACATTGAACCCTGGTTTGGCTCCGTACCCCAAGCACCAGTTCGGAAATGCTAGTGCGGTGGGATTGGCGTCGTTCGCCATGACCACCTTTGTGTTGGGCCTATACACTGCTGGAGCCCAGGGAGTCAAGATCACAAACGTGGTTGTTGGCTTGACGTTCTTTTATGGAGGAGTGGTCCAGTTTCTAGCAGGAGTCTGGGAAATGGTCATTGGTAACACGTTCGCTGCAACCGCGTTTGTGAGTTATGGATCATTCTGGCTCTCTTATGGTGCCATATTTGTCGAGAGTTTTGGAATCGCCAAAGCGTATGCTGATGATCCGGTTCAGATGGGAAACGCCGTGGGGTTCTTCTTGTTGGGCTGGGCCGTATTCACCTTCATTATGCTCCTATTGACCCTCAAGTCTACGGTGATGTTCATCGCATTGTTCCTGACTTTGGACATGGCCTTCATCCTTCTTGCGGTAGCCAACATGACTGGATCTGCTTCTGTTACTAAGGCCGGTGGTATATTCTGTGTGATCACCGCATGCTGTGGCTGGTACTGTGCTTTTGCTGGTGTTGCAACCAAGCAGAACTCCTATTTTATTGCTAATCCTATACAAGTTCCTGTATTTGGATGAGCTGATGCGTCTGAAGTAACTGTTTAATTCTTGTCCTCTGACTTATTTAAATATCTAATGAATTTAGTAACTGGTTTTGCTCGAAAGAAAGCTTGCTCTGATCGTTGGTTGAGTCGTAAACTTGCTCGTCAGAGCTGAGACTGGTGTCTGCATCTGTGATGTGGTTGTTACTCAACAACTTTGTGGTTTCCTCCTGATTGTAAGGGAACTCTCTGTACATTAAGTATTCATCAGATATTTTGCTTGCATCGATGTCTTCCGAGAGATCCCCTCCAAATGCACTATCCCAACTAATTAAAACAACGCCAAACAATACCCCAACCAAGCCTGTGACGATCCAGGCTAATTGTGAATATGTGATCTTGTGTTCTGCTAACAAGGCGTTGAATATGATGTCGTTAATCAAATTGAAGAAGTTGTAAATCAAGAAACACAACGGGTAAAGAATTGAAGTCAGGATTTGCTTCAACCCAAGATTGAAAGCGGTGAGTTGGAATCCTATGATCAGTAACATTATAATCAAAAGAAAGTACGGCGTAAAGTCTTTGGATGGGAGCCATGATTGACCCTTTTTATTGCTGAATATGCTTTCTATGATCACATCGATAATGGACTTTGCAAACAAGAAGGTGTGGGCAGTAAGGGTACCACTGATGATCCCGAAGTTGATACCCTTGATGAAGTGGCTTTTGTTGCCTATATTGAGTTTACGGAAATTGCAAGGTTTCTTGCTGGAGGCCAAGACCACGTAGTTGAAGATCAATAGCACCCCGATCATCACAAAGGTTGCAGAAAACCACCATACAAACGCTGGTCGCAAGAGCTTGGTAACTATCATGGAAAACCGCTCGTCAATGTTCGAAGGTGGCCTGCCATCTTCGACTGGCGCAACGTTTCCGTTGTATGCAATAATGAACGCCCCTATTGAGATCAATAGGGTGCCGCTGCCGAGCTTGCTGGTGAATTTCTCGCCAGGGAGCAACAAGCAGCTGAGAATTGAGTTGAAGATCAAGCCGATACTCTGGAGCGGCGACAAGATGATGAGTGGGAGGGTGGAGATCTGGATCAATGACCCCAAGATGTTGGCCACGATGAATAACAAGAACCCAAAGAGCCACATGTTGCGCTTCTGGCGCTGGATGTGTTTGTGGTGATGCTGGTGGTGATGCTGGTGGTGGATGTGGTGATGATCTGAACCGTCGGAAGCGTGGAGAAGGTGCGACTTGCGCTGGAGCGTGATTCCTAGCGACTGGATCCCGGAAGAGATCACCGCCACGCTGCAGCCCAACACGATGGACGAAGGGGTAGTGTTGGCCATTATGGGAGCGGTTGCGGGCGGGGCATAGAACGAGCGAGAAGGAGGGCTGGATGCAGGCGATTGGGGAGTGGCTGTAGACGGCTGCTTGGACGTGGTGGACTAAATGGGGCCGGAGGTGACGTGGTACGGCTGGCTGGAGTAGTACTGATAGCCTGCACTTGTTGATAGTCTTGGGGAAGTTGGGGCGGTGTATGCAGGAAGCGAGGCGAGCCTGTATGAGAACATACCATAAACGTGAATATGATAAATAAAGAACAGTTTTGTTAATCCTCGAAACCTTTGCGGCCAGGCATGGAAGACACCATCCTCGACATCGTGGACCTCCTCGATTCCACCGAGCTCACCGACGTGGTCCACGGCATCGACCAGTTGGACTTGCTTCTTTCGCAGCTCCTTCCCCAGATCGTGGCCATGCACAAACGAGGCACCGTCACCAGCACCAATAGCGGCATTCCCGACTCAAAGTCGCTTGCAACCTTCGTGGCTCTCCAGGACAACTTCCAGTACAACTTGGCCCATTACCTCATCAATTTCTACAAGTTTCTCGCCAAGGACCCACGCGAGGTGGATCCCAAAGCCATTCTCACCTGCAACAGGCTCCTCCAGGGCCTCCTCTTAATCCACCCTAGCCTGCGAAAGCTCTTCAGCCGTCTGTCCAATATGCGTCTCTTGCTCGTGTTGGTGGACCAGGGCACGTTCTCCATCCAAATCACCATCTCGTTCATCTCGACCCTCATCCACATCCTCCTCAAGGACTTGAAGAACTTCCGGATTTTCGAGGACAACGGTGGATGTTCCATCCTCATCCGCAAGTTCAAGCTCGCGTCGTTCGATGAGCTTCCCAAGTCGAATTCCAACATCAAGGTCTACACCCAGCAAAACTTGAACTTCAAGATCATTGAGTTCTTGATCTTTTATTTGGTGGATGAAACGAACTTCAAGAGCACAATCACCCCCAAGACCGTGGCGGAAAAGTCAGCGTTGTTCAAGGCCGACTTTCCTGAGATCGATAGCTTGATCGAGAACTTGAACGAGTTGAACAATTTATGAGGCCTTAAACTGAATCTGTTTCAAGTCTAATGAAGGCTTGTTTTGGAATCAAATCGTTACCTTGAATTTATCGAATACCAACATCTCCCAACCATACAGGTCAAGAGGACTTACCTACTACAGCTACCAACCACTTGAATTACCGGATGAAAGAAGGGTCAATTACCCCGGGCCCGCTAAAATAGCGCACATGTACTCTGAATCCATTGATGGAACATAAATATTGGTTTCTATGCATACACTGTGGGATTGAGTCCCAAATTATCAGCATCTTCTTTTGTGAAGCTCTTAAGATATTTACTAGTAACCATTGTTAAATTCAGTCTCGATACAGCTACTTTCTGTGTCAATTGTCATTATGCTGTGGAAACAAGAACCAATTTCACCGGAGACATCAAATCCACTAAATTTTGAGCAGCCCCCAAAATTGTCGCAGGAGTTGGAGACAAATTGGGTCATTATGGGTCTAAAATTGAGTTCACGGGTGGGCTTTGCGGACCAGAAAATGACAAAATCACTATTAACGTTTTATGTTAGACATTAGAAACAATAGAAATTATTACATGCAAGGTTGCCTAAGCCTAGCGTACAGTACCAATCTCAGTAAATTTCGGGGATTAATATTATTGCCTGAGGCTGCGGCCAACGCAATTTTTGGCCGGAAACTGGTCCCCAGCGTCTGCCACCGAGTCTGAAGCCGGCTATGGTCCCGCTAAAACCTTGTTTGGCCTGCTCCACACGATAGTCTCGGGGGTGCTCAAATCCACTCACTACCGCTTCCCACTGCGCAGAGTCTCGGTACAGCATACAGGACACCTACACGAGCCAGAACTAAGGATACAGCAGTGTTACTAACCCACAATCTAGCTGACAGGGCCAGCCGGAGCAGTAAGACACATACAAGAGAAGTGGTGAACCTTCACCGAAAGAAGCACCACGACCAGTGATGTTTGTAGCGATCCACGTTCATAAACTACCTCCCTAGCCAATTCTCCCTACGTAGTGCGACTGGCTCGCTAGCCCGATCTGATCCCTGCGCGCGTAGAACTATTCACTTCCCCCACCACTCTCACATTCATTAGCACCAGTGCTGCCGTGAGGTCCCTACTCCCAGCATCAATCGTCCCCACAGACACATCGCCGCCCCAAACAGCGACTGTGACCCGTACCTCTCCCAGCACCACTAGCACAGCACCCAGTGGGTCCCTACCACCATGAGCATGTCCCTCTATAAACGAACAGAGGTGGTCGGCAGAGGCAAGTTTGGTGTCGTCTACAAGGGTTACAACAAGCAGACCAAGCAAGTGGTAGCCATCAAGGTGTTGAACCTCGACACCGAAGAAGACGAGGTGGCCGATGTCCAGCTGGAAATCCAGTTCCTTGCCGAGTTGAAGAACGTGCCCAACGTCACCCACTACTACGGGTCGTTCTTGAACGACACCAAACTCTGGATCATCATGGACTACTGTGCCGGAGGCTCATTGCGGACCCTCCTCAAGGCTGGTGTCTTCGAGGAGAAGTACATTGGAGTCATCCTCCGCGAGGTTTTGTACGCCTTGAGCGCCGTCCACAAGTTGGGGGTGATCCATCGAGACATCAAGGCTGCCAACGTATTGATTACAAAGGAGGGAAACGTCGAGTTGTGTGATTTCGGCGTGGCAGCCAAAATCACCTCCAGCGCCTTGAAAAGAACAACCATGGCAGGAACCCCGTACTGGATGGCCCCAGAAGTCATCCGTGAAGGCGATGCCTACAACAGCAAAGCGGATATCTGGTCATTGGGAATTACATTGTACGAAATAGCCACTGGAAACCCGCCTTATTGCGATAAGGACGCCATGTGGGCCATGCAGTTGATCTCCAAGTCAACACCACCAAGACTAGAGGGAAGAGAATACTCCGCTGCATTGAAGGAGTGTATTGCATTATGTTTGGACGAAAATCCCGAAGAAAGACTCTCGGCAGACGAATTAATGAAGTGTAAATTAGTCAGGTTTTACAAGAACTACCCTAAGCCAATATTAAAGGAGGTTATTTCCAGATACTTGTTGTGGAGAGATCACAATTCCTCTCGAGACTCGGTATTTGTCAGCTTGGAGGATGGAATTCCTGAGAACGAAGACGACCACAAGGCCAACCAGATCGAAAATGCCATCCATGGAAGCCTGGACCATTTGCCAGGAGATAGCACCACCACGAATCAAATCCAGGTCAAATGGGACTTCGACTCACTCAGCAGTAAAGAATATATCATAGAGAACGACATTGACTTGGAGAAAGTGGATGACACTTACTACAACGAAGATTCGGTTCAAGATTCCTATCCAACGTTGCCAACGTTACAATTGGGTCACAACACCTATGGTACCAGTGGAAACACTTCCACCTTGAATCCCTACTCTTCGACCTTAAACAGAACGGCAAACATCTCCAATTCTACCATGACAAGACCTTCGGTCCCCTCCAATGAAATCCCTAAGTCATTGCAGATGTTGTTTGAAGATGAAGCAGAAACTTCACCACCATCTAACGGTGGACTCTATGAAATTCCCAAAGCAATATCTGCATATGAAGAACGTACTGACTCGCCCACCATCGAAATCCCAGATATGGACAACCTAGCCAATTTCAATTCTACGTCATCTACTGCACTTAATAGTGCACATCCTCCACTTAATAAGCCACCTACATTATATCATTCACAATCAGCATCAGGGAAATTAGAATCTAGGTTTGGTTCTACGTCCACAAGTAATAGACCCAGAAAGAAGACCATATCCAACTCTCTTAGCAGCACTGGCGGCAATTCAAACACACTCAATACGATACCCGCTGGTGAACTGCAAGGTCAAAATCAGCTGCAACTGGTACAAACACAGGGTACTACTCCTCACACACCCCCATATTCTGTTCATAGTAATTTGAAGACTCCATCGCCAAAGCCTCCTCAAACTTCGGCTCTATTAAGTTCCGCAGGACTTGCAAATGCTACCGGCTCTCCCTCAAAGTCTATGAAAGCATTACAGAACAATGCAAATCCCTTATTACAACCGATCAATTTCAAATTGAATGCAGAAACAGGAAACACTGGGACGACTCCAACACCGGCGGGGGCAGTACAACCTCCAACAGCATCAGGCTCCATTTCTCAAGCAACAAGCACTGCTTCATCGATACCTAGCAAGGGTAAAAGAAGCAGAGCCGGCTTCCATATTCAGATGCCTACCCCATCCAATACGTTTAATCCTTTATCAGCATTGACTAACGAGCAGTTTGAACAAGGTGGTCAAGATGAAAATATTAACCAGTTTGGTATCAATCCATCTCAAGTCGGACATGTTCCTTTGACTATGACACCCGTGACTGAAAAGGAGCATCCATTTATTCACGGAGAACAGGAAATTGACAAGGAAAATGAGCAAGCCAAGGATAAAACAGAGACCTCTGGTCTTAGACAAATGTCGATTGCTCCACCCAAAAAACCATCTCTTTCTGGCTCATCAACTAACACCACTCCTGTTTCATCCAATCAGAATTTGACGGGAGCGAATTTGTTCTTACCTAGAAGCAGTGTTTCTTCAGTATCATCTATTGCACCCTCTGCAGCAGCACTGTCTACCAACTTGCAAGGTACAAAGTTTCCTGTGATTCCTCAGATTAACGGGGACTTTTTCATCGATTCAACCCCCAAACTGAAATTGGTCAACGAATTGGACATGATGATTAGGTTATTCAACCAGGGACTCGACTCTTTAGAGGAGAACCTCTGAGCTCTCGCCACATTCTTTTCAATAGTATATCGGATTCACTTTTTAGCACAAATACACTTTAAGTCAGTGGTTTATATTCATAGTCCCAAAATTAAACTCTAGAATATTTCAGAAAACCTGAGTGTGCCTATGGTAAATCCGTCATTTCAAAATGGAAGGCTTGCAAAATTCAGAATAAAATTTAAGTAAATGTACTGTTAGTAGGCTCGTGATAGAAGGATAACGTCCGTTTAGTAAAAACACTATCCTTTTGCCATTTTTACCATGAGTGAAACTGGTCTAAAATCACAAAAGAGTGCACTATAATTTTTCAACTAAGTGTGCTAAATTTTCTCTTTTAATTGCATGATATTATTCTCTAATAACAGAAGCCTTAATATCCATTTCTGCTCCCCACGGACCAAATTAATCTTTTAGACCTATTTCACGCCCTTTCATACCATTTCTTCCAACCTCATTATTCAGACCTATTTTTCCTGCACACACTACAGCACTATACCGCGAGGCAACTCAATGAGTATCAACACTTACCACCAACAGCCATGCCCCCTCGTATGAGACGACGTATCACGTCGGCCAGAAGAGAGCAGATCGAGACGGAGCAGAAGCAACTCTCGCAGGCTATCGTCAGACCGTTCGATGTGGTGTCAGGAATGCCAGTGTCGTACAATTCTCCACCCCACGGACACTATGAAGATGTGCTCAAAATGCCACTCACCATCAAGGATACGGGAGTGTTGTACCGTTCGTTGATGAAATCACGATTCACATATGTGTTCTTGTGCCCCATGTTCAGACTCTACTGGGTCAAGCAAAGCTCATATGCTAAAAAGCTCGCGGAGCAGGACAAGCCCATCCCAAAGACGTTGCGTGACGACATTCTCAATGATAGGGAGCCCATTTTGAGCTTGGACCTTAGTGCGAGAGATGTAATGGTCAAACTTTGTGATGCATCGCTCACATTGGGGCCTCACTCCTTTGAAATCAGACTATTCATTGCAAAGGACGAAAGATCCGAGAAGAAGAACAAGGACAAGGAAAAGGACAAAGAAACAAAAGACCAGAAGGACACTCCACAAAATCCATCTCCACTCAGCTCAACTACAGTTCCAGCTAAGCCACTTGGGTCTTTCAACTCCTCAAACACCACCAGTAGCACAACAGGTTTAGCTACTTCTGCACCTGCTAGCACACCAAAGCCACCAATCCCCACGAGTACTCCGGTGGCTAAACCTGCCACTCTCCCCCCACCAGCGTATCCAGCTGTTCCAACTACAACTACTGTTTCCACACCAGCAAATGGCGTGGTGAAGCCTAGTATCGGAGTCTCAAGCACTCCCAAACCACCTTCATTCCTACTTTCAGGCAGCTCTGCAAGTCGTCCTGGAGGTTTTCAACCAACCACTACCCAACCACCTACTTCGACCTTGAACAGATCAGCTCCGTCCACTCCTACCACATCTGCTGTAAAACCTTCTCTTCAATTAGGTGCCAGCTCCTCAACCACAACTACTCCTAAACCACCAACAACCGCACCGTCATCAACACCTGCACCAGCTCCAAAAAGTGATTTGACCAATATGCAATCCATTGAGAACACAATTATGATTTCCAACTTGAATGCAATCGCTAGGCAAGATGAATCTTTGAACAAGTTAATGAAAATTGTTGCACTGGGTTCCGCTTCTCCTCAGCAGATCGTTACGTTCCAAGGATATATCAAAAGAGCCAGAGAAATGGGGCCACAACCCCACCATGCATATTTGTTCCAACTGAATACCACCGATTCAAATGGATACAGAAGACCTTTGAAAGAGAAAAAAGAGAGAAAGCCAGAAGTTCCTAGGGACCAGAAGTTGACTGCTTTTCAGGAGAAGTACGTCAACAATGCTACCTTGATTTTTGAGTATGTGGAAAATGCAAACGTCAGGTTCATGTTGCCCAAAGACGCAATCATTGAGGTCTTGTCTCCAAAATTGATAAAGAAAGACGACGGAACTGAGGAGGAAGATGATAACAGAGATATGATTGTTAGTTTTATATGGGTGCACAACTGGAAAGAGGTTGAAGTGTATGAGCAGAAATTGAAATTGTATAATGAAAAGGTGAAAGAAAGAGAGGAGGAGGAGAGAAAAAAAGAGGAGGAGAAAAAGAAGGAAGAGGAGCAAAGACAAAAAGAAGAAGAGGAAAGAATTGCAGCTGCAAATGCGGAAGCTGAAACAGAAAAGACTAAATCTGATGAAACTGAAGCTACCACTTCCAAAGTAAATAATAGCGATGAGCAGAAGAGTGGTGAGAATACCACTGAAGTTTCGAAGACTGAAGTACAAGACTCTGACATTGAAATGGATGAAGATACTCCAGCAGAACAGAAAGAAGGCACTGATACTCAGAGCCAAAGCATTCATCCCGAAAGCAACGAGACTAAAGATGAGGAATCAACCACTGAGCCTGCCATCAAGGAAGAGGCTGCTCCTAAAACAAGAAAACTTCCACCACGTAAGGCTGCTAAAAAGAAAAAGCCGCCAGCTAGAAAGGCTGCACCCAAGAAACTTGAAAAGCCCATTGAGCCGGAAGTCAAATTCACTCCAATGTCTTTCACTGTCCACGGTATTCCTTCGAAATACGTGCCTATATTTGTGAATAGTGTACCCCCTTTGGAAAAAGCACAGGAGAAAATGACTACCATTCTCAACACTGGGACAAGAATCGCCAGTTTTCATTTATGGTATCAAGTCGACGGTAAGTTGGATGAAAAATTGGCGGAGGAAGTAAGAAGCCAGTTAGTTCAAGAAGAGAAAAAGATGACCGGTGTTACCGGAGGTGATAAAATAGCTGCGCTGGCAGCCAAGAAGAGAAAGTTGAAAGACAAGAACGACGCCAAACCGGTCAAGCGGAGAGAAGAAATTAAAGAAGAAAGAGCTACTTAGTACTGCAAATGGGCAACAAATTTCTAGATGCTACTTGTTTGGACTAGAGGATATCAAAGAGCCGATTAGCAGGCTACCCCAAACTTACGACATTGTACTATAGTAACTGTACATTAATATAACGATTGTATATACACGAGGCCGAGGCCGTAGATTTCACCACCTAATCAAGGGTGGAGCGAAATGATAGTGAGCTCACTGGATGATCAAGTTCAATAATCTCTGCAAGTTTTCACCTTCAGCCTTGTTTCTTTCACTGGCAGAGCCAAAGTTTGGATTGGAGGCTTCGTACCTGGACCTGTCAATCGATTCGTTGTTGGAGGATTGCATCCATTTACCAGCCTTGACACCATCTGCATAGAGCTTTATGGAGCCCTGCTCGGAGATCTCGGCCTCAGTGACCTTGAATGGAACGATGAATTGTCTGGAGTGCTTACCAGGCGAATTTCTGGCAAAGTTGTGTTGTAACAAGGTAGTACGTTCATTGACACCGGCAACAAAACCACCGATGGCAGCTTCCTTGGTGCCCACCAATCTACCTGGAGCAACCACCCCGTACTTAACACCGTTGGGTGTGTTGGTCAATCTTCCCTTCTGGTTGTATGAAAAACCACCAGTACCCTGGATATGGGTGCTGATAGCAGTAGAACCGACCTTACCGTCAGCCTTGATCAAGTCTTGCAACTTGAGACCCTTTCTGGTCACGTTTTCGCTGGAGGCTAAGAACTTCTTCAACAACTCAAGGGTAGTACTCTGCGACATTGGCGAAAGCAACGCCTGAGGTTGGTTCTTGGACAACCATTGTCTGAACTCTCTGTATATTCCCTTGTTTTCCTTCAAGATGGCCCTGACGTTCGATGGAGATACTTTTCCGTGTAAGTTGAGACTGTTGGTGATGCTGTCATCATTGAGCTTGGAGTTCGACTGGTTCTGTTTGGAAGGAAACAATGGGTTGGACTCGCTGTAGTGGTTTCTTAACACCAAGCCGGTTTCTTGGAACTTCAACCGGTTATGCAACTTTCCCGAGAACTTCTCGACGTCGGGCATGTTCTTGTAGTTGTCGATGTCATTGAAGGCGATGTGGGAGTTTCCGATCTGCTTGGGCAAGGTGGTCTTGATCCCGAAGTTGGATCTTATGGCGGAGGATTTGGGAGTGTAGATGATTTGGTGGGTGGGAACAGCTGATTTGCCTCTTATGTTCTTCAGGAGAGGTGTGGCCACCTGAGCTAACTTGGAGTTCTTGACCAAGTTGAACAATTCTTGGCTATTCATCTTGTAGTGGTTTAACTCCAGTGGTGATGTTGAAGATTTAAGATTTTTCAGGTGGTGCGCGCACGCAGCTTTGGCCAGTTTCCAGACTGCGAAAATGCTAGAGTTGGATGGAAAAGACAGACAGACTTCCAGCGGGGGTATCGTGGCAGGTAACGCGAAAGTGGTGTCCTTTTTGGGCTAGCCACCTTTGGAGAATTTCTGCGTGAAATAACTGCTCAGAATAATTTATTCTAAGTGCTTCATCTTACCTTGAGTGCAAAACAGGAAAATGATTGCAGCTGTGGCAATTTACAATCTCTTGATGGAAGTGATTCCTTCTCATGCTATTGAATCGCCTCAATTAGTCTTCTATTCCTGATGTGAGTGGATAATTCTACCTTAATATTCATAACGTCTAATTCTATTGATATTATTTGAAGACAAGCGTTAGTCGATGCTTGATCTTCAGCAAATAGTCTGAAGTGCACCTCCCAATCCTTGCATCATAACTGCGGTTTCTTCAGCTTTCGATTAATTTTCTTCAATATTATATACTGAATGTTTCTAACTGAATGCAGCAACAGTAGTCAGTGAACTATTACGAAAGGACCAATCCACATCCTCCAACACATACCATATGAACTTCTGTTCGACGCCCTCTAATGGTTGCACCTTTGCCTGTGTATTAAAGTCTTGTACACTTGCCAGTTCTGCAGCACCCTCTTGGTTCTTTTGACGGGCTTATCTAGCCTATCTCCGCGCGCGCTACCATCTCAGCTGGGCTCGTTCCATCATCGCTAGTGGCAAAATACCGCCCAGTGCCACCCCAAACCACCTTCTTTTCTTTCCATTCTGGTCCCACTCCATGTCGGAAGAAGCCTCCAGTCCTCCTACCAAATTGCCTCGCCCTGTTATTACCTGGAAGAAGTCCTTCAGCGACTGGATCAACCATGCCTGGCGTGGCAACTACTCAGATGAACTTGTAGAAAGCAGGTTGCTTTCTATACTTCCGTTTTTCCCTGAATCAGACGGAACCAGGACTGCCAAGTTGATCAACACCGACGTGGGAGACGGCAAGTACATCCATGAGCTCTTCATTGAGAACAAAAACCCACCCAATGAACAGTCTCCAAAGAACTTAGACGTAGTTCTTGTCCACGGGTACGCTGCATCGCTTGGGCTTTTCATCGACAACTTTGACTCGTTGTCGTCGATTCCCGGAATCAGAATCCATGCCATCGACTTGCCAGGTTTCGGGTTCTCGTCCAGAACCAAATTTCCAAATTACTCCAATTCCAAGGAAGATATCCTCAAGACCGAAGACTGGTTCATAGACGGGATTGAAGAATGGAGGAAAAAGCGGAAAATTAACAACTTCACGTTGTTGGGTCACTCGTTCGGTGGCTACTTAAGTTGTGCCTACACCTTGAAGTACAACAAGAACAACTTGATCGATAAATTGGTTTTGATAAGCCCTTGCGGTGTCGAGAGGAACAGATATTCTTTGCTCAAGAACAACCCTGCGCCAGGTGCAGACGACCAAGATGTACAACTGCAAAATGAAGCTGGCATTGAACAACTTCCCGCAGGAGAACAAGTTCATGATGGCCCAGCTGGGGAAGAAATCTTGTATGACGAGTTGGGATTTAAGAAGGTGGGAATTGAGGCCAGAGTGGACCAAACAGTGCAGTCAAGAACGGGCCGGATTTTCCAGTCCTTATGGAACAGCGACGTTTCGATCTTTTCGTTTGTCCGTAATGCTGGACCTATGAAATCTAAAATGATGGGTGGGTGGACCACCTCCAGATTTGGTCATTTATACTACCAAGACCCAAAGCACTTCCAGTACTTCCATGACTACATTTATAGAGTGTTCAACGGAAAAGGTTCGGGTGAATATGCCTTGACTCGTGTCTATGCATTCTGGGCACTTGCAAGATTGCCATTGTTAGACAGGTGTCCTGAAAAGTTTGTGAACATGAACTTGCCTACTCTTTGGTTGTATGGAGATCGTGACTGGATGGATTCCCATGCTGGATTGAGAATGAAAGAAGAAATTAATGTGCTTTCTCAGAAAAGGTACAACAAAGATTTAGCATCCTATGGTATTATTTCCCATGCTGGTCATCACCTTTATCTTGACAACCCTACGGGCTTCAATAAGCAATTGTTCAATTTCCTTAGAGCCCCCACACTGTAAATATTATATACATGAGCCAGCACTGCTAGCAATAATAAACTTATCTAGACTATTGATGAAGTACTCGTTCTGATAGCAATAAAATGACCGGGATATCGATAGACACCTACTCAGCTGGACCAATTAACCCACTTAACACGCATACGAAAATGAGATGCCAAATTTGCTTATCTCAGGTGCATAGTTTACAGGATTCAAGGATACCCGAACACCGGTACTAACCAAGAAATCTTTGACTCTTCCTTCCCACAACAATCTCAACAGTTTGTCATTCGTGCTGGTTGCTAACTTTGTAACACTGGAAAAATCACTCTGGTTAACTATTTTCTGGAACGACGTAGTTACACTCTCTCTCGACGGTTCTGCATTGGAGTGGCGATCTGAATTCTTCTCAACCTTTGAAGGTATAAGGGTAGGATTTATGTGATAATAATTGTCTGAGTTTTGGATTGGATTAATGAAATTATTGCGTCCTTTACGTATTATAGGTGGATTTATGGACGTTGTTGTGTTGTTTGTGAGTCTCTTCTCGGTGGTCTCTGACAGCTCGGGCAAGTTGGAATAGTTATACAATTCGAACCCCAACGATAAATTACTTGCGTACGAGAAGAAATTGAAGTCGTATCTGGAGCAGAAGGTTGATGACACCGAAGTTTTCACGGTATATGTTGAGGAAATGTGGCCTAGGATCGGGTTCACTGCTAATGTCATCGTGAGTGGTTTTCCTGTAGAAGTGGACCTTGTGGAGTATCTGAAGGCAGTAGACAAGCCTGGGCTCATGGTTCTGGCTGCGTACCAGAGCTCAGTGCCCAAGGAGAACACCGAGTTGTCAAACTTGGGCATCAATGTGTGCATATTGGACGATTGTCTGTCGCCAAAGTTATAAAGACATCTGAATCCGATGAGGGCTTCATTCGTGGAATATATCAACTCTCTCAGGAACTGTGGGGTGTTGTTCTGCAAGTACACGATCATGGTACCGTTGCTATTTACATGGGGATTATTAATACATTTGATCAAAAGCTGGGTGTGCTGGGTGATCTTCTTGATGATCATAGCTTCTAGGGCCAGCCCCGGGAAGTACATTCTCCCGTAAAGAAGCGAGTGGTTGTGGGTATCCTTGGAGCTGTGTGTGCCCTGGTTGGAACTGCCCTTGTTGGTGATGTTGGGCTCGATGGTCTTGAAGCCGGCAATAGCGTCCTGAAGCGAGACCTCCTTCGTGCCCATGGTGTTGACAAGGGGTTTGGAGGAATAGAGATACGCCACAGACCCATTGATGGAGTAGTAGTTCGAGAGAGTGAAGCTGGATGCCAGGTGTTCGGTTGTCTTGGACGACGAGTCGAGCTTCACCCCTTTGGGGATGGGGAACTCGAGCAACGCCTGCGAGGTGGCGTTGATGTTGGAGAAGATGTTGTCTTCATTCCAGTTTGTGGACTTGTAGAAGCATTTCTGGAGGTATTCCATGTAGGTGTACATTGGCGGAGACGCAGGTGCTTGCAATGGCGGGCAGGTGTCAGATGTAGCAGACTTGGAGTGGTCGGAACGGAGTTGGCATTGTTGGCGGGTATGTGTCACATGGTGAGAGTCATGTGACAAGCTTATCTTGCAGCCCAAACCCGCCTGTGAGTCACTCTGGAACCGTACCGCTATGACTAGAACCGCCACCATCAAAAGAGACACCAACGAGACAAAGATCCAGATCGCCGTCTCCCTCGACGGAGGGCCGCTCTCCGTGGAATCTTCCATCTTCGATAAGCCAAAGTACGACGAACACGCGGCCCAATCAACGTCCTCGCAAGTAATCCAGGTCCATACTGGCATTGGATTCTTGGACCACATGCTCCACGCTTTGGCCAAGCACTCTGGCTGGTCGTTGATTGTGGAGTGTATCGGCGACTTGCACATCGACGACCACCACACCGCAGAAGACGTGGGCATCACCTTGGGGTTGGCTTTCCACCAGGCGTTGGGCCAGGTCAAGGGTGTCAAGCGGTTTGGAACCGGATTTGCGCCCTTGGACGAGGCTTTGAGCCGTGCCGTGGTGGACTTGTCGAACCGTCCTTACGCAGTGGTGGAGCTAGGCTTGAAGAGAGAGAAGATCGGGGATCTTTCGTGTGAGATGATACCGCATGTGTTGGAGAGTTTTGCCCAGGGTGCCGCCATCACCTTGCACGTGGACTGTTTGAGAGGCTTCAATGACCACCATCGTGCAGAGAGTGCCTTCAAGGCATTGGCAGTGGCCATCAAAGAGGCCATATCGTCCAACGGTACTAACGACGTGCCCAGCACCAAGGGAGTATTGTTCTAGAGCCACAGTATACATAGAAGTGCCATGTCGAAATGGTACACCATTAAAATAAATAGAGGTTCTTCCTGCAAAGCTCGAAGCTTCAAGATTAAAACTTGTATAATCATACTCGAAAGTTTTGAACAAATCGAATATGGGCTTCTTGATATACAGTAGAGGTTTTCCATGGTACTGCACTAGTGGTTTTGACTGTAGTTGTGGTACCTAGTGACTACACTCCTGCAACCCCCAATAGCTGGCAGTTCAATTTCACTCTCAAAGTAGCAATTGATGCTCTAATGGTCGTTGCTTTGATACTTACAAATTATATAGTTTAGTAAATATTTAATTCGTCTCTGAGGAGAAAATTACTTCTGATTAATTTATGTCAGTTAATATTTTCTGTGTTACGAATTCAGGGCTCAACCAGACCAGCATCTCACTCAAGGATACCAGTGAATAAGAAACGCTATCTGCACCACCTCTGCCAGACCCCAAACTAGGGAAGGACCAAGCCCCCGGAAAGAACCACACACCTTAAGCTATTGGATTGTTCGTTGATTTTGGGGCTTTCTATATCCTGGATATTAAATAAACTTCTGTCAGTGTTAAGGGGAGCCCGTAAATTTACTTTTGAGAATCCCATCAGGAATGTTGCCCACAAACTTCCCGGGTCCCATTTATGTGGGTTTACAGCCGTAAACTGGTTGCAGCAAATACTCGTCGTCTCTGTAGCTCTAACTAGAAGAGGTCATACTTGCCATATCTGAAAAATATTCAAAACGAAACATATATGATTCTCCAGCTATTTGCGTACACTTCCATATTGTCCAAATTTTGTTACTTCTCGATCTCTTGCTACGTTTCTAAAATAGTCAATATGACCAATATAGTATGTGAATAAAACACTATTAGTCTCACCAGAGTTCTCGAAGATGGATCCGAAACTACACTATAGCACAGCTTACGGTACCTACCCAACCTGTAGTCCATCCCTACCAGCAGCTCTCGATATCAAATCAGAAACGGACAATAAATGTCTTCAATTAATACTCTAGAAACATCTACACTTAGTGTCGACCCGGACACTCATACAGGGCTGGCAGTTTTATTCCCTTTATTGAACTACTACCTATCCTCTATCCTTAAGAGTCTGAACCCTGACCATCTTCTTCCTGTACTAGGCTCATTACCAGAGGCTCTTCGCAGCCAGTGCACTGCCCAATCCCGCAGCCATTTTTTCGGGCATCGCAACTCGTTATCTTACAGCCAAATCAAACCACATTGCCATTGCCAGCATCAAGACCACCACCGTCATGTCGAAGAATATTGCCAGAAAAGTAGCCTCGACGGTCAAGGCAGTGAAGCCTGTGTTCAAGCCGCACCATTCAGGTACCCAGGCGGTCAAAAGCTTCGACAAGAGCATGCCCAAAACAGAAAAGGTGGGACGCCCATGGGAAGCCATGAACATGTCGAAAGACGAGTTTTTTGGCAGAAAATACGGTAACATCAGCGAAAACGAAAGAAATAGGTTGAATGAGAAGGTCGAAAGGCAGAGAAGGGCCCGGGCGTCGCGGATGGAAAACGAGCGGGCTGAAAGACAGGCAGAACGAGAGTCCAGAAGAGAATCCCGACCTCGAACCAGCTCCAGATCCTCTGGCACCACCACCAGCTTGAGGAACCCACTCTTTGAGTACATGTTTGGCACCCACGCCGTCAAGGCTGCCCTTAAAGCAGGCAAGCGCCCCTCCTACAACAAGCTCTACGTCCACAACTGCAACGACAAGGAGCTCATCAAAATGGCCCAGACTATGTACGGACTCAAGGTAGTAGAGAGAGCCAACAAGAATGAGCTTAACATCCTTTGCAATAACGGAGTGCACAACGGAGTGGTTTTGGAGACCAAGAATCTCGAGTTGCCCACCATCCACGAATTGGGGGTGTGCCAGGACGGCCACTACGAGGTTAGTGTATACGACGAGATGTATGACAAGCAGGTAGTCGAGGTCAAGCCCATAGCCAGAAAGGCGCCGTTCCCAATCGGGGTGTACCTTGATGGCATCACCGACCCACAGAATATGGGAGGCATCATCAGATCGGCGTACTATTTCGGGG
Source organism: Suhomyces tanzawaensis NRRL Y-17324 (assembly GCF_001661415.1). Lineage (NCBI taxonomy): Eukaryota > Fungi > Ascomycota > Pichiomycetes > Serinales > Debaryomycetaceae > Suhomyces > Suhomyces tanzawaensis. The sequence continues at coordinate 161,934 of NW_017963637.1, forward strand.
TGGATTTCATCGTCATTCCCGAGAGCAACTCGGCGCGGTTGGGGCCTGTGGCTAGCAAGGCTGCCGTGGGGGCTATGGACATGATGGACATTTATGAGGCCTCTGACAGTCTCAAATTTATCGAGCGGATCCGAGCCAATGGCTGGAACGTCATTAGCACGGGTGCTAGGCCAGCCCACGACGAGTTGCAGGAGTTGAAGACCAAGCACGACAAGGTGGAGACCCACTTGAAGAACCGGTTCGTAGAGCTAGAAGAGTTGGCCCAGATCCTGAGCCAGGGACCAGTGTTGTTGGTGATGGGTAGCGAGGGCGAGGGTGTCAGAACCAACATGAAGCTTCGCTCGGACTACTTGGTGGGTATCGATAAAGGCCGGGGCGAAGACGACGTGGACTCGTTGAACGTGAGTGTGGCTGCCGGGATCTTGATGAGCGTGGCGACCCGAGGATAGGTAATGAAGTATGGAGTACTACCGTTATTATTACGACTGGTCCATCCTATGAAATTGACCTCATATCACTCCACCTTGCGTGCAGATCTAAGCTTTTCTTTTCGCTTATGAATGAAATTAATCAAAGATAATGAGCGTGTGAACTGGACAGATGGGACATTATGCTAATTGGGCTATTGCCTACCTCCATTAGCCAAATTTCCATTCACAACAAGCCATATGTCGTTTCTCGACCAATCTGGCCCACAATATCCACAATAGCCCACGAATACCACAATAGTTCACCATTCTCCATCCCCACCCACATCCTGTAAATAGATACAATAGATAAGCCTCGGAGGGGAACTCATCCGCACCCATCGGTCGTGTGCATCGCATAGATAGTGATATATATGTAACCACCAGCCCGCTCCGTCTGCCACCACCCCACCATTGCACCATCGCCACTCGCTCTCGATGGACCACCATCTCGTCGTGCTCGTCCACGGCCTTTGGGGCAACGCATCCCACCTCGAATATATTGAGTCGCAGATAACCAGCCAAATCTCTTCCCAAGACAAGCTCACAGTCTACCGTACGGGAACTCACTCGGGATACTTGACGTACGATGGAGTCGACGTCAATGGCAAACGCATCTGTGACGAGATTCTTGAGCAACATGCTCGTATCGTCGAACAGGGCGACAGGGTCACTAAGTTCTCCATCGTGGGATACTCGTTGGGGGGCCTCATCTCCCGCTACGCCATCGGGATCTTGTACTCGCTCGGGTTCTTCGACAAGGTGGTTCCCGTCAACTTCATTACGTTCTGTTCGCCACACGTTGGTGTGTTGAACCCCATGAGCAACTACTTGTCCGCACGGATGTTCAACCAGTTTGCTCCGTACTTCTTGGCCCACTCGGGGTCCCAGTTGTTCTTGAAGGACAAGATCGACACCAAGCCACTCTTAGTTTGGATGGCAGACTCCAGCTCATACTTCTTCAAAGCGTTAAAGCTCTTCCGCCACCGCACCTTGTACAGCAACGTCATCAACGACAAAAGAACCTGCTGGTTCACGGCAGGCATCTCTGGAACCGATCCCTACCACTCGATGACCAACACAGACCCCTCCAGGCTCCAGCTCCCGTTCGTGGATGGCTACAGCCCGGTGGTGGTCGACATCAATAAGCCCATGCAGTTCTTGGAATCGCCACTGGCAAGCCTGATTCTGCCAGCAGGCGGTGTGCTCAACAAAATCAGAATCTTGGGTAACATTCTTCTCTTCACGCCGTTGTGGACCCTCTACTTCGTGTCCAGTTCTATCTTGGAGAGAATCAAGCTCAATAAGCGAGTGCGCCACTTCTTCCAGGACACCTCCAACAGCTTGGTGCATCTCTACGAATCAATTGAGATCGAGGAAGACTCTCTCAAAAAGGAGGCCAGCCATGAAGAGTCGTTGTACGAGACGTTTGGCCGTGAAATCACCCACCAGGTGACTGAACGCCAGGATACATTGGTAGAGTCGGTCTACGGGGCAATCGTAGAAGAAGCAGGCGAAAAAGAGTCAACTTCATTAAATTTGACTGCTGACCAGAGATTTATTATCGCACAGTTGAATTCATTAAATTGGAAGAAATACCCCGTCTTGATCACCGGATGCAAGCACACCCATGCAGCAGCTATCGTGCGGTATAGTGATCCTGGGTTTGAAGAGGGCAAAGTGGTGGTGAGCCACTTGGTAAGGGAAGGATTTATCGTGAGCTAGTTTGAAGAAGGCTTCAGCTATTTGCCACAGTTACGAGATTGTATAGATTGATTAATATTATGGATACCAACCGGTGGTGTAGTTGCATGCGATTCTTTGGGAGCATGGATACAAGCGTAGTATGTTGATTCACATCATACTTAAACATTCATTCGCCTAAAAATACAATAAACTTTTCATGTCTATAATGTCGTTAGTTGATTTTTAAAAACTGCGAAAGTTAGATCAACTCTACGTAGTTAGCCGGGAAGATACCGGTACTACCATTGTTTCTACCAGTCCACCAGTCGTCCAGGGTTTCTGTCTTCTTCAATATCTCAATGACATCTCCCTTTTTGAAGGGCAAATCTCCACTTTGCTCACCTTGGAAAGTGTATAACGCAATTGCCTGGTTTGAATTTTTGACAGCCAGAGCTCCGAAGTTTGGCTTGGAAGATGTAGGAGGCCGTGAAGGGGCACTGCCATTCGAAGAGATTCTGGTGTTGCTTAATCTAGACCCCAAGTTATCCACGTCATTTCTTCTTGGGTTGTCGTAGATATCATCTTCCCAAGCAGACCTTCTGGTTGAACTGTCAGTTTGGGATATCCTGGATGAGGTGGTGTTTCTTCTATTTCTATGTCTTCTTTCAAAAGAGTCATCAGACTCTTGATCTGAGTAGTCATCTGAATATCTTCTACTCGAGCCACGTCCAAAGCCACCAGCACTGTTTCCACGTCTTCTTCTGGATGGAGAAGTCTCTGAGGTACTATCGCTGAAGTCGTCTGGAATATCGTCGTAATAATCGTCGTCTTCCTCATATGGCAAACTGTTGTTGAAAACTCTGCTTTCAAGGACTCTCATGAGCTTGTCACAAGCAGGAGGAACCTCAACTTGGCCGGCCAAAATATTTCTCGCCTTGCAATTTGAGCCATAAAACTTTCTGTTGGCCTCTCTTCTCTCGATGATAGCGGAGCCTTCCAAAGACACACCGGCAAACAATCCTTTGGTCTTGGAGTAAGCAAAGACCGCAGAGGCACTCTTCAAGGATGCGGTACCGGCAGCCTCGGCGTTTCTTCCCAATGGACCAGCCGCAACCGAAATGTTGGTACCCAAGGTGACAGAACCTAACTGGGCGAAGGAGTCCACGGCGGACTTGGAATTCAAGATAAAGACGAAATCAGTCAATTCAGCACCTATTTGACCACCCACACCTGCACCAGCGGTTGCGATGGCCGAAGGCGACGACCAGGTGCCGTCAGGCAACCTTGCCACCACGACTCCCGAGCCGGCTCTTCCTGAGAAAAGGAACCCGGCCTTCAAGACTGTTATGATGGCCAACCCCTTGGCGTTCTTCAACACATGTGGAGGGATGATCTGGTCGGGGCCTGCCACTTGGTTTGGTTTGATGAACGATGCGAGGATCTTTGCTGCTTTACTGCGGGGTTAGTAGTGCTCCAGGGGTCAGGAAACTAGTTATTGGTGCTAAGTGGAGGATTGTTCCTTCACAGCGAGTGTGGTCCCTGTGGTGGGACACCCAACGCCTAGCGCCACCGGACCACTGGTGGTTCTATCTGGGGTAAAAGCGCCAGTCTCTGTGATGTAGCTGCCTATACATACTTGGACTCGCTGCGCAAGTTTCTTGGAATAGGATTGTTGATACCCATTGTAGCTAGCGTTCGTCAGGTGGCTGATGGATGGAAGATGTTCTTTTGGAGGAATGTGGAGGTGGTGATATTCCGGTGTTGCCTGTGCGCGCCAGGGGTGAAAGTATGACAGTGGTCACGAGACGTTGATCTGTGGACTAGAACTATTGGAGCAATAGCTGGCTCGGCAGTGGGCCGACAGTTCGGAGGCTAGCTGGAGAGGGGTCACAATCGGGAGACTCTGCTGATGGCCTCACGAGAGCGTGTGGGTGTTACTTGGAGGGAGAGAGTGCTACAGCTCGTACGGTAATTTAATTGGGTGAGAGTATAACGAAATCGTGGTGTGACAGGCACAGCCCTCGCGGAGGGGGGCTTGGAGCAACAGCCCCAAGACTAAAAAGGCATCGGATCCGGAACGGCCTGGGGTAGAAATTGTCTTGGTAGTGAGTGCTCGAAATGGCTCTTTTTTCCAGTTCTCCAAGGTTGCTGGTGGGTTGTGCGCGAGATCCGAGCCGGCCACAATACAGCTGGAAAGTCTGGGGATGGCGGGAGATACAGCGTCACGTGTTGGAATGATTAGAGGCAAAAAAGAAGCTTCCCCACCAGGAGTCGAACCTGGAATCTTCTGGTTCCAACCGAGAAGTGGTTACTAAATCGTAGCCAGACGCCTTGACCATTGGGCCATGAGGAACGAAGCTTGTGACATTTAAGAATCCTAAGAGACTATATTGTAGTATTTGTAGCGAATTTAGAATTTGGTAAACCCATTTTCACGCTTGCTGGCTAGCTCTGGGCAAGATTATTTGGAGTTACTGGGAAAATACAGCGTATAGACTGTTTATAGTCTCCATTTATAACCGTGAAATGGTACCACTTGCACGATATTCTGGAAAAACTTTTTCGATCAACCCAATTGGGAGAATATAGCTAAAGGTTTGACCATAATGGTGTGCCACTGGCCAGATTATAAATGATACAACTATCATCAAATTGGACAAGTTGATTAAGACTNTTTGGAGGTTATGGATACAACGACGAGCACAAGGGGAGGCCCATGCTCGTCCTCCAACCACCAACCAATTGTCTTTCCTCTTGTCCAGCCAAAGTTCCTAATGAAAATCATATCTAACATGAGTTGCTTCTACAAGGTGCCTTCTGTTGCGCACCAAGTTGCAAAAAATCATCAAAAAACAAAATTGAATTCAAAAATTAATTAAATTACAACTGTTTGACCATAATGGTGTGTTATCCATTGCAATAGGTATATAGTCAGTAGATTATAATATACTTCCCATTAGCAAAAAAAAAAAAGTGCTATCCATTGCAATAGGTATATATTTCATAGATTAAAATATACTTCCCATTAGCAAGAAAAAAGAAAATAGTATAAAATGCTGCAAACTTAATAGATATTGTACTTACAACTACTAGAGAGAGTTGAATTAGAGTATTTTCAAAATCAAGAAATAAATTGAAAATAGTTATTTGGTATACTATTAAAATAACCTAACTTAGATTTAAAGATGAACTGATAGTTCTAGTGGAAGTGATTTAGGATTAGTTCAAAAGTTGATGTGATTAATTTTGATTAAACTCAGTAAAACCATCCCTAGTTTAGAGGTCATTTTTTTAGTAATGATACTAAATAAGAGTATAGGTTTTGTAAAGTAAACATACAATAATCACCTAGGATTTTGAAAGTCTGTGGAAGCAATTTTTCGGCAAGCAAAATAAACTTCTGCTGGTTGTTTCAATAATCGGAAGTATTTGACATTGCAAAGGTTAAACAACTTTCACGAATCTCTCATGATGATGTCGTCTTTTACTGCTAGTTAATATAACTACCAATTCTAATACAGCCATTGCGAGATACCGGATTTGATTTAGTCTCTCTCCTTTCTTCGGATGCATAATACTTTGTTGATCTTCAGAGGCTATAGTAGGTAACCCAAAAAAGTTCTATCTTTCAAGTGATAGAAATCAGATATAATCCACATCGTCTTATTTAATGATAGATAGAACAGAAAAGTCATAGCCGAGTCGCATCGTTGATGTAATCTAGGCACGTTCTTTTATGTAAGTTTCCAGATACTGGTAGAGGTCCTATTCACGATGTAAAGGTTCAATATATTGTAGCTCATTGAGCACAGACACGATTAAATTATAGACTGACAAAGCAGCTGATAAAATAGATTTAGAATTTCATTAACGGAAAATATTATGGTCATTTCTTAATTCTCAATCAGGACAGGTTTGGAATTGATCTAATAAGATCAAATACTATCCGTTGCACGAAAATAAAAGAACAAAATTTAATCCAAAACACTCGTTTTGTGAAAAGTATTATTCTGAAAATCCAACACTCGCGCCATTCACCTCAATTCATCAACATTGGTGCACCTCAAAACTGATTGAGCAGAGTTTTTTCATAGTACCCTAAGGTGAACATAAAATTTCGCGATTATACGAATTCGCAGATCTTACAGATATGCAATATCGTAGTAAATCCAAACTATGGGGCTAAATTCAAGGGCCAAATAATGGCAATAATTTTTGCCTGTACAGCAGTTATCCAATTAAATTAACGCGTTGCACTAGTCCACCTTGCACATTTATCCATATTATTTTAGCCGTGCTTGCACTTAAAATCTTATTTTCGAACACAAACACCAAAGATCAGTAAATGGTCCGATCACCAAAATATCAGTCTATAAAATCATTCCTTCCAAACAGGTATTGCAAGGGTTTAATGATTCAAAGTCGTATTCTATGAGCTAGCTTATTGCATTCTAAAAGTTGTGGAAAAATTGCAAGGGATATAGATCCTTTCCCTCGAACCCCTAATTCTGAATGAAAAGATTGGCTATACGGATTAACCATGAATTGCATATCGATAAATTCTTGGCATAAAATATCTATCCTTGATGGCTTGCATATATCAACGAAGCATTTACTTGATAGGTGTGGAAGAAGTAGTTGAAGATTTCCTACAATCTAGGTAAAGATTTTCAGCCGCGGAGAACTAACTTTCTGTGTATTCTTTGATTATCAATAACGTGATTATTTTTTCATATTTTACGATAGCCATTTACGCAAAGATTTGCTACAAACTAAGCCTTGCCTTTGACATCTTACATGGCTGACCATATGAATCAAAGCTCTCCGGAACAACCTTATCATTTGCTACTTAAGAAATTGAACTTTACCCCATTTTGTTAACCCATGGGCCAATATGCTTACTTTAATTTTCAACAATTGGAGCTCTTGGACTTTCTCCTAGTCACTTACGTTCTTTAATTCACTGATCAACCTAAGAGACGTAACATGAGCAACTCATGTAAATCACAATACCAATCTCGTAGTATAGTGGACCTGCGAAATTCTGTCCTGCGCAAGCGTATTAATCAAGTTCATAGCCTTGTATATATTTCGTAAGTTATATGGTATACTTTTGCCGAATACTCGTGTATTTTAAAACGGTGAAATTTCTTTTACTATTTCTGCTAGTTTTATTGGTCATACCAGCACTAGTCATATTAGTTTATTGCCTAACTGAAATGTAATCACTAGGGAATCACTTTGTTGAATGGTGTAACGTGGTAAGCTCATTCAAAGCCGTTGAATGAGCCTAGTATTTTGATCCTAGTAAATTTTCTTAAGATATCATGGAGAATCTTGTCATCGATCTGAAAGTAGTAAGTGGAGAAGTTTGATATACATTTACAATAGGATCTAAATTTCAGTTGAGAGTATAGTCCCAGCTCATTTTGGAAAGCAGTATACCATTGGCTAGATAGAAGTATGGATGTTACAAATGTGTTTGTAGGACACCATTCTAGCCTTGATGACATTTCCCAAAACTCAGTCAAATCCAACGAGTTTTGCATGAATCCAACAAAAAATACATCAACAATGAGTTTCGAACCCAGGTAAGCTTTTACGGGTCAATTATCAAATATTATGAGATCGATCAATATTTTTTGGCCACCCCAGACTACTGTAATGCGTCAAAATTAAATGCGTCAGATGAAATTGAAAGATTCTCGCCCACGTATTTCTAGACCATTCGTAATTATGTATACATACTGATTTCCTATTGTCTCGATGTGGAATGAATAACGATCATCTATAAGTTTATTGCAATTGAGTTGCGGAAATACGTTCCCTATTCGTAAATAAGAAATGATTGCATTCAACTATAAAAGACACTGTAGAATCTCCACTTTCATTCTTGTATTCGGTATAAATCAATACAGTCAAACACAAAATAATGCAACTCAAAGTCTTAACTTCTATATTAGCTGCCCTCGCTCTAGCAAAGGCTGATTTGTCTGGTTCTAGTGTTGTGGTGCCTCTTGACGATTTACCTAGTGTTCCAAACACTAGTGACTATTTTGAAGACATCGGTGTTTGGTCAATTGATAACTCTGGTTCTGTCAACGATGCTGCAGACAAGGTTAAAGCTGCCTCGGATGCTGGTAACAATGGTGATCTTTTCTACTACTACAATTTGGCTCAATACAATGGACAAGTTGACTCCCTTAAGTTTGAACAAGGTGGGGATTTAGAGTCTGAATTGGCAATTGCTGTTCAAGCCCATGGTCCTGGTTACCTTCAAGAATTATTCAATACTACTACTATTCCAGAGTTGGCCGATTGGTTGGATGGATACCTCACTGGAAAGACCGAATTACCAACTCCTCAGGCAGAAAAGAGAGCACACACCTCCTGTGGCGGAAGCCATGTCCCAAGCTCGCAGGATTGTCGTGATTTAGTTAACAAACTCTATAACCAACCTTTATTTGTTCCTCGCTCTCCAAGATCAATCTGTTTCAGATCGTGTTGTGTTTCCTGGAGTAACTCCTTCGCTGCCACTGGAGGATATTTAGCTCAAAATGTTGAAGCTTGTGGCCAAAGTTGCACATACCAAGGTAAAAGTTGTGAGATTTACGATGTACTCTTCATCAATACTCACACTAACATCTGTGTGTCTAACAGGGCTTCTGGATGTAACTAGATTGTCACATTCTATTCTTAATCTTGGTTTTCTATCAATTATGAATATGAGATATTTTGCTTATAATGTTTCCAATAAAATTACTCATAATAACTTGAATTTGCATTTAAATCTAAAATTGATTCTTGCTGCAAAAACTAGCAAACGCGCCGCATCTTAAATCTTCGATAATCTACCATATTAAGATAGAGTAATTCTTTCATACTTACTGGAACAAACTATTTCGGATGCACTAATGGATGATTGCTAAAAAGTAATTCCTAAGTTGTTAATTAGGTAGCTAGTCGCTAAGCTTCAAGATTAGTTTTCTTTGGTACTGCGTGAATTTACTATTGGAGTTATTGTCCGAAAATTTCGTGGCAAGAGTTTAGAAGTAACTGGGATTGTCTTCACAGGAACGTTCACCATAGACTTGACCCATCTTTTTTACTTTGTCTTTCTATAACTCCCTTATCAATTTTGTATTTATTCTTTTCTACATATTATTCTTATCGGAAACATCCATATCACCACAAATTTCACATAGAAGGTGTGTGAAGTGAAGCTACTGGTCTTTCCATCTTATCCAAAACTTCCTGTCAAGAAAATTTACATAGGTATCCTATAAAGATAAAAACTAATTCCTCTCTATCTTTTGCCTAGTTAAGTCAATTCTTTGCTTCAGGTAATGGCCCATACAGCCTTTTTTTTTTGGCGGGCATTTAGAACCTCAGTTGAATGTGAAGTACATCCAATAAATTATGCGACATCGACAGCCACAACTACAGATGAATTATCTGACCTTCTACTCAAGCAGTAGAGTGTAAAGAGTGAACTTTTGTTTGTTGGGACGAGATATTCAACTGTAAAAGATGATTTGTTGTCCCTCGTTCCATTGAAGATAATTTGCAACACAAGAGCTTTCTGAAATTTTTTTTTGTCTTTCTTGTCCATAATTGAACTATTACTCAACAATCTCAAATATTTGTAAAAACTACAAAAATTAATGGTTGTTCCTTGACTTTTCATAATACTTAATTACTCACCAAAGTTCAACCTAGAGAGATGTTGTCGTTGTTGAAGAATTACAAAACCAGTCCGGCAAAATATTGCAGTTTAGAGACTATAATAATCACGTGCAAGATCACGTTTCATCTACTCGATATCAAAAATCTCACCTTGGATCTTCCAACGACAACTTCCAACCACACCGATGTCAACCGTATACACCTACTTCACTAAAGAAGTGGTGGACGAGTTCGGAGGCTCCGGTTCTGAGTCCCTCCTTCAAATCCTAGAAGGACTTCCTGAAAATGAAAATGAAAGGGAGTTGATTGTTGCCCAATTGTTCACCGAGCTTTTATTGATTTTTGAAGAAGATCAATTGGAATTGGATCCAATCGTACAATTTCTTTATTCAATTATCACAAGTGACATGTATGCAAGGGTGTTTTGTCAGGTTCTTAATGTGTTTCCTCCTAGTGATAAAACAAATAATCTAATCTTGTTATTGAGTCGAAAGGACCAGGTCATCAAACCAGATACCATAGCTGCATACATTGGAGCAGATCTTTTGAAAGAAGCAGGCGTAGTACCCAAGGAGGTATTGACTAAGACTCTTAATAGCAGAGTCAGAGACGAGTTCTATACACAAAAGAAGTACAATTTGTTTCACGAAGAGGTTGAGGGGTATTCCAAATTGATTGTCGAGCTATATTCAATAATGAAGTCATCAGATACCGAATACCAAGTTGATTACTGCATTCAAATGATTGAAAAGTTGATTGGACATTATAGCTTGGATCCAAACAGATGTCTTGATATTATTTTAGAAGTTTACTCATCCATGTTCGTCTCAAACGTCGAATTCTCCTTGCAGTTGCTCAAAAAGTCACGCTGGTGGCCCAAATATGAGAGTGACTGTTCCTCTATGGAGACATTGTCTCTCGGAGGTAGCGAAGCAGGCGCTAAGATTCTTGGATTGAAATTCATAAAATATCCTAAGGAAAAAGATTTGCCAGAGACATTCAAAATATTAATTGCATTCTTGATCAAGGAAGGATTTGTCAGCTTTGGCTCTATCTACAAATATTTAAGACCTGAGGAAGAAGAAATGCAAATTTTGGAAAAAGAGTACAAGAAGAATTTGGATGAAAAAGTCTCGAAGTCAGGTGCTAGTGCGTTAGCATTAGCTGCTCCATTGGCAGATGATGAAGAGGAAGAAACTTCCGGTAAAATTACAGGCAAGCAAAACACTGCTACTGTGACCGAGTCTATATCGATTGAAAAAAGATTGCATTCAAACTTCAAATATCAAATGTTACGAGTTTTCCTTGGAAATGGCCTATACTGGCCTTCAATGTTTATTTTGACAAAGTATCATTACTTGGCATTCATTGATGATGAAATTTATCCATTAATTAACAGAATGTTGGACACCATGATTCAACCCTTGTACTCTCACATCAAGCCTTTTAGTGATCAAGAACTTACCAATTTCCAAGCATCAGTCAAGAACCCAATATCCAGGCAGCATAATCACATAAGCTATGAGGATTTTCAGATCACAGAATTTGTAAGTTTCAAACCAAATATAAAAAGTTATGGTCAAAAGAGATTTACCTACTTCTACAAGACTTGGTCCAGTGATTTGCCAAAAATAAATGACGTTGATTCGTTGCTTGCGCATTCGGGTGATATATTAAAGTTTGTTGGAGTGTATCTTTCAAAGAACGTTGAAGTATTCATAAAGCTTTGTGAGATTATTAAGTGGGATTTGACAATAATAGAGAAGAATCCTGAAGATGAAAATTTGCTGAATCGGAAAATAAAATGGTTTCATTATTTTAGGAATTATATCTTTCCGGCAATGTCTATAATTGAAGAAAATTCAATAGCAATTGAAAATGCTTATTCCATATTGGAGTTCTATCCAATCGAGGACAGATTTAGTGTTTATGGAGAATTGTATCAAATTCTTTCGAAGAATAATCCTTATATTAAGATGGCATATAACCAGGCTGAAAAGTCCACAAAAGATATCTTACGAAGATTATCAAAGGAAAACGTGAGGTCAATGATGAGAAGATTGGCTAAGATCAGTTTTTCCAATCCTTTACCTTGTTTGTTGACAATTTTACAACAAATTGAAAGTTATGACAACTTAATCCCATTGGTGATAGAGACCGCTCGTTACTTCAATAACTATGGATGGGATTCCTTAACGATTGGTATTTTGATTAGACTCACTGTCGATGGCAGATCGACAATTCAAATCAATGGTATGAATGAGAGAAAGTGGTTACAATCTCTAGCCTCATTTATTGGAAAAATATCTCAAAGGTATCCTAACTTTATAGATTTGGAAACAATTCTCACCTTTTTATTAAAATCATTCCATCAAGGTGATAGTTTGGGGGTTATAGTTTTGAGAGAGATCTTAACATCAATGGGAGGACTTCAATCTATCAATAACTTAACGCTTAGACAGATCAACATGATTAATTGTGGTTCGTCTTTGGAGAAGTTAGTTTACAAAACAATTGATGATGTGAGATACGACAGAGCCAAATCAGGACAGACTCTCGTCAACACACTTATAAAACTAGATGGGATTAATGAGATTCTAGTTTTGTTGTATCAATTAACCAAGAAGAGTATCGCAGGATCAGAATTGACGCAATTAAAGATTTTAGCAAGCAAGAACGATGACTTGGATTCAGTTATACATCTCTTGATCACCTTAATTAATTTTTTCGGAAATGCTGATGAAATTTCGAAGCATCTTTTAAGTGCAAGTGAATTGAATGAGAAATATGGATTATCTATACAATGGATTTTTGAACTCTGGAGGCCAATATTAGCAAAGAGACAACTAGCATATGAAACCAATGACTCTTCGATGGAGACGGATTCCCCATGGAACCCAGTTTTGCAACCAGTAATGAATGAGGTATCTCATGTTCTCCCAGCTGAAATAACATCACACCTCAGTCCCGGATTGTTTGTGACCTTCTGGCAATTGTCCTTATATGATATCAATTACACTTCAGAATTGTACGATAATGAAGAATCTAAATTGAAATCAACCATCAAGTCTTTGAAAGAGTCCTCCTCTATAAATTCAAAAGACAAAGATATCTCCAGAGTCGTACTTGAGAGAGCTAAAAAAGAGTTGAAGCAGAACGAGGATTATTTGACGAGTATCCCTGTGGATAAAACCAAGCATTCAGACCACTATGATAGTGTTGTTTCACGCTTGAAAAAAGAGTCAGCATACTGGTTTCCAATTAGCAACCCCGACGACATTAAGATTCAGACTCAAAGATTCCTTCAATACTGTTTACTACCAAGATCGATTCACTCTTCCTTTGACGCCGGTTTCAGTTCAAAGTTCCTTTTTAGTCTTCATGAACTTGGTGCAAACAACTTCAGCATACTTAGTCTTCTTGATGAACTAATAAGAAATAAAATTTTGTTCAGTACCTTGTTCACATTGACACCTGTTGAATCGGAGAATCTCGGATTGTTCTTTGCGGATATTCTCAACCAGTTACACAATTGGACTGATGAGAAATTCTTCGAGGGAAATGTCAAGAGCAAATTATTTAGTAATGATGGCTCAGAAGTATCTTACGATGATTATCGCAAGATTTTGTATGAGTATCATGATATTATTTTGAGTGACATTGGTGCATCTTTGAAGGTTACTGAGTATATGTCAAGGAGGAATGCAATCACATTTTTGAAGAACCTTTTAGGAGTCTATCCTAACGTTGAAGACCATTGCGAGGAAATAGTTAAACTTATTCAGAATATTGCTACCACTGAGCAAAGGGAGGACTTAAAATTGTCTTCAAGTGCCTTGATTGGGCATGTGAAATCTAGATCCAAAGAGTGGGTTCACCTATGGGATTTTATCCCAATGCCGGAAGCCGAGAAAGAGGCGTTAATTAAGAAAAGAAAAGAAGAGAAAGAAAAAGAGCTAGCTAAAATCAGGGCGAAGCAAATCAAGGAACAGAAAGAGAAGGAAGAGGCTTTGCGCAAACAGAGAGAAGAAGAAGAAAAGAAGAAGAGAAAGAATCTTTTGAACTATGATTCAAAGCAATCCGTTTCAGTATCTACTTCATCTGCAAGAAATGATATCAGAGGCGAGTCATCCAGGGGTCGTTACGATAATTATTCAAATTATGACAACAGAGGAACTCAAGATGACAAATTGAGACTGAAAGAAGATAACAAGAAGGAAATCTCGAATCTGAAAGATCAAAGCACCGCAACAAGAGCTAACGATGATAAGAAAGCAGATTCTAAAAAGGCCGAAAACAAAAAAGATGATCTTAAGGGTGATTCCAAGATAGGTGCTAAATCTGAAACCAAAATTGATTTGAAGGTTGAATCCAAGGGAGATGCAAAATCTGAACCGAAGAATCTGAACAAGCAAGATTCCATCAAGAACGAATCAAATGACAAGAAAACAGAAGAAAAGTCAGCTGATTTGAAGGCCAGACTTTTACAAGCTAAGAAGGATTACCAAGAGAAGGCTTCGAAGGAACAGCGAGAGCCAGCCTCTCGCAGTAGAGCACCTTTGCCTCCTCAGGGATCTTTGCCCAAGGATGCTGCGGACCAAAGATACGGAGGCAGATATAATGACAATTACAACATCTCAAGCTCTAGATTCAGTCGAGACAAGAGCTCAACGCCTAACCCACCCCAAAGGCCGCATAGACCTCACACTTCTCAGTATGACAGAAAGGTTCCAACACCCTCTTCCTATCCCGAGAGAAAATCCACACCAACTAATTCGAATAAGCCACCCGTGCCCCCACCTTCAACAAAACCACCAGCATCTAATCTGTCCTATCAAGAGAGAAACAAGCAGCCAACAAGGGCAGGTTTACCACCCCCACCCCCACCCCCGCCTCCACCGGTGAGTCTCAAACCTAGATCCGATAACTTCCAAAAGAGGAACCCACGGCCAGACACATACGACAACAGGGGAGATTCCTACCAATCCAGAGATGGATATAACAGAGGAGAGTATAGATACGAAAAGGGCGCACAGGGAAGGCCCGACAATAAGAGGCCACTGGACTACAACAGGGGTTACAACAAGAAATCTAGATACTGACCTTTGAGCACTGTGTCTAAGATTGAAGAACTAATTCAATAATAGCAAGTTGTAGAAATTTATAGGAAGCAGCTAAATGTATGATTGCTACACAGGGGATCGGAGTACGGTCAGTGCCAAAGTCACCAAATTGACACTATATTACAAGTCTATAATTATATAAATACAAGTGACTAAACCTCATCTACTAGTCTTTCTTTCATGGAGCCTGCAGTTAGCAGCTTCAATTCATCGTCAATCAAGGAGTCCAACTCCTCATCATATTCATAATCTCCGACTTCTTCTATCCTTCTCTTCTTCAAGTTTGGTTCCAGCCCCTCTGTCTCTCCTAAGGTTTCTAAGAAGAGTTCAATCTTTTTGAGATGTTGCTCATGCCATTTGAGATGGCGAGTCAAGTCATATTCTCTTGAAAAAGTTCTCTCACAATTATTCTTGGGGCACTTAATTTTTTTGAGGTGATAATTGTCCAGAATGAGACCTATTATGGACGCTTTAGCGCCCCTGAGATTGGAGTTCAAAGTATTCATAGATTTTGTAGAGTTAGGGGCTTCTGAAAGAGTCTCAAACTCCTCAGCCTCCTCTTGATCTGAATCACGTAAAATCTCAAAATTCTTCAAGTCCTTCAAACTCTTGATCCTTCCACCATCATCGTCAGTTTCACTCAAAAGCTCTTCCAATCGTATTCTCTCATTCAATTTAAGCAAATCCTCCGGGATATTTCCATCATGGTACGCTTTGTAGTGTTCTATCAAGTCAAACTTTTTCGAGAATTTTCCAATGTTACAGTAGTTACAATTCCATAATTTAACAACAGTCTCCTCGTCGTGGCTTAACATGTGTGATTTAAGACCCTTTTTACCCACACATCCCTTACCACAAACCGAGCACTTCAACTTTGGATGTTCTGTCTTGATATGGAATTGAAGTGCAGACCATGTTTTGAAATTGCTATAGCAGCCCGGGTGATCACACTGGTAGGTTGGCGAGTCTCCATGATACTTGATATTGTGTTGTGCTAGTCTGTATGGCCTCGAAAATGTTTTATCACAAATCTTGCAAGTGAGGGATTTCTCATGGACAGACAAGACATGGTGTCTTAATGACTGATGCTTGTAAAACGATTCCGAACATCCATCATGTGGACATTCGAAGGACTTTGTATGGGTAATCTCATGTCTTTTTAAATGTTGGAGAGAGTTCACACCCTTTCCACATATTGAGCAGTGAAATGGTTTCTGGTCCTCCTCTTTATGCGAAAGTAAGTGATTATCCAAATGGGACTTTCTTAAAAACGACTTATCACATCCTGCGTGGGAGCATTTGAAGGGACGATCATTTGTGTGTGACCTTTTATGCTGCTCAAGTAATGAGGGTTTGGAATACGCTTTGACACAATCAGGATAGTCGCAGAGATACTTCTTTGGGCGCGACGATGTTGAAGATGACATGGAAGTTGAGCAGGTTAAGAATTCCTAAATGATGATGCCCTTTCCCTTTCGGATAGTCAGGTTGTTATGTTGGGTGGGTTTTTGTATTGCGCACAGGAATCTTTCGGATTGGCACCTGATCCCAAAGGATGATCCACTCGTACTGAAGGAGCTAATACCAGGAAAACCACCAGGTACTGGTTTGTAGTTGATGTTGTGGTTGCAGACGAAGATAAAGTTTGATTCGTGATGAGCATATCAGGTCACGTGATCACAATTATATGAACGGAGATACGTGAGATGACTGCGAAATGTGTGGGGTTTACTGGTTCTCAGAGGCGATAAGGATACTATTGCAAGAGAGTTCAATTGGATAAAGGATACGAAAACTTTGGTTTAATGATGAGCCTTCTTCAACAACAAAAATAACTAAAAGAAATTGTCTTGAAGAAGTAGCTATTGTCTCTACTGGAAAACATTTCAAGAAAACTACTGTTGCCGAGGTTTGACAAAATAGCTACGAGAGTTAAGGAAAAGGAATTTTATATGAGACAACTTGAGCTTCTTTTCAAGGACTTCTTTTTCCTTGAAAAGAAGCTCATGAAATATGAGTTTAATGACTAGTATTTAGCGAATTGGCATATTTACACACTCATCTTCTACCTTAGCCATTAATTTCCAAGTAATTCGTCAGAGTTAGCCTGGCAGGACTATTGTTTTAAAATAGCCGCTCATCTTAATATTGTTCAATAGGCAAGATGTATTTGTTTTTATCTTTTTTCAATTTTGTGATGGGTTTTGCATATTAGTGCTCGAATTGAACCATTATTTGGTAATTAAAACAAGTTAGTATATGAATTTCACAAATTTGGGATCGATAGTCTGAAACTATTTGAACAATAACTAGACAGCTTACTAACCATCCAATATTTCAAGAAAAATCCGTGATAGTTTAGTGGCTAGAATTACCGCTTGTCGCGTGGTAGACCGGGGTTCAATTCCCCGTCGCGGAGTTTCNNTTGCGCAAATGGTTTAGTGGTAAAATCCAACGTTGCCATCGTTGGGCCCCCGGTTCGATTCCGGGTTTGCGCATTCTTTTTGCTACTTGACACAACCCTTTATCAGTTCAAGATTCCATCTTGATTAGTTTTCCATCCACAATATCATGTCTCGAAGACTGACCCTAACATTTTTGAAGAAGAACTGGGAGTTTTCCATCGCGGTATTCATTCTTGCCTACTACTTGCTAGTACATGTTGTTCTTGGCTCAGCACACAGGCATCATGACTCGGGCCTAAACGCCCACTTGAGAGTGATCCCACAAGATGTCATAAGCCATTGGGACCAGGCATCATCGTTTCACGACCATACTGTGGAGAAGTATGCATACGTCCAATACGCCACTGGCTACGACTACCTCAACATGGCCATCATCAACTTCATCCTCTTAAAGAAGTCTGGATCCGCCATCAAGAACATGGTGGTGTTGTACGATAGTGAGTTACAGCGCCACCACGTTGATCACTGGCAGAGACTTCATCCTCTTGCCAGCAAGTACGGAATCACGCTCAAGTCAGTAACCGCCATCACTGCTGACAGTAAGGACAGTTCCAACTGGGCAGCCTCCTTCACCAAGTTCCACGTCTTCGATCAGACTCAGTACGACAGAATCGTATTTTTTGACCTGGACTCTATGCTCGTCCCAGATAGCAATGGCCAATGGCAGAACATCGATGAACTTTTCAAGATTCCCCAGAACATTACCTACGCATTGCCCCAGGCATACTGGCTCAACAACATCGTGGAACTGAAGGAGGGCTTTAACAACGTTTATCACAAGAAGGTGGAGATTCCGTCGCCCAAGCGGTACCATACACAAGTACAGGGGATATTGAAGAATATGAATAGAAATGCCGACCAATTCTTGGAGTTGCCCACGTTGATTTACGACCATCACAAGTACGATAACAGGGACGACTTCTTTGCCAACCATGTCATGGTGCTCACGCCATCGAAAAAGGTGTATAATGAATTGCTCCAGTACATCCACAACCCATGGCACTGGTCGATATTCAGCCGCTCCAAGCTTAAGAAAAAGAACGACTACGACATGGAGATCCTCAATAAGTACTTGGATGACCAGCTTCGCAGCAAGGAGCCTAATACCAGGGTGGGTGTGCTTCCACACCGCACATACGGAGTGTTGACAGGCGAGTTCAAAGAAAGATGGCACCGTCGGTTCGTGGTGGAGCCCCAGCACCTTCCTTTCATCACTAAGCAATCCAGCGAGGGATGGGACGCCTCTCAGGCTCGCAAGGACGCCAAATTGATCCACTTCTCGGACTCTCCCATCCCCAAGCCATGGGACAACCAGGACTCCACCCTGTACTATAACCAGTTCAAGATCTACTGTGCGGAGTCTGCACGGAAGGATCCTGCCACTTTCCGGGAATTGTACCCTGGTGAATGGCAGCCACGACTCGTGGACGACTGTGAGGCTGTTCTCAGTTGGAATTCATATAGAGCTACTTTCTACGAGGTGCAGAAGGAGTTTTGGGTGGTTTAAACTCATGATCTGCTTTGTCTTTTGCAGACTGTTTTTAGCAAATGCCCCATTGTACATGCTGTGTTCTCGGCAAGTTGCGGCAAAGCCTGTCTACGCTTGTGTAAAACACACCGAAAATTGTCTACGGGCCTGCACTAGCGCGAGTCAATCAAGCAAAGAAGAACCCATGTGAAGTATTGTTGGACGGCAGCGCCCTGCCAGTTGTGGTTGGCCCAGCACGAACGCCCTGAGATTTTGCATCCACCTGAAAGAATACTACCAGTACAAACATAAATACTATTTGTAAAGTAGGGACTAGATTATTTTGCGACAAAAGCTTCTAAAACAGCACCACTATAGCGGTAGCATGAGATTCTGAGTAGCATTAAATGGCTGATTGTTTAGTATGAGTATGTAGGTACTATTAATTTTATGGCAATCGTCCCTAACAATCTCGCTAGAATTAGAGACAATCGGAGACCTCCAGTGCCACTCGCAGGAGCTCCCACCACCGAAAAACATCTGTGCCCTCGCTACATCACCACTCTTTTTGGACCGCTACTGCGCACGGTACCGCACTACACACCACTCCCAAAACCCCCCTGGCCACTACCGAAAAAAGATTGGCACTCCTCCGCCCCAACTCAGCCCGCACCTGTTTACCTTCCAAATTTAGCCAGAAAAATTGATCCAGACAACATTTTAACCACAAACATCTCCTTCATCACCACACCACACCATGTCCACATTCGTTACACGGACGCTCCTGGAGCTCAGTAAGAGGGACGGCTTGCCTCCCCTCAGGACCACCACCAGAGCTGCCGCCACAGGAAGTGGAGGTATGCCAGTTTTGGCTTCCAACGCTGCCCAAACCACCTCCGAGTCCTTCACAACTCCAGCGATCAAAGTGCCCAACAGCATCGTTAACCCCCACATTCTCCGCGAGACCAACCCCTCAGGAACGGTGTTCATCGCCGTGGGCGCCATCGTGGGCGCCATCATTATCGCATTCATCCTCTACCACTTGATCGTGTCGTTGACAGCCTCTCGTTTGGCCAAGAAGTCATTGGCTGGCGACCGCCAGTTGTACGAGAAGTACCAAAACAACAACAACACCGCTTACGGAGGTGCTGCGGGTTTGACGCCCACCAACATGACGTTTGACTCCAAGTTACCGTTCTTGAGCCCCACCAAGACCGTGTTGACGGGCTTGGGAGGCGGCATGGGCGGAGGCATGGGCTCGTTGGCTGGCGGCTCCGTGGTGGGTGACAACTCCACCATTTACGCCTCGGAGGCCGGGGCTGCAACCTCCAAGCACGACTTAACCAAGATGTTCATTTCACCCACCGCGGAGGTGATGCAGCACAAGCGGGTACGGTCGTCGCAGTACGGCGGTTCCACCACCAACTTGTCAATGTTAGGCGGCTCCACCACCAACTTGATACCCGCCTCCAACAGACACTCGCAAATGCCCAGCTTGTACATCAACAACGACAATAATAGTGAGTACTCGCTCAGCCAGGCCGGTAGTGCACCCCACCAGGGCCACACCCCAAGATCGAACAGGAAGACCATTCCTTCTATGTACCTCGAGGACTTGATCGACGAAAAGTAGATGTAGGACTAATATCTACAGAAAGATTTTTGGAAAAAGATAACGTTAGACTGAGGTCAAAGAACGATAACCGTAGGAACCCAATTAGCATGGAATGAGAGCGACGAAAACTAACCAACGAGGATCTCAACAAGATCTGTGAGAACGAGTTTGGTTTCGGAAATCAAATAGTCGATAAATGATCTACAGGTGTGTTCCAGTCTACTAAATAAAAAGTTCAATATTGTTCAATAAAACAAGCTATTCAGTATTTCTCAAGTAAATTGTTGCAACTCTGATAAATGGATGCATTACTGTAGGAATTTGTTTAAGCCCCGATAAAATCAAAGCTGCACTCTTTCACTTCTTAAATTTGTCGGGTTGAGAGATTAATATCGCTACACAATATGGACCATGAGTCCCATTGCTCATTTTCTACATATATTAACGCTTGATTTCTCTAATCTAAACTTTTGATAAAACCAAGTATGCCATCCAGAAAAAAGTTGTTTGACGGCAACAAAACGAGTCACTAATTCAAAAGAACAGTTAGGGTAGTTGTGGGGTAATAATTTCACCGAAAGTTACAATACATTCTCTACCATCCTTACTCTGTGACTATTACCAAAGTATGGAAATAAATGAAACACGCAAACTCATCACTTATTGATGAGTTATCAATAAGTATTCCAAAGATTGAAGGGACCTTTTTTTTGTCTTTTGGAAATATAAAAATCGTCAAGGGTGCAATCTTGACTAGTACTTGAACACGGAAGAAAAACAGCTTCCAGAATTTTGTTCATAACAGATACAATTACCAGAAGAAATGGAGCTAAGTGTTGGTGGTCAAGAATCGCCTCCCACAGATTACATGCCAATAAGTTGGATGTAACATAGTTATCCAGTTAATTGAGAGGCGACATTGCTGAGAAAACTGTCTTTCGGAAGTTATATTCGCCTGCACACAAGGTGTTGCAACCAGATGTCGTTAAAAGATGGTTGCAATTTTTGCATTACAATTTTGTCCAGCGTCCTACAAACTCAATTAAGTGTGTTATTGAGAAAACTACTCTTCTTGTTGTAGCTGCACTCTTCTACGTTGTCATCTCTGTGGGCATTAATATTCCTGCTCTTCGATTGAAAATGTCAAGTCAGCCTTCGTAACAAGACTACTTACACCCGTACCAGCATAGCTAGGTACTTAATCTAGATCAAATTTTAGCGGGACAGCAATAAATCGGTTAGGCCAACAGTAGAAGCCAACTCGCAAGTACCAATGAATCTGCTATGATTGGTAGATTATTCAGTCCAAATAATTGGCTTTGGCTTACATCGGTAACTAGGTATTTTACCCGGATCGAAATTTAGCTGGACAGAAATAAAATAGTTAGGTTGAAAGTAGGAATTTGCAATCTGATACACCATGAGTCTACTCTCAACTAGATTTAATGTGAGCTTCAGAGGAGATAGATTTAAAATGATTTAATACCAGTATCTGTGGAGGTCGAAGAGAACAGAAGGGGTCCCGTGACAAGTTACTTCTAACCTAATTAACCCCTATGTGTATTAATTTTGAGGTCATAGTCAGGGTGGGTAGGCAAATACTACTACAAGTCAACTGGTAAGAAACTTGTGATACACCGCCATACCGTGACCAAGAAGCGGGCGTGATGGCTGTGTACAGCAACATACAGAACTATCTAAAAGGTATTTTATAGCTCTACTCAATAAAAAGAAATGCAACCTGATGTTTTCAACTGTGTGCTTACGATGCTGCCCGAGTCTTTATTTTCAGCCATTTTCATGCATATCTATTCACCAAAGATGAGCAACCATCCGTGGGCATCTCATCCAATGCCAGAGATCGGACGCAATACGGTGAAATCTATATTGCTAATAGATCACGAGCGAAACGAGGCTGCTAAAACGAGAGTAACTCACGTTTTGCAGAAAGCCATCGATGAACTAAGGTGTGGAGAATCTCCAAACCAATCAATCTGGAAGCATCTGACCGTTGCGAGCGATGGCGAGTGACGCTCACGTGACTGACGTCACCCAATGATTGCTGATTACAGACACGTGACTGACATCAAATCACATCACATTCCGGGACCTGCGCATTTCCGCCGGCCCGCGGCCTCGGCCTCGGCTCCACGTGGACGCCATCACGTGGGTCCGCCCGCCCGACTCCCATCCGCGGTTGCTTCCATGCTCTCTCCGGCTTCCTCGCGCCATGCTCGGCTACCGACCCCCCACCAAAACGTCACTGCCAACGGCCCACTTGCAGCCCCAGTTGCACCCATCACTAGCCTATCCTCAACCAATCATCGCCTCCGGCCTTAAACCCCCACGTCATTCCCCCACTTGAGCCCTCCAAAATCCCTCCCACTTGAGCCCAGGCCTGCACACCTCCCGCAAGCAATCATCCAGGGTCTCTCCGAGATTGTCACCAGGTGCGCGTCGGGAGCCTCATTTGCTCATGACTGGTGCTCGCAGGGTGAAATTTTCTAGTGTGTATTTAAATTCGGAATGTTCCTGAGCGAAACTGAGAATTACCATTTGCACCATGTCTCGCTTTGTTAAGACCCCCCTCGCCAAGGGAGTGCTAGCCTCGGCTTCGCTCGTGGGTGCTACCATCGTGTACCTCGACTTCATCCGAGCGCCTGCCAGTCCCACTCTCCAGAACTCCTACAAGCCGTTGCAAAAGCAGTTGGCGGCTCCGCCCTCCAGAGAGAAGCTCATCGAAAACCTCCGTTCCACCCCCAAGTTCGACGTGTTGGTGGTCGGAGGTGGTGCTACCGGTACAGGAACTGCGTTAGACGCCGCTACTCGTGGCCTCAGCGTGTGTTTGTTGGAAAAGAACGATTTTGCCTCAGGAACCTCGTCTAAGTCTACCAAAATGGCCCACGGAGGTGTCAGATACCTTGAAAAGGCCATCTTCCAGTTGTCCAAGGCCCAGTTGGACTTGGTTATCGAAGCGCTCAACGAGCGTGGTAACATGTTGCGTACAGCCCCCCACTTGTGCTCGGTGTTGCCTATCATGATTCCCGTCTACAAGTGGTGGCAGGTGCCCTACTTCTTCATGGGGTGCAAGA
The DNA here is from genome assembly GCF_001661415.1 of Suhomyces tanzawaensis NRRL Y-17324. Taxonomy (NCBI): domain Eukaryota; kingdom Fungi; phylum Ascomycota; class Pichiomycetes; order Serinales; family Debaryomycetaceae; genus Suhomyces; species Suhomyces tanzawaensis. The sequence goes on from NW_017963637.1 coordinate 185,536, forward strand.
TGTATGACTGGTTCGCAGGCCACCAGAACTTGCGTTCTTCGACCGTGTTTTCCCGTGAAATGACAAGTGCCATCGCACCAATGATGGACGACTCCAACTTGAAGGCCACCTGTGTGTACCACGACGGAACTTTCAACGACTCGCGTATGAACGCTACCTTGGCGTTCACCGCCATTGACAACGGTGCTACTGTGTTGAACTACTTCTCGGTGGAACAGCTCCTCAAGAACCCAGCTGGTAAGGTGACTGGTGTCAAAGCCAAGGACGTCGAAACTGGTGAAGAATTCACCATCAACGCTACTGCCGTGGTCAACGCCACGGGTCCCCTCGCTGACAAGCTTTTGGAGATGGACAACGACCCCCAGGGGTTGCCCCCCAAGGTGGAACAGCCCCCCAAGATGATTGTGCCCTCTTCAGGAGTTCATGTGGTTTTGCCTGAGTACTACTGCCCCAGAGACATGGGGTTATTGGACCCCTCAACTAGTGACGGCCGTGTGATGTTCTTCTTGCCTTGGCAAGGAAAGGTTTTGGCTGGTACTACCGATACTCCCTTGAAGAACGTGCCTGCCAACCCTATCCCTAGCGAAGAAGAAATTCAAGACATCTTGAAGGAATTGCAAAAGTACATTGTTTTCCCCGTCCAGAGAGACGACGTGCTCTCGGCTTGGTCGGGAATCAGACCATTGGCCCGTGACCCTCGTCTTGTCCCTGACAACGCTGCTGGCACCTCGTCTACCCAAGGACTTGTCAGATCGCACATCGTTTACGTCTCGCCTTCCGACTTGGTTACCATCACTGGTGGTAAGTGGACCACCTACCGTGAAATGGCCCAGGAAACCGTGGATACCTTGGTCAAGAACTTCGACTTCGACGGCAAGAATGCTAAGCTCTTGCCCTGCCAAACCAACAAGATCGTGTTAAACGGTGGTACCGACTACTCCAAGAACTACTCCGCCAGATTGATCCACGAGTACAGAATTCCTTTGAAGTTGGCCAAGCACTTGTCTCACAACTACGGATCCAGATCGTCATTGATCTTGGAGTTGTACCACGAGTCCGACTTCAACAAGTTGCCCATCACCTTGGCTGCCGTCAAGTCGTTCGAACCCTCGGAACAGACTGCCTCTACCGACAACCAGTTGTCGTACCAGTCATTTGACGAGCCTTTCACCATTGCTGAGTTGAAATACTCGTTAAAGTATGAGTACATCAGAACCCCTATCGATTTCCTCGCCAGAAGAACCAGATTGGCCTTCTTGAACGCCAGAGAGGCCGCTAGTGCCGTTACTGGAGTTGTGGAGATCATGAGAAGAGACTTGAACTGGGATGATGCTACCACTAAAAGGATGACCGATGAGGCCATGGACTACATTGGTAAGATGGGTATTTCCAGCAAGAGATTTGACGTGGAAGACTTTGTTGTCCAATAATTCCAATATATTAAGGACCTGGTCCAAATTAGATGGGCAAATCCGCTAGTTATGGTTATTTTAATGACATTCGAAGTCGGCCCTTCAGTAATAGAGAATAGAGTGTTGTATATACGATATCATGTGAAGGTGTAGGATCAGAGGCGGCACGGCTCGGGCGTCCGGAGCACGCGTGGGCGCCGAAGGACGAAGGGACCTTCGAGACGGTCGGGAAAGAGTATTTACGAGCCGGTCAGACGGCTTGGAGATGAGCCATAGGCCGTGGTGTAACCTGCAGAGCACACTCCCAGTAACTAGTAGAATATATCCAGGCACCAGCAGACCACCACCGATAACTAGTACAATATCCCCCGTAACTTGTAGAAAACCAATAACCTGCAGCACTTCACGGTAACTACAATAAGCCTTAAACTCACAACTACACGCCACCACCACTCCACCCACTCCAATCCTCTCAGCACACGAACGCCCTTGGCTGCACTCCGACTTACCATGCCAGTTCGCCCGTACACGACTGTTTACTTCTTACGTCACTCCTGCACAAGTAACCACTATCGACAACCACCACCACTCCTCCGGAAGCTGTGATGTCGACACCATCCCATTCCCACGCCCGTGGCCATGCCAGAGGCCCGTCCGTGTATGACCAGGACATGAACCCATCTTTCAGCTTCGGAACTCCGCAAGAACCGCAACAGCAGCCGGCATACCCGTCGCCAGCCGTGTCAATACCCGTGCCCCAGATGGCCCCACCACAACCACACCAGCCCATAGATGGCCATACGCTGGCTCCAGTGAAGAATCCGTTCGTGTCGCCGTCAGGGCTGGCGGACGAGCGCTCGTTGCTCCCCAAGCTCGTGGGAACCTTCCCGGTGTTGGTGGCCTTCCCCAGCATCTTGCTTTCAGGCAGCATGGCGTATGTTCTGGTGTCCAGCACCCCCTCTATCGCATACACCGCCACGGTGGTGCTCCTGGTGATGCTAGCATCGTCATTTCTCCTCATGATCAAAGTGCTCATTCGGTTCAACTTAATTGCATTAAATAAGCCCTCGTCCACTGGGGCCGAAAATACCTTTACCTCCACTGCCGTGCTCCTCTTGGGAGTGGCACTTGTGTTCTTTGCGTCCGAGGTGCTGCCCATAAGCCGTCTTGCCGTGGTTTTCTTGGGTCTCTACTTGAACGAGTACAATCTATACACCCTCATCACCCTTGTTATTGATATCTATGTTGCCTACAACGAGTCGCAGAACCATTGGTCGGCAGTAGGCGTGATATTGGGCCATATTCTTGTCGTGATTTCTTTTAAGATCCTCTTCAAGAAGTTGGTTTTATCGTCCATTTCCAACACCTTGGGCAGTTTAAATACGAGATTTTTGGGAGCTATTGCAGGTGTATCATTTATCGTCTTACTCCTATTGAAGGGCTTGAGCTTGAGTATAGTTGGGGTCAATCTAGCAGCTTCAATTGTATTTGTGATCTCCCTACACGATGCAGACTTGACCATCTCAAAAGCAGTACCCGTACTTCTAGCCGTGATATCGATATCTTTGGAATACATCGTGTTGGCCAAAAAGATCGACTTGATCACGGTGATTAATATGCTATTACCATTACTCATTGTGGCTGACAGGTCAAGAGAAATCGAAGGTGAAAGCAGTTACGGAACTGCAGTGGAAGTCTCTGAGAAGACTGTATCTTCAACTTCAATATTGCGGGAATTGATGAGCCACTCTGATACCAAGGCAATCTTGAATTTCCTTTTATTGAACACCACATTCATGTTCATCCAACTTCTTTACTCATTCAGGTCAAAGTCCCTTGGATTGCTTTCGGACTCACTTCATATGGCTCTTGATTGTACCTCGTTAGCCTTGGGTTTAGTGGCAGGTATACTTTCCAAAAACGAGATCAATGTGAACGGAAAGTTTCCATTTGGACTCAGAAATTTCGAAATATTGGCAGGTTTCACCAATGGTACCTTATTGATTGGAATTAGTGGAAGCATTATTTTTGAGGCTATACAAAGGCTTTTCAATCCTATAGTTTTGCAGAAAACAAACGAGTTGATAATAGTATCTATAATGGGTTTATTGGTCAACTTGGTTGGTATTTTTGCATTTAACCATGGCCACGGAGAACACGGCGGACACACACATGGTCACTCCCACTCACATGACTCGCATAGTCACTCCCATGTCGAGAGCCATAGTCATAGCCATGAACACAGTCATAGTCATGGAGGTGAAGATAACCATATGAATGACAACATGAAGGGAATATTCTTGCATATCCTTGCAGATACCTTGGGGTCAGTGGGTGTAGTAATATCAGCACTTTTGACTAAGTTTTTTGGTTGGGAAGGCTTTGATCCGGTGGCTTCAATTATCATTGCTGCACTTATCTTCTTTTCGGCAATTCCATTGATAAAGTCAACTGCATCCACCTTGCTACTCAAGCTCACAACCGATAAAGAATCTAAGATACGGTCAGTATTGAGTGAAATCACCCATATCAAGGGCCTCAAGTCGTATACCACCCCCAGATTTTGGCCCAACTCGACCAATTCTCTCAATGGGTATATACATATCCAGATATATCGTGGAGAAAACTCCTCATATATAAAGAAGCAATGCGAGCAAATTTTCCAAGGAGAGAAGATAGAGGTCATGATACAGATGGAAAACGATTACGATGACTGTTGGTGTCGCAAAGACAGTGACATAATGGTGAACAGCTAGCTAGCATTAGCCGGAAATAATAGATTTATCTAGTAGGCCTGAACGAATAAAACTCTGGAAATTAGGTAGTACTACGCTAAGCACTGGCGGTATTGGCGATAAATTAGTTTATCCTAATTCTATCTTTTTTTCCTAATCACATCTGATCATAAGTCGCTAACACAGAATGTAAGTTTCTATATCAGCTTATCTCTATCCGGTTTTTACAAATAAAGATTATCGGCAACCTGGCACTTTTGCACTGCAAGGGAGCAGTGTCATCAATGTTCCCTAGACGCATCTGTCAAAAATTCCCGCTAAATCTTTAGGTGCCAGTAGTCTACTGGCAATAGTTACTAACTTTTGCGGCATGCTCACTAATCGTCCCACAACCCTCACTAATCGTCCCGCACTAGCCTCCCTAGCGCCATCCCATCACCGCGATGCCGCTGCCGGCCCTGCACGACCCTGACATATATCGAGATGGTGGTTGATGACCAATCCACCACAAATGTCTAGAGTAGGAATCTTGGCCCTTGGCCCAGCAGGGGTTGGTAAGTCCACCTTCTGCAACTCCATCATATCACACATGCAATCCATAGGGAGAAGAGCCCACATCGTCAACCTCGATCCAGCAGCAGAAGCTACAGAATACGAATTCACCATCGATATCAGAGACTTGATTTCATTACAGGATGTCATGGAAGAAATGGATTTGGGCCCTAACGGAGGCTTGATCTACTGCTTTGAGTTCTTGCTCAACAACCTCGACTGGTTGGATGAAGAGATCGGCGACTACAACGACGAATACTTGATTTTTGACTGTCCTGGACAGATCGAATTGTACACCCATGTGCCGGTGTTGCCCACCATCGTCAAGCACTTGCAACAGTCATTGAACTTCAACTTGTGTGCCACCTATTTGTTGGAGGCCCCATTCATTGTGGACAATTCCAAGTTCTTTTCCGGTGCTTTGAGTGCCATGTCTGCCATGATTCTCTTGGAATTGCCCCACATAAATATATTGTCCAAAATCGACTTGATTAAGGACGAGTACAGCAAGAAGCAGTTGAAGAAATTCTTGAACCCAGACCCGTTGTTGTTGAGCAACGAGGACGAGGAGTTCAATCCCAAGTTTTCCAGGCTTAACAAGTTAATTGCAAACTTGGTGGACGATTTCGGCATGGTCCAGTTCTTGCCCTTGGACTGCGCTAAGGAGAGCACCACCATCTCCACTATCTTGAGTTACATCGATGATGTTACTCAATGGAGTGAAAGTCAAGAGCCTAAGGAGCCCGCTGCAGAGGAGTTGGATGAGGAGGATGTGGACTACGATTAAGCAGATAATATATCAAATTCTGCCAAAGTCCCTAAAGCGGTTTCTCTGTGTTTTCTAATGAGCAGATGGGTTCTAGACCAACACAAATGTATGATAATAGAGTTTCGTTCTTTACATGTAGTTTTTAGTTATTGGCCAATACTTCCATAGAGGAGGTATGAATCAATAGTTTCTGGTAACTTGACCATTGTAGCTATATTTAGCCTCGTAATGAAAAGGTTAAGAGGTTACTGCAGAGCCTCCACCATGATCCAATTTTCAAACTAGAGAAGGGCTCTCTCAAAAACTCGGTAGCTTCCTGAAATTATTCGCAAAGGCTAGTGGGAGATTCTCCCTATAGTATTTGCATGGCAATAAAGTTTTCTCATCAACAAAATTTCCCCAAAGTAGTACACACCACTTTAAAACCATTTTAAAGTAAAATGGCTCGGTAAGTTCGATACATACCTTTGAAAAGTGCCCTATTCCAGCATTGCCTCCAGAGGCCCTGGGGTGTCGTGGCACCGAGGGTATCACGTGACAACATCACCTATGAAAAAATCAACCAATCGGCTCTCCAACACCATCACAACATGGTTCAAATTAACGAGGTTAAGGACACCCAATCCAGGGAAAGCAGGACTGCTGCTCACACTCACATCAAGGGTTTGGGCCTTGATGAGCATGGTGTGGCCAAAAAGGTCGAAGATGGATTTGTTGGCCAGGCTGATGCCAGAGAAGCTTGTGGTATCATAGTCGACTTGATCAAGAGCAAAAAAATGTCGGGAAAGGCAATCTTATTGGCAGGCTCTCCTGGTACCGGTAAGACTGCGTTGGCCTTGGCCATATCACAGGAATTGGGCCCAAAGGTGCCGTTCTGCCCTATTGTTGGTTCTGAGTTGTTCAGTGCCGAAATCAAGAAGACTGCCACCTTGATGGAAAACTTCAGACGTGCTATTGGTTTAAGAATCAAGGAGACCAAGGAGGTGTATGAAGGTGAGGTCACCGAGTTGACCCCAGAAGAAGCCGAAAACCCACTTGGTGGCTATGGAAAGACCATCAGCCATGTCATCGTGGGCTTAAAGACCGCTAAAGGTACCAAGAACTTGAGATTGGACCCCAGCATATACGAAAGCATCCAAAAGGAAAGAGTTGCCGTAGGTGATGTGATTTATATCGAGTCCAATACTGGTGCCGTCAAGAGAGTAGGTAGATCCGATGCTTACGCCACTGAGTTCGATTTGGAGGCTGAAGAATACGTCCCATTGCCAAAGGGAGAGGTCCACAAGAAGAAGGAGATTGTTCAAGATGTCACCTTACACGACTTGGATGTCGCCAATGCCAGACCCCAAGGAGGCCAAGATGTGTTATCCATGATGGGCCAATTATTGAAGCCTCGTAAAACTGAAATAACAGACAAGTTAAGATCCGAAGTGAACAAGGTTGTTTCCAAGTATATCGACCAAGGTGTTGCTGAATTGATCCCGGGAGTTTTGTTTATTGATGAGGTCAACATGTTGGATGTCGAAATTTTCACTTACTTAAACAGAGCTTTGGAAAGCACGATTGCTCCTATTGTGGTTTTGGCTTCCAACAGAGGCTTGACTACTGTTAGAGGCTCTGATGACGACACCAAGGTTCCTCACGGATGTCCCCCCGATTTGATCGACAGATTGTTGATCGTGAGAACATTGCCTTACAACAAAGAGGAAATCAAGATTATTATCTCCAAGAGAGCTACATTGGAAGGATTAAGTGTCACTCCAGAAGCTTTGGAGAAGTTGTCTATCCATGGTACCGAAGTGTCCTTACGTTATGCTTTACAATTATTAGCCCCAGCAGGTATCTTAAGTAACACCGCTGGCCGTAATGAAATCACCGTTGATGACGTGGAAGAATGTGAACTTTTATTCTTGGACTCCCGTCGTTCCATCAAGGTGTTAGAGGGAAGCAAAGACTTTCTTTAGATAAGAATGTAAATGTATATTAATGGAGTTATTGTCCTAACTCGTTACACTCCTGTAAGAAATCTTGAGGAGACAAGATATCAGTACTTCCGTAAATGACTTTTCTACCTGAGTTGCTCGCGTTTGACCACTCTTGCAAATCTTGGTACTCCACATAATTTCCTCCCCCAATAACAAATACTTGTGCTTCTTGGTAAGTTTGTCTTCTTGGGGGCTTGGAATGACCACCTCTGGATTTTGGATCGAAGTACAAGTAATCATCAGTCAATTGAATGGATTCGTTTGAAACATTAGTTGGGTCCATGATAGCTTCAATTACATTGGTGATAGGCAATTGCTTTTTCTCTGGGATGAAGTTTTTAACCTTGGAAGCGATAGAACTTAATCCTTCAGAGATTTTGCCCTCTGTTAATCCATAAAGTTTGGAAGATAAACCACTCAACAATGCAGATGAGTTGCTGCTTGCTGCAGCATCAGATTCTCCAGCAAAATCATAGTTTTGTGAATTCGATGTAGCACCTAAGTTGGAAATGTTGGTAAGTTTGGTAAGCTCCTTATACTTCAAAACATAGTCCAATGCACGAAGATCAACAGTAGTGTATTTCTCTTTGAAAATTGCTCTGACTTTGCTCACATAATCACTAGGCAAGTTATTAACCAATAAAATCAACATCAAAAATGTTCTCAATTTATCCGAAGAGGTATCGATTGCTTCTGTTTCATTCAATAAGTTCAAAAATTGCTGTAAAATCTTTTGGTCATTCAAGTTTTGTTCGATCTCAAAGAACTTATCCAAGTTCTTCGATTGCAATTCATTGATTAAAGATGCCAAAATATCCATGTGCATATCCAACGTTGACTTTCTCAAAGTTAACTCAGGCAATGCATCTACTGCTTTTTGGATGTTAGCGGTATCAGAATCCGTATCATTGAAATTAATATCATTCAAGGAGGTAATGCCAGTTTGGTTGGTTAAATTCATGGTATCCTTTTTGTACTGATTTAATTCAATGTCGGCATTTTCTACCACATCTGGGAAAGGCAATTGAGAGTACTTGTTCCAGAAGAAATCCTTCGGATCGATGTCATAATTCTTTACTGTGGGTTGAGCATTTGGACCAGCATCTTTGGGAATCTTGGTTAACTTGATTGTATTTCTTTCGAGCTTGAACACATCACTAATCATACATTGATAAATCCAAGAATGAGAAAACATAGAAGCAAGATCAATATTTCTGTCTAATAACACCAAAACTGGTCTCTGTTGGTTAGAAATGCCCAGAGATAATGATGCAGAAGATCTTGAGTTGTTCAAGTAATCTCTCAACTTCAAATCCAACTGAATTGACACAAACTCGGCGGGACCACCTCTAGAGGATCTGATAATTGGAATTTGATCCAAGGTGATGATAGAAGATAACAACCCGTTGGAGATGTCATCAACTAGCTGATTGATTATATCTTCGTTGGTATTTGGTTTGTTGAATTTGGTAAAGATTTGTGGTTGATTTAAAGAAAATAAGTTTGGTTCTGTGACTATGAAGTTCAAGTATTGATCGTAAACTTGTTTGATTTTTGAAGACTTCCCTAAGATTGACACTTTCTTAGCAAATTCCTCTAATAACTCACGGTTGATGGAAGAGGTGAAATTTATGTAAAAGTTTTCGTATAAATCATTCTTTAAATCTTCGATAATGTGGAGAATGTTATTGATTGTTGGTTCAATGAAATACACCACAGGAACGTCAGGTAATGGTGATCTTTTGGAATCAATGAGAGAATGAATCGTGATACCGTTCTTCAACAAATCGTTCACTCTCAAAACAGATGACAAGATCAAACGGGATTTTTGATCTAAGATCAACACTTTCCAGATGATCTCTTCATTCTTCAAGCCCCCGGTATGCCCTTCATCAGACTTGTTTAAATTGAGCATCTTCTCCAAAGTGGAGATCTGCTTGTCTCTCAAGGATATCGACATTGTCTTCTGTGTTACTTATACAGTGGTGAGAATTTGATTCAAGATTCTTAACTGAGTTTAAATCAAGATGCTAGATGATGAGTTACTCTAATATCACCTGAAGAGATGTGCGAGGTAGGATGAGCTGAAAGCAATTGAGAATGGTGATAGTGTTGACGACTGTGTATAGGTTAACGTGTTTTTTTGGATTGAATTTGTTGGCATATGATTGCCGCATTGAGTAGTGAGTGCGACACTTGGCAATGTGTGACAAGTAGTCGAATCAAAGTGGTTCGTAGCCAAAAGTGGTTCGTAGCCTTACTTCTTATCTAGAAACTGCAAAGGAGATTTGGTTCCTATGAACGATTTGCTTAGTAATTGCAACTCGGGGGTTCAATCTTGGACATTTATATGTAGCAAACCGAGGGAGCTTATTATGAGTTCAAATGGCAACATTTGCTCAAACTCAATGTGTGTCAGTACAGGGTATGCAGCCTTTTCCAAGGAAGGAGAGCCAAGTCCAGAATTTGACGTTTTGTCTCGGAATGATCTTCTCTGTAAACTCTGTTTAAAGCGAAGTTTAATGGTACATCTCTTACTAACATAATGAACGGATCACGGCTGTTTGTGTCAATGATCCTTCTTGACTCTAAATCTCTAATATGTCTTCGAATCTTCACTTACAATTTTTCTGATACTAGCCTTATATTTCCACTTTCTCATCCTGGATTAACCTCACATGAAACAATAGGATTGAAGTTTGAAATTGAAACTTTGTTTTGCATCATAAACCGTGAATCTAGTAGACTGTCACTGAACCATTCTTCTAGTAAGCTATCGTGGTACCCAATCTAAAGTATCTACATTTTAATCTATCATAAAATCTTCTAGAATTTACTATTAATAACACATCGCTCAACGATAATAATCACCAAACTCTATAAGTACAATATTAGTACAAAATACCATACTTTTATTAGTGGTATTTTTGAAAGCCCGCAATGAGCTAAAATCTAATGGCTTTATTACTTCTCTTCGTCGTTAGCTTCCAGGACACTGTGGAGTGCATTCGTGGCATTTCGAGCGATTGTCTCGCAGCCACTGTAAGTGTATGAATTGAACAGAGCAAGCATTGCTTGCAATTGGGCAGATTGTATAGATACAACGCCCGTAATTTCCAAGTCCAAGAAACGGTTTTTGATTGAACAAACCCTTGACTGCATTGTTTTTGTACCCAAATCCTTCAGAGTAAAATTGGCCCATATTTAATTACTCTTGTACTCCACAATTCCCCTTAGCACCTTTATCTTTCCATATATCTCATGCTCCATTGTATTTTCTTCTTCTTTCGCTTCTTTGGGTTTATTTTTCCGTTCAGTACCGGGTGTTGGCCATACACAGTTTAATCTTAGTCTGGAACATTCAGCACACTTTGGCTTAGACTCTGAACATCTCTTCTTACGTTGTCTGCACGTCAAGCAACCCATTCGCGATCTCTTAGCTACTGGCTTATTGCTTTTCCCCTGGGAACTGTATGACCTACCTCCACTTTGCAGCGAGAAGGAAGAATTGGAGGATGGTGAGGTTTCGTATTTCATGTTAGGTGATGATGCGGAAGACTTACTAGAATTTACTTCCTTAGGATTGAATGCCGGTGGTTGCTTGGGAGTGGGGAAAGAATTATTCTCTTGCACCCTACCCTGGACTTGTTGAGAAGCAATTGATGGTGTTGAAGGATACTGGTGTGTTTGATCCCAGTGCTCTGTATTGTGAGATTCCTCGTTTTGTGCTGCTATAAAGGAACCTGCTGGGTTGAAATTGCCGGGTTGTGAATGGGTTTCATAGTTAGGGGCATGACTTTGGGCGTAGTGAGTACCCTCATAAGCAGGAAAGCTATTATGAGGGTGATGTATCTTGGTTGCCTCTTCTGGAACTGCGTGACCCTGGTTACTTTGGTATGGTTGGTAATGCACCTGAGGTTGGCTTTGTTGATAATAAACGGGGTGGTGTGAGTGCTCCAAGAATTGTGGTGGGTATGGTTGTTGTGATTGATATGTACCGAGCGCTAACCTATGTGAACTGTCACGCTCAGTTGGAAAAGCTCCTCCATGTCCAGATATCGTACTTATTGTACCTGACATGGTTCCCTGGGTATTGACGAGTGAGTTTTGTTCTGACTTTATCGGTATGGCAATTGTTGGTTGAAATACTGGGGAATTGGATGCTGGACCAATAGCAGGGAGGTTTCCAGCCTGTGCCTGTTGCAGTTCTTGGGATTGGGATGTACGGCCTTTCTTATGAGGTTGGCTTTGACTCAAGTTGATATTCCCACCTTGACTCTGGTTCTGGTTTTGTGTGCTGCTGGAGTTAGTATTACTATTCCCTGTGGCATCGCTCCATCCCAAATTATTCCAAGCATTCATAGCAGGTGTAATGGTCCAGGACGTGCCAGATCAGGATCGCTATACTAACGTACCAGGCCACGTTGGTTTGTATAGTAGTTTGGTCTTACCGTGACCAGGACCAGGACAACACCGTTATCTTGGGATATTGGCAATGAAGTTGGTAACTAGTAGCTGGCCGCAAACACTTACTGCTGATCCAGTATGATGAAAAACCTCCAGCCTCAATAATAGATACCCCAAATCGAGCTCTTTAATAGCCTTGTAATCTTGATAAGTGAAATTCTGGAAGTCAGCACTCGGTCAAGGAGATCACAAGTGAACGCTGCAAAACCTCACCTTGAACGTTTATTAGACTTTGAAATCCAACTATGGAAATCAAAACTTAGATAATTGAAATCGAGCTCTTCTCGTAAGCAGCTTCTATAATAAAGCAGATTTTCTCGCTTAACAAGGAGCCGAATAATATTTTAGTAGGTAGGGAAAGTTATGACTTGATGGCAAAAGATGGTGATAGTGTGAGCTGAAAATTCAAAGCTAGGGAGCCACTGTTAAAGCTTATTAGTGGTTGGTTCCACAGAGTTGGACCAAATTTCAGGAGATGGGGTGGGGTAATAAGATAAGCTGGCTCAAGATTGAATTATTTAAAACCAACTAGCCTCAATATCGAATGGGCTCTTAGATCCAATACTTGAGGATCGAAAGGGCAGATACTCGATATATGTATAAACTAAGTCTTCCCCTGTCTGCGTGACTTGTAAGTTTCTTATTTTGTTCTATGAGGGGGTCGAATTTTTTTTTTTTTTTGAGTAAGCGAGGTTGATCCAACCATTTTGAGAAATAAGACTTAAGTAGAATTCACAAAAGTTTAAAAGAAACGTCAGCTAATTACGGAATTCACTGGGGGATGTATTATACTTTTAGAATGATATACTACTATTTTTTAAGCAGCATGTTTGAATACAGTTCACCCAGCGTGAAGAAATATTGAGATTAAACAATACGTGTTTATCGGGTCACCGGTGCAAACTAGTCCAAGTGCCTAAAGAAACAATTTTTCGGTTTATGAATTAAGACCCCAAGCCTCGTAAGCACTTTAATCAATAATCGTCGGTGTCCTGTCGGTGCCCACCAGCTCCAGAAATTCATATCTTGGAAACTTGCATGAATAATATTCCGGATGAAGCCATCACTTAAAAAATATTACCAAAAATACAAGAAAAAACTTTGTAGCACGCAACGTAGGGTCTTTTGGCGAGGCAAGGTTAGGGGTTACGAACCATGCCCCTCCTTTCGGAAAATAGTAAGCGATGCCACTAAGGTCTAAACTGGTTGGGGAAAGTGCTAGAGCACGTAACCCGTCAAAGACAAATAGGGAAAAATTTGAAGGCTTTATTGACATAGCCATATTACAGCTTAGGCAAGTCGGTTAATACAAGCAGTTTGCCCTGGAAGACTGGCGATAGCACTACAACCTGAAGACAAGAAATCGTCAACTAAGCCCTTCTTAAAAATAATTGTTCACCTGTTATGGTGTGCATCATTTTCTGTTCGAGCGAGGCTTGTGGTCTGGAAGTGCGAGTCACACTTTAGTGATGTTATTAAATCGAAATCCTTTGTCCGACAACTTCCGATCCACCAGCAAACGTTTCACAACTAGTGTGCGCAGTAATACAACAGCTTACAAATTTGGCTTTTTAGTAGGCTTTTCAGGAAAGCAGAAATGAAAATGATATCTTGGATGAGGTTAGTGAGTAACTAGAGTATAATTCACGAGCGCCATATGTTTCACTTGGGATGACAGTTCTGGTGATAAAGCCCGGATTGATGGCTCGCAAATTCTTGCATGTTCCACATAAGCCTACACTCCTAGTGGTGCATATTGAAGCTAGTCCTTGGCGCGAATTGTCAGTAGTGAGGGGAGGGGGGAAGGAGACTCGGAGTCAGCAAAGCTCCGGCCCAACTAACTGCGTTCGCAATTTTTCGAATGACACAAACTTTTTCACAAGTATTCCCGATCTTTGCGTCTGTGTGAAAAAATTATGCAACTTTCAATTTGGCGTAATCGTAGGCATTAATGGACATTTGCTTTCGAGGGATCGGATTATATCGGCAAACCTTGTTATCCGAAAGCTATTGATCCGGTCTGCTAGTGCGACCGCCTTACAAATCTCTACTCTTTAATGGTTGCTGACTATATACCGTTGCTCTCTTCTCCGCAACAAAAGAGGATAGGTATGGGTAGTCGTGTACCTTAATGCTGCTAAACTTATGGCCTGATCTCTGACTTTCATGCAACAAATCCGCTAAAGTTTCAAAGCGTTTAGAGTATTCCAGTGCATATTATGTAGTACAAAAATTCACACGTTTCCATCCAAGGGTTTTAGCGAGACCTTGACTCGCAATAACTTCATGATGATACCCTGCTGACAAATTCAGGTACAACCTCTAAACCTTACTAGAGCTCCCTGCTGGTGTGTTGACAGCTTCATTTCTTTTTTAACTAAACTAACGTTTGTCTATTGAGATTAGATTGATGTCGGGGACCTGGCTTGTTGGAATTGAGGTCCCTTAGTGAAAACTCCAAAACCAATGTAATATCAATTGAGCCCGCCTTGAAGCAAAATTCATGACTCGCATGCAATCACATTCAGGTCGAGGACTGGCAACTGAAATGAGTCCGTCCTGAGTGATACTGTCTGTCTGTTTCCAGGCGGTGCTTAGGATGCAGGAGTATGCTTAGCGGAAAAGTGATCACGTGGTTTAGCCTTCCGTTCAATAGTCGATCGTCAATGGCCGCGTTACCGCCCCAAAACTCGCAGTTCCAAATAAATCTTTCCTATGTAATGCAATAATCGCCAGCCGCGCGTGCATTTATCGGAAGTAATTATAAGGTATCGGTGACAAGGTGCAGCTTAAGATCATTAGAATCAAAAATTTCATCTTCATCTACAGCCCATGCAAATTTAAACGAACTCGTTTGAATGGCGATTATAATTTTAAAAGAAAATAGGTTACAAAGATGTAGTTCTGAATTATCAAATCCCCTACAAACATGGCTTCCTTACAGACACGGCAACTACTTGGTTGCTTAGCTTAAACTGTAGACGGAAGTGCCTATCAAGCATGGCCTCCCGGACTAAATTCTTTCTAAGGACGCTCCCCTCATGAAACCTAATTTCATTTCTTTTCGAGCAGACATAAATTTTCCCTCCAAACAAACTCCTCGTACACATTGTTACAAGCCTATTAACATGTCACACTGCTCACCGTAGAGTTTGCAACTCTATTCATTTTAGTAATGTATCAGAAATCGATAGAGGACCCTTGTAACAGAGCTTAAAGCTTACCACACACCTTAACCAGGGATCGCAATGAAAACACTTAGAGATGCCTATGTATTGTTAAAAAATAAGGATGTACTAAAATTCATAGACACCACATTGCGCCTCGGAACACCGCTTGGGTTAGACAAAAAATCTTTAAAAATTATCCGCTAAAGTACATGCAAATGCATTCTGCGACTGCGGTCAACGCGTTTCACTCGCATGTGAACGGAATAAATCGCTAAAGAACATCTATGCAGCCATGTCGGCGGCGTTGCCACTGCAGCTATGAAGAATATACGATCTCTAACCTAAGACGGGTATTCATTTCATCGAGACATCCGAGGCTGGAGAATAATATTTTCTTATCGAGTCTACGCGTTCTTAAGCAGGGCATATTTTCTAAGTAGCAAATCGCTGTGGAGTTCTTCTAGAATCTTGTTGCTGTAAGCACGTACTGAGGGCTAAACGAAGTCCCGAGGTTCTATTGTATCTAGCATTTCACAAAGCAAGCATTCCGGTGTTGTTTGCTCAACCCAAATGAAATATTGTGAGGAACCAACAAATTTAGTGTTTGAATTTGCCACCAACAGCCAAACGTTTTGGAAATTCTGGAACTTGTATCAAAATACCCTAGGCTAAATTTTTGATTGAGGAAGAGATAATACTAATGAAACTTCGTTGAAAAAGCCTGAACACGAAGATAACTCCGTTCGAGATAAACCAAAGACTTCCCATTAATTAATATTCAGTTCGTTGAATATTTGCTTGTCGTAAAATCAATTCCTTTACTGGTTTCAATAAAAGAGAAGCATTAAGACTACAATTGTTAATATGGAATAACCTAGTTTCTATATACGTTTTACATTGGAGGAGCTCCCATTGGCCCACCACCTGGAGCGCCACCTTCCTTCAAAGATGACCGTCCAGCCTTTAATAATTCGTCACATAACAACAAGTTTGAAGAGATACCAGTAGCAGCGGAAAGAGCATTTCTAAAAACCCTATAAGAGTCCCAAATCCCTTCCACAGTTGGATCCATTGGTTCACCAGATTTCAAGTCAACACCAACAACACGATTCTCAGCAATCTCATCTTGGCAATTTGACAAGGTTTCCAATGCATCCAACCCGGCATTGGTGGCTAAAGTCTTAGGAATAGTCAACAATGATTCGGCGAAAGCCTTAATACCAGATTTGTTACGCCCCTTATAAAACTTCTTGGATTCAGGAGAATTTAATAAATGGTCATTACAACTCAACCAGAATGCACCACCACCAGGTAAGATGGATTCGTCCTTTAAGACATTTGCCACAGATCTCAAACCATCCCTAACAGCATCTTTAGTTTGTTGTAACACGTGGTTATTTGAACCCTTGATTAATATAGTAGCGGATTTTGGATCCTTGTTGTCCGTAACGTATGTGAACTTATCCTCTCCAATCGAATTTTCATAAACCAATCCAGAATAACCCAAAACTTCAGGAGTTAAATCGTCGACAGAGTTCTGAGCTTCTCCACCGCATACTAATTGTAATCTTTCCATGTTTCTTCTTTTAGCTCTTCTCAAAGCCAAAATCCCATGCTTAGCTAACACATCCAAGGACATTGGATCAATACCCTTCTGATTTATAATAACAAATCCCTTGTTGGAATTCAATTCACAAACTTCATTCTTCAAGTCAACAATTTTCTTCAACTTTTCGTCCACAAACTTTCTTTCTGATGCTACTAACTTCTCTCTCTGTTCAGCACTCGAGTAAAAAAATCCTGAATTAACTTCAGTTTTCTCGTATTCTAAAGAAACATTCAAGATTAATACATAAGCATTTTCAACTCTTCTTGGCATGTCTGGATGTCTAGCACCATGGTCTAACACTAATCCTCTCACCAATTCTGTTTCTCTGGCATGTCCATGTTGCATGGTCATGACTTCGATCATATGTAAATCCAAATTTCTGGAATCAGCATTCTTAACATTCAAAACTGCGTCAGTAACTATGGGGGTCAAAACATCAGTTAATTCAGCAGTAACCTTGGTAGCTAAGGACGTTCTAGCAATTTGTAATAACAATTCTCTATCAAAACTCTCTGGGGTTTGCTTAAACACATCCAAGTACTTCAATGCTTCTTCTCTTGCGACCTCGAATCCATCGACTATCACTCTTGGGTGAACACCTTCACTTATAAATCTTTCTGCTTGCTTCAATAATTCACCAACCAAGAGGACAACAGTGCTGGTACCGTCACCAGTGATTTCATCCTGGGTAGTTGCTGCACGGGCAATCATAACAGCAGTAGGATGCTGAATTTGCATTTCACTCAACAAAACCTTACCATCTTTAGTTAACTTCAAACTTCCTGCTCCATCCACCAACAATTTCAAAGTACCCTTAGGACCCAAATTGGAAGCCAAAACTTGCTGCAACCCTTGGGCAGCGGCTATGTTAACCTGTAATGCTTGGGAACGTCTCAAGGACTCTGCTTTTGGATTGAGAAGTTGAATCGATGATGACATTGGTATGGTAGACTACAACACACTTCACTTCATGATTTGAGTTTTCAACGCGATTTTTCTGGTTGAGCCACGTCTCGATGACGGAGTACGCCACGGATCAGGAATGGAGGAAAATGAGAATAGCTAAGTGATTGCTGGTCACCTGGAGGGAATAAGACAAGGGGACATGTTGTTATGTAAATCTGAACTCCGTCACTTATCTGTTTTATGCTGTGAATAGAAAAAAAACTCTAGTACATTAAGAAGAAAATAAAAAATTGGACGAGTCCGGAGTCGAACCGGAGACCTTTCGCATGCTAAGCGAACGCGCTACCAACTACGCCACACGCCCATTTTTCTTGTTGTTAGAAATTTGTTGCTTACCTTATACTATACTTTAAGTCAAAATTTAAACTTTCCTAGTTGCAAACTTCCCAGTATACTTATAAGCAAATAGAAGCTTTTGAGGTCCTTTAGTACATATAAAAATAGACATAGGACTCAAAAAATATACAAGTTCGTCAAATTTCACTATAGGCGCTTATGTAAGCCATGAGGAGCCCCAACAGGCATTGAAATACGTTTCCAAACCCCCGATATATTGTCTCTCTTGATTCCAGCATATGTTTTCATGGTGGATCAGTATGCTTTTCCTAAAATTTGCTGTTGCCCGTTGCCCGGCAAAGTGCAATCTGCAAAACTCAAAAACGAAAAATACTGATGTGTCATAAGTTTGACTAGTTTCCATATCAAAATCGAACAAACGAACATCCTCTCGGCACTGAGATACAAAGTTAGCTCTGTAAGTTATAATTTTACTCTGCCAGTTATATTTGCACACATCCTGCTAACCCTGTAGTGTATTATACTAAGCTTGCTTTTCAGGAGCAAAAACTACCCAATGAACAAGGCAAACTAATCGTGACAATTTGAGACCTTTGTAACAGTGGATACTACTTCATTGAATATTATTTAAGCTTTCATTGCATGCTTTTTATAAAAATCTGGTTTAGCGTCGAATTGATATCTGATGCAAGAATATCTCAAAATATATTTCACATAATAGACTTTCAAAGATCTCTTACTTTCTGTTTTTTGTCAACTCTGATTTGGCCTGGGACTTAAGCGATGGCATAATGTTCTTCAATCCATTTCAATTCTTCTTTTTGGTACTCTGGTTGATGATTGATGATTTATTTAAAAGTAGTGCCAGAGCTTTCCAGCAGTCTCAACTTTGATACATCCTCTACTTCAGTTTGGTGTTTGCTGGACTTATTCTGAGTCGTTTGTCAGTTTTCTATAAGCTCTTTTCGTCTCTGTGCTCCTTTAAGCTCGTTTGGGGTAGTTTGTCTAGTAAAAAAAAACATTTCATTCTCTCTTCTATAATAGTAAGGTTTTAACATCTCTCTAAAGAGGCTCCAACTAGCTGATCATTCATCTTTATAAGAATAGGTATTCATAGTTCCATCATCAAGTTTAGTAAAGTTTTGTTGTATATTAGGCGAAATAGGATTTGGTCAAAATGAAAGCTTTGGTGAATACCTTTTCACTTCACTATTCTGTTGCTGGATGAAAACCTTCATGCCCCAATCAGATATTGTAATCCATCTCTTGTTGAAGCACCCCTTCTTTTGCTTTTTGAAATCAAGTTTTAGCCTAGTTTCCCTGGTTGCATTCGTTCAGTAGTACTTTTGACTTGATGGGAGCTGATTTCTTATCCTAGGTGGGCCTCAAAGACAGTTATCATCTAGTATTGACACTTAGGCCGACATCTGTTCTGTTTAGGGCCATATATTTATTCATAACAGGCCCCTAGAGATTTTCGAATTTAAGAATATTCACGGTTTCGTTGTCAAATTTTCGAAAGTATTGGATGAGAACATCAGAATTATCTAGTTAAAACACTTAACAAATTCTTACTTTTGATGCCAAACCTAAGTGTCAGAGATCATCAATTTAGAACTAAAATCATCAGGAGAAAACATAGCAGTTCAAATGATTGTAAAGGGGTCTAAATATTCATCGTCAAAATAAATTTTGCGAAATTTTCTTACAACTCAACTTCCCTTCCACAAGGAAGTTGGCTCTTTAGACATGAATACGATTGCAGTAGAGCATTGCAATACTAGTTGTCAAAGCAGTATATAATCAGATTAAATATTGGTTCTAAGGAAATCAATTTAACAGGGTTTTCCAAGTGAATTGCGATTAGTGGCAATTCAAAAATCCCCCAATTTTTGATTTTTGCAAATTTAGTTGAACATATGAAACTATAGTTTCATACAATATATTAATAAGCTAAGAAAGTCACATATGTTGTAGAGATACTCTCATACTGAAGTGAAAGGAATTCTTAGATTCGGCTAGTTTTTCACTATGTAATTTAACATTACGGCACTACTTCCTCGAGAAGGATGCTGAATTTTTGCGAGAGGCTTCGCACTTGCAGTTTTTTGAGTGGCTGGATATACAATAATCCCAGGGGCAGTGTTTACAATACGAGGAATCTAAGTATGTGATGTTAACAAGTCATAAACGATTCACAGTGCCCCACCTCGAAAGCAGAAGCTCGCCTGGTGAATTTACAATAGATAATTATCATCAGGGATTTTCAAGTTGCTATAGCCGACAGACATGAAGTGCGCCGTACAGATGTTCATTTAACGATCCTTGCATTGCCTTATTCAAAATGATAAAATTCAAAAAATTGCGCCAAGAACGACTGTATCGCTTAGTAGATTCTACTAAAAATCCGTATGTTTCATATATATGTTGGTTGCTCAACTAAATTCAAACTATCGCAGGCAAAGCAGAGTTCGCATGAAACTCTCGAATTAAGTTTGAAAGAGTTCACTCATCAAACTTGATTCACAATTTAAAATGTAAATACACTAATGCTAAACTTAATGTTTCAGCTTCCGTCAAGTTATCCATGGTTAAACGTAAGGAAATTTCAGGGTGATTAACCGTGAAATTCAGCCAACAGCTGAACTTTACGAGAATCTATGAAAATTTCAAGGGGTCATGAGTACTCACTCCAAAAATTATTTTTGCAGTTTAGTCTGTTATTGCACGTTCAGATAAACCTATATGATAAGACCGAAAAAGTATTGAAGTATGGATGTTTGCTGACTGTGATCAAGATTTTTTTTGGAACATGGGTAGGCCTGCCATCGAGTTAGTTAAAAAACTGGATTATCAGAAGGAGAATGAATCTAGATATAAATCCAGTTAGATGTATCAATATTGATGGGTTTCCCATTATGATACACTTGACCAAACTTATTTTCCCTTGTTCGTGTCGATTTCTGTAACCACTACAATCTCGCAGCTCCAAAAAATCAATTGGAAGTCAACTCATCATGGAATCTTACCAAGCTCAGATATTCAAGCCAGCCCGCTCTTTTCTTCTACAATATCATGACGAGCGTGAAACGGTGATACGTATTTGCAGAGATCTCAATTCTTATTCGAAAAAACTCATTTTCACATTCCATAGAGTTTCCAATAGGGCCATTTCAGATGTTCATTATGATCAGATCATTGAGTACATCAAGGTTATAGGAAAGTGCCTATCTCGGCTAAGCAAAGAGTTTGTCTCTAGTGTGAACTTTGGGCAGCTTAAATCTTCTATTTCGAATGCTGCTGAAGAGATGATTGAGGCATTCACGTTTATGTATTATGTGATGACCCGAAACCTATTGAAATATGAGCAGATGTTGAAGTTTATCGAAGATATCGTTGAGGAAGAGGACACCAAAATGGTCTTGGAGAAGTTTTGGAGATCCGAAGAGGAGCTGCAAAGTACATCAAACTTGAAGGACAATCATAAAAGGGGTGAAAAGTCGGATGGGAATGGAATGTGCAAACAAGTGAAAAATGACTACACCTTCATATACAGAGGGGATTACTTTATGGGCCTTTTTGATCTTACGGGCGAGATTATGAGGTACACAATCTCTAATTTGGTTGATGATGACACGAAAACTTTATCTAAAGAGTCACTGTACAACCTTCAGTTTATGGAGAGTCTTTACAAACAAATGAGAGAAATTCTTGACACGTATCCTAACTTAAACGTAAATCGGGGAGTTTTGAGCGACGATTTTCATTCAAAAGGAGTATTCACGATGAAAAAGAAATTAGAAGTCTTCAAAGATTCCTTGAGCAAGGTAGAGCTGACAATCTGCGAAACAGTCATTAGGACAAGAGAAGAGTGGGATGTCACTGAACTTTAGGTTGTTCCTCTCAATGTATTTATCAATGTGCTACTCCTCATGAGGTCCTGCTTCCAACTATTTACACCTGCACGGAAAGCCTTTTTGAATTATACTACATACTCTGCCTAATCATAGGGAACTCATACAAATCTTATATCTATCATACAAAATTAACCAAAAAGCTATTCAATGCGAGCCACAGGACCTCCTGGCGAGGTTTCGCTTCTTGCAGTCAAAACTTCAACCCCAGTCTCAGTAGCCAACAACATGTGTTCAAATTGTGCAGACTTCTTACCATCTTCGGTCACAGCAGTCCAGTTATCAGGCCATGACATATCCTTATGTGTACCAAGACACAACATTGGCTCAATGGTGAAGACCATTCCTGGCTTGATGATACCAATGGCCTTGTTCTTGGCATAATGAGGAATATTTGGTTGACAATGGAAAAGCTCACCGATACCATGGCCACAATAAGTTCTGACAACAGAACAGTCGTTCTTTGTGGCATGAGCCTGAATGATGTTACCTAATTCTCTGAATGCTAATCCTGGCTTGACGGCCTTAATAGCGAGATCCAAGCACTCTCTTGTGGTTTCGACCAATCTGACAGTGTCTGGATCACACTTAGCCTTGTCTCCCACATAGTAGGTTTCGTTGAGATCGGAATGCAAACCCATGTAATAGATGGTAACATCCAAATTGATGATATCACCATCTTTCAACACGGTCTTGTCTGGAATACCATGACAAATGACTTCATTAATCGATGTACACACAGACTTTGGAAAGTTGTAATAATTAAGAGGCGAAGGGTATGCATTTCTCTTCATACATTCCTTGTGCAAAATGGCATCCAATTCATCGGTGGTTATACCTGGTCTGACATGGCTAGCAGTAACGTCCAAAATTTCTCTGGAAACCTTAGAGACCTTTCTCATTTTTTTGATATCTTTTTCAGACAATTGGGTTATTCTTCCAACTCTATCATTCTTTATTTCGCTGATAGGCTTACCGTTTTTGGCATAGTCAGGTAGTTTGATATGTTTAGCAACAGGTCTTCTGTCTGACAATGGATAGGCTGGTCTCAACTCTCCTGAAAAGGAAAAGTCTGGAAATGGGTTGTAGGAATCTGTTCCATCTTCAGATGGATGGATATGCTTATGAACAGACCATGAAGAACGGAAACAACTCTGGTCGCAGAAAACACTGTTGACTCCATTCTTGAGGCACACGGGACATTTTAATGCTGATTCGGTATCCTTACCGCATGTAGGAGAAGCACACACAGTAGCCATCTTATTGTTGAAAAATGGCCCTCCATACGTAAATTTTTGTCAGCGAGAAGAGGGTCGTGCATACGAAAAACATCATGATCACTCGATCCTAGATAAGATTGCAACACGAAGATACTAGAGACAGTAGAATTATGGCTGGTTGTTTTGAATGAGCTTTTGAATATTCTTGAAAAGATTACTCTGTTTAGGTGAATATTTCTAACTTTCAGAATCTAGCGCAAGAATAGGAATTGCCAGTGCACACAATTATTCTGAAACTAGTACAACTTGGGTGTCAATAATTACTAAACAATCAGAGGCACTTTGTAGCTTGTCTTATTCTAAGCTAATATTCGGTTCGTTCTAAAGAGATTGAATTGGGTTGTTTAGTAAAGTTCACAAACGCTTTTTGCAATTGATTGGCAAAAATTCGGAAAAAATAGAATTGTTGCTAAGTTCAAACTGAAAGAGACCATTCCAAAAAAAATAACCAGATCCTAAAGCTAACAAAAGATTGATATTCCATAGCCTCTACATTTTTGGGGATCAAAATTTTTACTGTATGAGAAATCTATATGATGTCTGTATGCTACGACTGGTAGATTTGTGAATTGTGATTTCATGCGAGCATTTTGCAATCCACTGTTTTCAATCATTAGTGGGCTACTTGATCCCTAGGTTTTCTGGGCCAAAGCTCAATGGGAGCAAGTCTTGTAAGAAGACCTTGATGAACTTGGAGCCATCTTTATTGAACATGTAAATGGGTACCTCGGGTGCAAATTCTCTGATAAACTGTCTGCAAATACCACATGGTGTGATAGGCTCTTCGTCATCTCCAGAGATGGCTATGATTTTGAATTTGCGGTGGCCCTCAGTCTGGAAGTTAGTACTCTCTCCGCCACTAATTCTCAAAGTTGCGTTTCTCTCCTATTATAAAATACGTACAACTGCCTTACAAATGGCTGTTCTTTCAGCACAAACTCCGGCACCATACGAGGCATTCTCGACATTGGCACCCGAGAAGTGTTCGCCCGTTTCAGTGAGTATCGTACATCCCACTCTGTGAGTTAGTATTGCCCAAGGTTACTGTACGAGGGACTTACCGAAAATTGGAATAGGGGGAGTATGAAACATTTCTTGCTTTAAGTTAGTTTGTAATGTAAGCAAGACTACCCCTTCAGATCACTCGAAATTCAGTCCTCTTCTTCTCAGGAGGATTGTGTCTATTGGGAGGTGCAAGCAGGAACAGTAACTCACCATTGAGGCACTTTTCTTTCAATTGAGAAAATCCAAAGTCGCTGAGCTCGTCATGGTCGTTATGTATGTATTGTTGGAAACCCATCTTGATGGTGGCATCCACTTATCGCTACTGGCCAACATTGAGATTGTCTCCATAAGATACGAGTCACGTGCCGCACAGCACATGACCGCTTTTTTCAACACTCATTCAGTGGCAACACCTCCATACCAACCACTCAACTTATCAAATACCTTTTCCCGTGTGGCATAGACAATCACCTCTCTTGCACAATGTCCACTCTAGAAGAATTGGAAAACACCCAGCAAGATGATTTAATAGATAAGGAGATCTTGAACTCCTCTACCTCCGACATTAACAACAGAACCAAGTTATTGGACAATGATATCAAGGTAATGAAGTCAGAGTCACAGAGATTGACCCACGAGAAGACGGTGATGTTGGAGAGAATCAAAGACAACCAAGAGAAGATCAATAATAACAAGCAATTACCTTACTTGGTAGGTAACGTGGTTGAGTTGTTGGATCTCGATGTGGAGAAAGAAGCGTCTGAACAGGGTGCAAACGTTGATTTAGATGCCACCAGAGCTGGCAAATCAGCAGTTATCAAGACATCTACCAGACAAACCATCTTCTTGCCATTGATCGGGTTGGTTGATTCCACAAAATTGAAGCCAAATGATTTGATTGGTGTCAACAAGGATTCGTACTTGATTTTGGACACCTTGCCATCTGAATATGATTCCAGAGTCAAGGCCATGGAAGTCGATGAAAAGCCCACTGAAGACTACTCTGACATCGGAGGATTGGATAAGCAAATTGAAGAGTTGATAGAAGCTGTCGTGCTTCCAATGAAGCAAGCAGAGAAATTCACAAATTTGGGAATCAAGCCTCCTAAAGGTGCATTGATGTATGGTCCACCAGGTACTGGTAAGACTTTACTAGCCAGAGCATGTGCAGCCCAATCTGGTGCCACCTTTTTGAAATTGGCAGCTCCACAATTGGTCCAAATGTTTATTGGTGATGGAGCCAAATTGGTTCGCGATGCGTTTGCATTGGCCAAGGAGAAGGCCCCTACTATCATTTTCATAGATGAATTGGATGCCATCGGTACCAAGAGATTCGACTCTGACAAGAGTGGTGATAGAGAAGTTCAAAGAACCATGTTGGAATTGTTGAACCAGTTGGATGGCTTCGGTTCTGACGACAGAGTCAAGGTATTGGCAGCTACTAACAGAGTCGATACTTTGGACCCGGCGTTGTTGAGATCCGGTAGATTGGATAGAAAGATTGAATTCCCATTGCCTTCTGAAGAAGCCAGAGAATCAGTGTTAAAAATTCACGCCAGAAAGTTGAATTGCGACAACACCTCCGTTAACTGGAGAGAGTTGGCCAGATCTACAGATGAATTCAACGGTGCTCAATTGAAGGCCGTGACTGTCGAAGCAGGAATGATTGCATTAAGAAATGGAAAATCTATTATAAAACATGAAGATTTTGTTGAAGCTATAGGAGAAGTCCAGGCCAGAAAGTCCAAGTCTGTGAACTTTTATGCTTAATATACGTCAGTAGGAAAATCAGTGAAGCATTTGTAGCAATCCTTATCCCAACCTAGACGGTGACGTGGACTGTGCCACGTTCTATCTTGAGGGATGATTAGCAGTGTAGTAGCGGTTAGCGTGAGTCAATACCAAATCCGACCAGCATGTCCATATCAGCAGCCGGAAGAGCGGTGTCACTGGCTCAGGCCAGCTTCTGGGCCTTCTTCAACTCGTCCCTCAATCTCTGGGAAAATTCGTCTTGATTGTCCTCGTCATCCCAGTCTTCCTCCCACAAGTTGGATGGGTTAATCTGAGGGTTGGCGTCGTTGGACCATTTGCCATCTTCAGGGAAATCTTCGAACTCGTCATCCTCTTCCAAGGTCTTGATGACCTTCTGCTCTTCCTCGGTGGAGGCAAGTGCTTGTTCGGCGGTTTTGTCGGCGGTAGACATGTTGTTGGTGAGTGGATTGCCACCACCAACTCGCACATATGGTGGATCACCAAAAACCCACGTGAGCGCTCACCTGACCGCCAGTAGATATCAATTTTTTCACCTCTTCTCTACAACCCCAACCAACAATGAAAGAGGTGGTTGTGGATATCGCTCCCAAGTGTATCAAGGGGCTCGAGTTCGGGGCTTTGTCGGCGAAGGAGATCATCGCTCAGTCTGAAGTGGAAGTCAAGACTCGTGATCTTTATGATTTGGAGAAGGGAAGAGCTGCCAAAGATAATGGTGCTTTGGATACCAAGATGGGTATTTCGTCCAACCTGAGCGAGTGTGCCACCTGTCACGGCAACCTTGCCTCGTGCCATGGTCACTTTGGTCACATCAGATTGGCACTCCCGGTTTTTCATGTCGGCTACTTCAAATCGATCATCCATGTGTTGCAATGTATCTGTAAGAACTGTTCGGCTGTGTTGTTGGACGAGGAGTCCAAGCGCCAGTTCTTGAATGATTTGAGAAGACCCAACCTCGACAACTTGAGAAGAATGAAAATCTTGAAGAAGATCCTTGAGCAGTGCAAGAAGCAGAGAAGATGTTTGAAGTGTCATCATGTCAACGGTGTCGTCAAGAAGGCTGCCAGTGGCGCTGGTCCTGCTGCATTGAAGATTGTCCACGATACCTTTAGATGGATCGGAAAGAAACCAACACCTGAAAAAGAACAGTGGGATGGCGAGTTCGAGGAGGTATTTTCCAGAAACCCAGAATTGGAGAAGTTTGCCAAGAGAGTGCACGATGATTTGAATCCTTTGAAAACATTAAACTT
This sequence comes from Suhomyces tanzawaensis NRRL Y-17324, assembly GCF_001661415.1. Classification (NCBI taxonomy): domain Eukaryota; kingdom Fungi; phylum Ascomycota; class Pichiomycetes; order Serinales; family Debaryomycetaceae; genus Suhomyces; species Suhomyces tanzawaensis. The sequence continues at coordinate 212,717 of NW_017963637.1, forward strand.
GTTCAAGCAGATCACTCCATCCGATTGTGAATTATTTGGTATCGATCCGTCCAGAGGTGGTCGTCCAGAGATGTATATCTGGAGATATTTGCCTGCCCCACCAGTGTGTATCAGACCATCGGTCATGATGGATGCCCAGTCTAATGAAGATGATTTAACTGTGAAGTTAACTGAGATTGTGTGGACCTCCACTTTGATTAAAGCTGGTATTGAGAAGGGAATCTCAATCAATAATTTGATGGAACAGTGGGATTACTTGCAATTATCTGTTGCCATGTACATTAACTCTGATTCCGCCAATCCTGCATTACTACCATCCTCAGGTGGCTCTGGTTCCAAGTCTTCTAAGCCAATCAGAGGTTTCTGTCAAAGATTGAAGGGTAAGCAAGGTAGATTCAGAGGAAATTTGTCCGGTAAGAGAGTTGACTTTTCTGGTAGAACTGTCATTTCTCCAGATCCTAACTTGAAAATTGATGAAGTTGCCGTTCCTGATAGAGTGGCCAAAATCTTGACATACCCTGAAAAATGTACCCGTTACAACCGTAAGAAGTTGCAAAGGTTGATTCTTAATGGTCCAGATGTGCATCCGGGTGCAAACTATCTTGCAAAGCAAAACGAGTTGGCAAAGAGAAACTTGAGATTCGGTGATAGAGTCAAACTTGCTAAAAATTTACAGATTGGTGATGTTTTGGAAAGACATATAGAAGATGGAGATGTCGTGTTGTTCAATAGACAGCCTTCGTTGCATAGATTATCCATTTTGTCGCATTATGCTAAAATTAGACCATGGAGAACTTTCAGATTGAACGAGTGTGTCTGTACTCCTTATAATGCCGATTTCGATGGTGATGAAATGAACTTGCATGTTCCCCAGACTGAAGAAGCTAGAGCGGAAGCAATTAACTTGATGGGTGTGAAAAATAACTTATTGACCCCAAAGTCAGGAGAACCTATTATTGCTGCTACCCAGGATTTTATCACTGGTTCTTATTTAATTTCCCACAAGGATTCATTCTTTGACAGAGCAACTTTGATCCAATTGTTGTGTATGATGTCAGATGCTGACTGTCAATTCGACCTTCCACCTCCAGCCATTTTCAAGCCAGTCATGTTATGGACTGGTAAGCAAGTCTTCTCATTATTAATCAAACCCAACAAGAAGTCCAAGGTTGTCATTAACTTGGATGCAAAGAATAAGACCTATATTGCACCTGCCAAGGGTTTGCCGAATGAAATGTCACCAAATGATGGATTTGTTATAATTCGTGGATCTAACATCTTGAGTGGCTTGATGGATAAATCTACTTTAGGTGATGGTAAGAAGCATTCTGTGTTTTACACCATTTTGAGAGATTACGGTCCTGACGAGGCAGCCAATGCAATGAATAGAATGGCCAAGTTATGTGCCAGATTTTTGGGTAATAGGGGCTTTTCTATCGGTATTAATGATGTTACTCCTGGTATCGAATTGAAGAAGAAGAAGGAGTTAATGGTAGAACAAGCGTATTTGAAGTGTGACGAATTGATTGACTTATATAATAGAGGAAAGTTGGAAACCCAACCTGGTTGTAACGAAGAACAAACTTTGGAAGCAAAGATTGGTGGTTTATTGTCCAAGGTTAGAGAAGAAGTCGGTGATGTTTGTATTAGAGAATTGGATCCTTTGAACGCTCCATTGATTATGGCTACATGTGGTTCTAAAGGTTCTACCTTGAACGTTTCCCAGATGGTGGCCGTTGTTGGTCAACAAATTATCGCGGGTAATCGTGTTCCTGATGGTTTCCAAGATAGATCATTGCCTCATTTTACTAAGAATTCGAAGACTCCTCAATCTAAGGGTTTCGTCAGAAACTCTTTTTACAGTGGTTTGACACCTCCCGAATTCTTGTTCCACGCTATTTCTGGTAGAGAAGGGTTGGTTGATACTGCTGTCAAGACTGCTGAAACCGGTTATATGTCTAGAAGATTGATGAAATCTTTAGAAGATTTATCCTCCCAATATGACAACAGTGTTCGTAATTCTTCGAACGGTGTGGTTCAATTTACCTATGGTGGTGATGGGTTGGATCCATTTGATATGGAGGGTGATGCCAAACCCGTGAACTTTGTTCGTCAATGGGACCACTCCTTCAACATTACCTTCGATGTCAATGAAATTGGATTGTTACCTTACGAAATTGTTGATTTGGTCGATTCAATTTTGCACCCATTGGAAGATGCATTGACTAGATACGACAATCTAGGAAACGTTTTGAAGCCGGAGGATTTTGACAAGATTGAATACATTGATCAAAATGATGCGGAAAGAGAATTCTACGAATCCATTAGACAATTCGTCACCAAGAAGGCTGAAAATTTAGCAAGATACAGAGAGTCCAAGGGCTTGAAACCTTCGTTTGTTCATCCTACAGAAGACGACATCTTGGTTGAAGATGATCCAATCCGCTTAAATGCAGTCAATCAACTCTTGAAGATGTCCCACAAGTCCATTGAAAAGTTCTTGGAACAATGTCTTTACAAGTACAGAAGGGCCAAGGTGGAACCAGGTACCGCTGTTGGTGCTATTGGTGCGCAATCTATTGGTGAACCAGGTACTCAGATGACGTTGAAGACTTTCCATTTTGCTGGTGTCGCCTCTATGAACGTCACTTTAGGTGTTCCTCGTATTAAAGAAATTATCAATGCGTCCAAGGTCATTTCGACTCCGATCATCAACTCTGTCTTAGTCAACGACGATGACGAAATTGCTGCTCGTGTGGTTAAGGGTAGAATTGAGAAGACATTATTAGAAGATGTTGCCTACTTCATTGAAGATGTCTACAAGAATAACATGGCCTACTTGTCCATTAAGATCGATTTGGAGACTATCGAAAAATTGCAGTTGGAGCTTACTTTGGATGGTATCGCACAAGCTATTTTCTCGGCTCCAAAGTTGAAGATTTTGCCCGGAGATGTTTCCATTAGCGGAAAGGATAGAATCAACGTGCTAGTGACTTTGCGTGAAACCAAGACTGAGAGCTTGAAAAATCCAACTGACAATACCAATACTCTTTTCTTCAGAATGCAACAGCTTAAGAGAGCATTGCCATCAATTTGCATCAAGGGTTTGCCCAATATTTTCAGAGCAGTTATCAACATTCGTGACGATAGCAAGAAGGAATTATTAGTTGAAGGTTACGGTTTGAAGGAAGTCATGAGTACGGACGGTATTGTGGGTACCAAGACCACAACTAACCATGTGCTTGAGGTGTTCGAAGTTTTGGGTATCGAAGCAGCCAGATCGTCCATCATCAAGGAAATCGACTACACCATGAGTAATCACGGTATGAGTGTTGATCCTCGTCACATTCAGTTGTTGGGAGATGTTATGACATACAAGGGAGAAGTTTTGGGTATTACCAGATTCGGGTTAAGTAAGATGAGAGATTCCGTTTTGCAATTGGCCTCTTTCGAAAAGACTACCGACCACTTGTTCGATGCCGCCTTTTTCATGAAGAACGACAAAATTGAAGGTGTATCCGAGTGTATCATTTTGGGACAAACCATGAGTATTGGTACTGGTGCATTTAAATTGGTCAAATCGTCCAATTATGACAAGAAGGTGTTGAAACGTAAGCCAACCTTGTTCGAGGGCTTATGTGAGCAGCCATCCATGGTGGCTGCAGCATAGCCGTGTATTTTAATAAACGTGTAAATAAGTACGACTTGTATGTGTTGTAGATGGCCCGCCGAAAATGTTACTGGAACATTAAAATCATTAAAGTTTAGTATGTGCCCGAAGCCAGAGTTGTTGATTGGGAGATCAAAACGGCATGTTGGGGAAAAATTTCTAGATGGCTGATTGTGATGTTGCTTACCGGATATTCAACTTGTCCACTGGAAGTAAATCATATTGCAGCAACTGGCACCAAAATTCCACCACTAAAATGGTAAAAAAAAAAATTCAAGCAGTACAATCAAGAAAATCCAATCAACACACATGTAACAGTTCCGCTCTATAATGGCTAGCCATTACCAGTAATTCTCCACTTTTTTTTTTACATTGAAATACTACCTTACTGTATATCTGCGAGCGCTCTATTTTCGTGGCTCGCAGAATAAATATTTATACAAAATTGTTGCAACTCTCCAATCTTGCCAATGTCAACCAGAGACTCCACGTTCTCGTATTTCCATATAGATGATCCCAACCAGGTGCTCTATATGGAGCGGTGGAAGGACGATCCCATTTCTTTCGACGATATAGACACACAGGCGTTGCTTGAGGAAACCTCCAACCTCTTTCCCCAGATGATGTTGGAAGAAGACGACGAAGAAGGGGCCATTCCCATCAGCTCCATGCGACTCGGCGCTAAGCTTATCAAAAACAAAGAACTTCTCAAGGAAAAGACCTGGAATGACTTGGGCATCTTCGAAAAGTTCCTCAATGAAGGGAGCGCCCTCCATAAAGAGGTAGATAGGACCATCATCAGGCCTCTCCATACGAAGCCAAGCGCCTTTGGAAGAGAAGAGAGTGAGGAACTATCCATAGGCGAGTTTTTGTCTAATGGGTATTTGGCCTCTGATCACATGGATAGCATTCTCTCTCCGGATATGGTCAATGACAGCATCATGGGGGTCCACCAGGGCGATACCTCCATTAATTCCACATCAGATATGATAGTACCGGAAAACAATACTTTCTTGAATTTCAGATCAGGTTCCATAGGCGGGAGCTCAGCCCAAGCTGGCTCTGCTATCCAGACTCCAAGGATTGGTCGAACGAGACAATCTTCTACCGACAAAAACTTCCAAACACCTATTACAAGAATAATGAGGTGATCCAGAGGTACTTATTATTCCATGAAGGTCAATCCCTTCTAGCACCTAAAGGAAGGCTTGGTGGAGGCTGGTTTCTTACACAGATCGAACCATAAGCCAAAATCGAACATTAGCGCCGGATCGCCATCTATGTTTCGATATCTATGATATCATTTGCACAATGAAAATATCATGAGTAAATAGCGCTCTCAAGAAGTCAAAAATCTACCTGTACAACGTATTTTAATTAATAATACACTTAAAATTATACAAATTAGAACTGAAACCTAATATACAGTTACACCTGGAATATCACCTTCCCTTTCTCAATGTCATTCTTCAATTCAACCAACTTGAGCTTTCTTCTCTCGGATTTCTCAAATCTCCTCTTTATTCTCACGTGGGCCAACACAAACTTTGCAAGCACCTTGAACGTCAATGGAGTCTTTCTGTTTCTTTTCTCAGTAGCCAATGCCGAGTAATCCGGATAAATTCCATACTGAATCAACTTCTCAACATCACCTTTGATGAGTTGATTCGAGTTTTTAATGGAGTTGACGATAAATGTATTCATCACCTGAAGATCATTGGCTTTCAAATTGAAGTCATAAAGTCTCGCCTTATAGTATGTCAATTGTTTTTCAAGTAGCACAATCTTGTCATCTTTTTCAGTATTACTGGCATCTTTAGACTTCCACTTCAATGCTGAATCATCATTTATTGATTGAAGCTTTTTGTTTAAATGTTCTACCTTGGTCAGTAGGTACTTGTTCATAGTCTTCATTTTATTGAACTCGCTCGTTTCCTTTTCATTCAAGTTCAAATGAAGCTTTTCCACTTTATCATTCAAAAGATCTAGATTCAACTCATTAACCTTACCGAATAACTCATGCGAGTCTCGAAGTTCTTCGACCTTATCAGCTAAACTTTGTTTTGACCGATTGATGTCATTGATCTTTTCAACTAATCTTTTGCAGTGATTGGTAACCGTTACCAATTCATCACTTAATTCTCTGTTCTTAATTCTCAACCTGTCACTCTCAGATGTGTGAGAATTATCTTGCACTTCTAATCTCTTGATGGAGTCTAAGAGCTCTTCATTTTTATTTTCTATTCTGGACACCTTATCTTCCAACTTCTTAGTATTTGAGTTTGCCGAGCTCAACAGCCTTGACAATTCTTCATTGAGTTTGTTACTCTCCTTGAGCTGGAACTCCAATAAACTTTGAATAGCAGAAGGTGATGTAGATCTGAAAATCTCTCTCTCTTGAGTGGTAGACTGTATATTCATTTCCCTTTCGAGATCTTGTATTTTCTGCTTGGTTTTCTTAATCTCAGCATCATACTGGGTCCTCAAAGCCTCAATATCAAATTCTAGTTTTCTGATAGTCATTTCGTCTTTGGACTTAGCTTTCAATAGCTCATTGATGTCCGCCATATTGTCAAACCTGGAGGATTGCATGGATGATGATTCTAGGTACCTTATCATGTTTTCTTTTTCTTTCAACTCAAATTGAAGATTGTCAATTGTTCTTTCTAGTTGTTCAATAAGTTGGATTCTGGAGTTCAAATCTCCATTGATTGATCCAAATCTGGCGTCTAATTCGTTTTCTTTTATCGCAGATCTTTCGAGTATATCACGAAGTTGATTATTGGCGGATAGTAAATCACGGATTTCCATCTCAAGTTGATCATGAGATCTTATATCAAGAACTTGGGATATGCGATCAAGAATTAAGTCTTTGGCGACCAATGCTTTAGTCAATTCTTGTTTTTCCTCCTCAAGTAGACCCAAGCTACTTGAATTACTGGCCTGCTTTGTAAGCTTATGTACCAACTCTTGATTTTCTTGTTTCAAATCAGAGATTAAATTCTCATTCTCGATTAACTCTCGCCTCAACCGCTCAATATCCACTTGTAAGTATGACTGATCATTGGATGATCTTTGAGATCTTAAATCCTCAATCATACTATTGTTTTTTAGTTTAACCCTTGTCAACTCTTTCGTTATGGTGTCCAAATTTTCTTCCAAAGTGTTGTTGGTATCACTCAAACGTTCAATTTTTGAGTTAAGTGACTTGATCTGGGATTCATAAGTGTAGTTGGAGTTACTAGAGGACCTCTTTACCTGATGGAGTTCATCAATTTGTTTCTCTCTAGATTTAATATCACCTTCCAAGCTATCGATTTCCCTATGAAGACGATTGATAGCGGTGTTCGAATTTTCTAACTCACTTGTAACACTCGCCACCCGGCTCTTAAGATCCCTGATTTCTTCATCTTTCGATCTCATGGTACTTTCCATACTTCTTAGCTCGTCTTGGGTGTATTGTTGACTACGCTGAATAGCTTCTAATCTCTCAACCTCTCTACTAAGTCCTTTATTCGAGGATCTTAATTTTGATAATTCTTCTTTTAGGTCATCAATAAGTCGATCCTTTTCATCAAGTTTTTGTTGAGCTAAAGAACCCGCAGAGTCCTTCGAATTCATTTCTTTAGATAACGAATTCAAAGAATCTTGGGACTTGCGCAACTGAAGCTTTAATTCATTGATTGTTGCATCGAGTGAGATATTGTCAGAGTGCAACTTGCTGTTGTCATCTTCGAGTGAATTGACTTTGTCTCTCAATGTTCTATTTTCTTCTTTAACCTGATCAGACTCATCAAAGTTTTGGTCGCCCATTCGTTTCAACTGTTCATTTTCATTTACCAACTCTTCTACTTCTTCCGATAATTTTCGTATCATCTGTGAGTCATTGGATCCCTGCAAAAGCCTAGATTCGAGTTCATTAATTTTTCTCTCGTAGTGATCTAATTTTGAGTCTTTGAGATCAAGCTCTTTTTTATAATCAGTCCTGAGTTGTGAAATACGATATTCAGCATCATTTTCTTTGTTTGACAGGAATTCCAATTCAGTTCGTTCATATCTGACGCGTTCAAGCTCTTGATTTAAATGGCGAATCTCACTCTGAAGTGACACATTCTCTGAGATAAGTTGCTGCTGATCTTGTGGAGTACCACTGAGCAAGCGCTGCATAGCCAACACGTTCAATTTGAGCCTATAGTTTTCACCATCTAGTTCACGAATCCTCTCTTCCAGCTCTTTGATCGACGAAAAGCCATTGTTAACGAAATCGCGACGGTTGGCATGGTTGGTTGGTTGGGTTTTCATATCATAGTCTGGTTTCTGGTACGAGGCCATCGATTCAAAGTTATCCATGGTGTCGTCTAGAAAAGACTCTGGGGCCATCTCGTCATCTGGTTCTATCAGTTGGAAGAGGTTGCGACCCTTCAGATGTTCAGGAACTTCTTGGTGGTAATTTTCATCTATGGTAGACCGGGAACGATTCCCTATTGGAGTGAACTCATGCTTGCCATCCCGAGGGGCCCTTTGAGACCGCTGGGGGGTCCCAATGAGCTTCTTTCTCAGGAACATGTGGAGGTGATGGGAGATGATTGTTTACATACGCGTACAAATGCGGTGATAACCACGATCTGCCACGTGATCAAACGCACGTGACCGAAAGGCACCACTAGCTACATAATATCTATAAGTGTCGTATATTAGAATAAATCGCGGCCCAGGCTTAGCTGGTCTGTTCAGGGAGTTCCTGCACTGCGGCCTTGAAGTCCTCTAAGGCTCTCAATGCAGAGCCGGACATGATGGAATTCTTAGCGAGCTCCACACCATGGACCCAGTCTGTGGCAATTCCCGCTACCACAGCCAAAGCAGCTGTGTTCATCAAAATGTAGTCGACCAACGCATGGTTGTTGCTCTCTTTTATCTTAAATCTTGATTGGTCCTGTCTGAGGATATGAAGCAAGGTTTCGGCATTTTCTTCGGGGGTACCCAGGCTTACCCAGGTAAGATCATGCTCTGGAAGATGGAAATCTTTGGGGGATATCACTCCCTTGGTGATCTCACCGTCTGCATCTATCATCCAGTATTTGGTGTAGCCGAATGGGGAGATTTCATCTAATCCGATGTCACCGTAAACCACCATTGTTTTCTTGTGGACCTTGCTCTCTTTGGCTAATATCGATGCTGCTTGAGCGTAGGACTCTCCTAGCTGTTCACTGTAGACACCCAAGATACGGGCTCTCAATGGAATAGGGTTAATTAACGGACCCAAGATGTTGAAAATAGTAGGAATACCCAATTGGGCTCTAACTGGGGCTACCTTGAGCATACCACCATGGAAGGCAGGTGCAAATAAGAAACAAAAGTCTGACTTCTTAACGATTTCTGGAGTGGTTTCATCATTAACATTCATTAAGTCGACACCCAAGGATTTGAGTAAGTCACCCGATCCCGAGGTGGATGACGAGGCTTTACCTCCATGTTTGCAAACAGGTAAGCCCATACCAGCAGCGACAATGGCCGAGGAAGTGGAGACATTGAAGGTGTTCTTTCCATCACCTCCAGTTCCAACAATGTCCACATAGCCCAGCGGATCAACGAGTTCGGCAGGAATCATTTTGGAGAACTCCAACACGGTAGTGACTGCCGCTGCTATGAACTCTGGGCGCTGGTCCAAGCCTCTCAATCTCAATGCTGTCAAGAACGAAGCAGTTTGGATGTCGCTGGGGATGCCCCTGAAAATACACCTCAAGACAGTGGCCAAGTCGCCCTCGGTGAAGTTAGGGGGCTCCATCAACAACGACTTGATGAAGGGGGTTAACGCATTGGGGCTGGACATGGTGGTGGTGGTTGTTGAAGAATTAAGAATGGTGTGAATTTTACCATGTTGATGGATCACGTGTGCTTTGAGTCATTGTGCCTCGAGGGTCCTCGAGGGGCAGGAATTGGCTAGGGAGCCAGACTCGCCAAAGGTGCCGAGGGATCAGGCGAGACCAGCCTGCTGCTTACCTGCTGCAGTGTTACCTATACACAATATGGGGGTGTCATTATTATTAGATGGAGAGGGCATTTTGGTGTTTTTTGGTGTTTACATGTTATGGGACCACGGGAAGCGAATATTACCCGAAAATGAAGATGTTACAACAAAGGGGGAGAGCAAGCGGTCAATCCAGAAAAACTGTCAATCAATAATATATGCCGAATCAACGACTGTAGCTATGTTACTTCAGAATAGAAATGTTCGGGTTCTCGAAATGAATAGTGTCTACTGAATATTTTGCAGCTTATTCATCAAAACCGTGGTGCAAATCAAGAATTGTCATAGGACAAGATTGGATCAGGAAACATTTTTCTACTAGCAACTACGAATTAGAAGCTCTGTCTAGCTCTAAGCAAGTGTACTGTAGCCCATATCTGATAAGAGAGCAACCCACAGCAGTTGATCAACCACAATATTTGGTGTAACAAGTTATTCAGCATGTCACGTGATCACTTTTTAGATGGCCTATCGGGACTGTTGCTGCACAGCTAGTAGAAGTTAAAAATGAAAAAATCCACCAAGGCTAGCCCTAAAACTTCCTAGGATCTTTAAATGCCCTTTAGCTGACCAAAATGTATAGTTTTGATTGGGATAAGTCTGATGACCCAGGTGGTCGGAATTGACTAATCCACGTGATAAGCCGGAACTAGACGACTATGCTTCTCTTCTAGTATGTTTCTATTGAGTTGGGACTAGAAGCAGCTGAGATGTTCCAATAACAAGCTCAGGTAATTCTAAGCGCCTGGTAATGCTGCTGCCTCTTCAATGCTTTTTTGCGCTACCTATTATACCGAAGCACCCACCATCGCTGCCAGGCAACTACGCGCACCAAGCTGGCCATCGCATAAACGATGCTCCAGAAATCTCGATAACTACCCCCAATGGACTCGTCAAACAAACAATACAGCTACGATGAGATGTCCAACAAGGTCATACGATCCGATAGAAGGGGTCGTGAGGAGGTGAACACTAATCCATCCTCCCTTGTTGGCCAGATCTCTGTGAAAGATATGGGTACTCGAGTGGCCAGAGACTCTCCAAAAGATCAAACTGAAATTGCACAAGCATCCAAGACCAAAAGGGCCAATGCTGTGTCTTTCAACAACTACTCGTACTCAAGTACCTATGAGAACATCTCGTACCATCCCACGAATGAAGACACTGCCCATTTCTTCGACTTGATCATGACCCAAGTTCGCCACTTTTTACCAGACACCAGCCACGAAGTGATATTATCGGCTGCTGATACAATATTGGAGATTATCAAGGGTGACGGCGGGGTGCTGGAGAAAAAGACTGAAGTCTCGGACATATTGGATGCCAAGGTGTCAGACGTCCAGTTGAATGATTTGATTAATTTAGCCAACAGAATAACAGACTATGCGGTGGAAGAAATCGAAGAAGAAGATGGCGATGAAGGCGTTGCTGTAGTCTTTGACGAAAGTGAAGCAGAGGATATCCCGGAAGAGGATGACGAAGACGACCAAGACGAGCCACAAGAAGAAGAGGACGCAGAAGACGCTCCTCGGACCGAGACAGTGCTCCAGTCTACCACCACAACAAAGAAATCAAGCACTATACTTCCACTTCATGAAATAGATCTCTTTTATCTCCAAAGAAAACTCACCTCAATATTTGAGAACGAAGACCCAGCAAAAATCCAATCCATTCACAACGAGCTTAGCACTATTCTTGGAAATCGAGAATTCACATCTAGAGATGTAGAGAATGAGCTAATGGAATTAATGGATTATGATCACTTTGACTTTGTCAAACTATGCACTGAGAATAGATGGAGAATACATTTCAAGATTATGTGGTTGAAAGTTATGAACGATGAAAAGGCGAAGGAGAAAATTATACTAGACTTAGAAGGGATGGACCAACAATCTTTGGCTTCCGAGCTTAGCACTGGTATCGCTACGGGCCAAGAGAAAAAGAGAAAGCTATCTGATTCACTGGAACCTAAAGAGAAAAAGACCAAACCATCAATAAGAACTCCAAAGATCGTGGATCTCGAAGCAATAACCTTTGATCAAGGTTCCCACTTAATGGCTACCCGGAATGTCAAACTCCCGGAAGGCTCATATCAACAAACCAAGAAGTCATACGATACGATCCGTATTCCACCACCCGTATCACCACCGATCGGGGAAGGAGAATCATTGGTTCCTATCACTGACCTTCCTGAATGGGCAAGACAGGTATTTCCATCTTCAGAAACCTCGTCATTGAATCGTATTCAATCCAAGGTTTATCCATTAGCATTTGGCTCGGACGAGAACTTACTTCTTTGTGCTCCAACTGGTGCTGGTAAGACTAATGTTGCAATGTTGACTGTTCTTCGTGCTATTGAAAACTACAGAGACCCAATTTCTGGCAAAATCAATTTGAACCAGTTTAAAATCGTTTACATCGCCCCATTGAAAGCATTGGTTCAGGAACAAATGAGAGAATTCGAAAGAAGGTTGACTCCTACGTTTGGAATAGTGGTAAACGAATTGACTGGTGACTCTAGTCTTAGCAAGCAGCAAATCGATGAAACACAAATATTGGTTACCACTCCGGAAAAGTGGGATATCATAACTCGAAAATCTGCTGATTTATCATCCACAACTGCATTAACTAAGCTAATTATTATTGATGAAATCCATTTATTGCATGATGAAAGAGGCCCAGTCTTGGAGAGTATTGTGAGTAGAACTCACAGATACCAAGAAACCACAGGTGAAGCAATAAGATTGGTAGGACTTTCAGCAACATTGCCCAACTATCAGGATGTTGCTCAATTCCTCAGGGTAAAGAAAGGTCTCTTCTACTTTGACTCGTCGTACAGACCATGTCCTTTAGCTCAGCAATTCATTGGAATCAAAGAGAAGAAGGCGATTAAGAAATTAAATGCCATGAATGAAGCCTGTCACGAAAAGCTCATTGAGTGCATGAAAAATAATCACCAGTTGATTATCTTCGTACATTCCAGAAAGGACACCTTTAAAACTGCCAACTGGCTTAAAGAAAAATTGGAATCCAGCAGTGAGTCCGAATTGGTGTTGAAACCAGGATCAGGCTCGGCTGAGATTTTGAAACAAGAAGCTGAAGCTATGAAAAACCGAAATCTAAGGGACATTATACCTTCAGGGTTTGGTATCCACCATGCAGGTTTGGATAAAGAAGAAAGAAGTGTTGTTGAAGATCTATTTGCACAAGGGCATATTAAAGTCTTGGTCTCCACCGCCACTTTGGCTTGGGGTGTGAACTTGCCTGCTCATACTGTTGTAATTAAGGGAACTGAAACTTATTCGCCAGAGAAAGGTTCGTGGGTGCAGTTGTCTCCTCAGGATATTCTCCAAATGTTAGGAAGAGCTGGTAGACCTCGATACGATAAAAGTGGTGAAGGTATAATCATCACGTCTCATGACGAGTTGCAGTACTACCTTGCTATTCTAAACCAACAATTGCCTATCGAATCTCAATTTGTTAGCAAATTGGTAGATAACTTGAACGCAGAAGTTGTCTTGGGTACTGTCAGATCGCTTAAAGATGCCACTGAGTGGTTGGGGTACACGTATCTTTATATCCGAATGCTCAAATCCCCCGCCTTATACCATGTGGGTGCAGAATACGATGGTGACAAGACATTGGAGCTCAAGAGAACAGATTTGGTACACACTGCTTTAACTATTCTCGATAAGAATAAGCTAGTTGATTACAATAAGGACTCTGGCGAGGTAAGGTCTACCGAGTTAGGTAAGATCGCTTCCCACTACTATATCAATTATCCCACTATGAACATGTATAACTCCAAATTAAAACCATGGTTGACCGAGATCGAAATTCTCAAGATTTTTGCATCATCTGGTGAGTTTAAGTTCATTCCCGTTAGACAAGAGGAAAAGCTTGAGGTATCAAAATTACTCGAGAGATGCCCAATTCCAATCAAGGAAAGTCCAAACGACCCACTTGCCAAGGTTAATGTTCTCCTTCAGTCTTACATATCGAAACTATCCCTTGAAGGGTTTGCTTTGATGGCAGATATGATTTACATAACTCAGTCAGCTGGAAGATTGCTTAGAGGGATCTTTGAAATTGTGTTTAAGAAAGGCTGGTCTGCTCTTGCCAAAACTACTTTAAACTTGTGCAAAATGGTGGAAAAGAGGTTATGGTTGAGCTCCTCACCCTTCAGACAATTTGGTGATATGTGTCCAAGAGAGATTGTTCGAGTTACCGAAAGTTCTCATTTACCTTTTGTCAGTTATTTTAACTTGAATGCCTTGGAATTATCAGAAGCATTGAATTTAAAGGGTAGCAGCCAAGTGGCATATGATTTGATCCAGCAATTCCCCAAACTTGAGTTGAACTACTATTCCCAACCCATTACCTCGACTACCTTGAGAGTGCAAGTTGAGATTGTTCCGACTTGGAACTGGTCAAAGATTCATGGCAATTCGCAGTCTTTCTATGTGATTGTAGAAGATTGTGATGGGGACAAGATTTTGTACAATGACCATATCCAAATCAAGAAGGAGTATGCCAAGAAAGAACACTTTTTGGATTTTTCAATTGACATGTTGGATCCCCAACAGCCCAATTATTTCATTACATTTATTAGTGACAGATGGCTACATAGCGAATGGAAAATTCCATTGCAACTTACCAACTTGAAGTTTCCAAAGAAGGTATCGCATACGGAAGTTTTGGATTTGCAAAACGTTCCTACCACATCATTGCCCGATGAATTCAAGGATGTTTTCCAGTTTAACTATTTCAACAAATTTCAATCCCAAGCCTTCGCCAGTCTATTTAATTCTAACGAGAATGTCTTGATAGGTTTGGCAAAGGGAGGGGGCAAAACTGTTTGTGCCGAGTTGGCCATATTGAACCACTGGAACCAAAACAAAGGAAGAGTGGTATACATTAACCCTGTACAAGAAAAGGTGGATAGATTGACCAAAGTTTGGACTAAAAAGTTTAACAATTTTGAGAAAGAGGTGCAGAAGCTTACAGGAGATGTCACCAAGGATTTGGCCATTTTGAATTCTAGCCATTTGGTTCTCGCTACACCTCAACAATACCATCAGATCACCAAGAGATGGCGACAAAGAAAGGTCGTTAAGGCAGTTGAGTTACTTGTTTGTGATGATTTGCATATGTTGAGTAATCCCTCCTATGCCAACTATGAGGTGAGTATTTCTCGTATGAGATTGATCTCTTCTCAGTTCGGAACCGATTTGCGTATTGTGGCCCTATCTTCTCCACTATTCAACAGCAGAGATATTGGAGAATGGTTAGGCTGCTCCAAACATAACATATTCAACTTCGATCCTTCGAACAGATTCAACTATATTGATGAAATCAGATTATTATCTTCTGATAACCAGCAAACGTTCATGAATTGGGGGCTTAGAAATTGTTGGGACTTGATAAATCTGGCCGCAAGCTCATCCATTACCAGAACGTTAATTTTCCTCTCAACTAGAAAGCAATGCATAGATGTTGGCTCCAAGTTACTTCAACTTGCCAGTGGAAGTGCATCGTTTTTGAAAGTGGATGTTGAAGATTTACAGCCATATCTCGACCGCATAAGTGATCCAATACTTTCTGAGTTCTTGAACAGTGGTATTGCAATTTATCATCCAGGAATGAACTCGACCGACAAGTTGATTGTGGAAAAACTCTTTGAGAATGATCTTATTTCCATTTTATTATCAAGTAAAGAAACTTGTTTCTATTCTCCGTCTGCACCACGAGTAATTATCTTTGGAACAGAAGAATATGAGGGCAAAGAGCATAGGCTTGTTGATTACACAGTGAATGAAGTGATAGAAATGATCGGTTGTTGTGTCGATCCCATTTCCAATAAGGGGAAGGTGACTTTGTTGACTAACCAAAACAAATTGAAATTCTTTCAAGAATTTTTGGGCCAAGGCTTGCCGGTGGAAAGCTACTTGAACGCCTCTCTCCACGATCAATTTATCGATGAGATTAGTGCAAAGAACTTGAAATCTAACCAGGATTGTATTGATTGGATAACATACACTTATTTCTACAGAAGAATAAGAAACAATCCTAACTTCTACGATGTTAAGGATACTTCAGGCTTGGGGATTTCGGAATACCTTTCCGAATTAATTGAGAATACAATGAAGGATTTGAGTGAAGCAGAATTAGTGGATATAGAGGAAGATGAGGACGAGGAAGAGACCTTCTCCCCTACCAACGGAAGTCTTATTTCTTCTCATTATAATGTCCCTTATGCCAGTATGAACTCTCTTAATAAGTTGAACAACAGGACCAAGATTGGTGAACTTATCGAAACGTTGTGTTCGTCGTCTGAGTTTGAAGTGCTTAAGATCCGGGATAACGAACCACTATTGCTTAACAAGATCTACAACAAATTGCCAATCAAGTATTCTAATCCAAAGTTTGAAAGTCCGTACGTGAAAGCTTTCATACTCCTTCAAGCGCATATGTTAAGAATACCATTGTCTTTTGAGCTTCTGCAGGACAAGAAGATTGTGATAAAGACCTGTTTGAATCTTATTGCCGCTTGTGTGGATACATTGTCCAGTCAAGGTTATCTCAGCTCTATCCAAGTGATTGACTTGTCTCAAATGATAGTTCAAGCAGTATGGTTCAAGGACAGCCCCTTGAAGCAGATCCCAAATTTTGATCAAGCTATTTTACAAAGATGTAAGGAGCAGTCTATTGATACCGTTTATGACATTATGTCGTTGGAGGACGAAGATCGTGACAAGGTGTTGCAATTAAAGGATGACAAGTTGTACCAAGTTGCTGAATTTGTTAACAAGTATCCCAACATTGATATACACTACACTTTAGACTTGGATGAACCAATCGTGGCTGGAGAACCAAAGGAGATTACCATTGTGTTAGAGAGGGATGAAGAATTGGAAGATTTGAATGTGGTCGCCAAACATTACCCATTTACCAAAGAAGAAAACTGGTGGGTTATCATTGGTGATTCATCGACTAAGCAGCTCTATTCTATCAAGAAGACTGTTATCAAGGACGAGACTCAGGAATTGAAAATGTCGTTTACTATACCTAACGAAGGAGAGTTTAAGTTGGGTATTTGGTGTATGTGCGATTCATATATTGACGCTGATAAGGAAGTGGAGTTGAACGTGAAAGTAAGTCAATAAAAGAGTCGTGTTCTAAGCATGTAATATACTGTATAATTAATGCATTTGTACTATTTGAAGCGCCGATGAGTGAAATAACTCAGGTTAAATTCCATATATAATGTAAATGCTAATGAGAATATAAATAATTTACAACTGTAACTACTGATACTCAAATCATTCTCGAGTTCGAGACAGTCAATTTACTGACCAGTTTTGCAGAATTGTGATAATTTTAAATATAAATATCCATCAAAACATACCTGTAATACTAATGTAGTACTGTAGCCGTTTAAAGAAACCCCGTTGCATCTACAACTTTCTTATTACAGAATTGTATTAACTCCACTGGTAATTTTCTCTACAGTATAAAGGCCAAATTCACACAAAAACGGATTAGCTTTGTACTACATACTGGATCGAAAACTCAGTGCCCCCACCGGAGATTGCTGAGCTCTACAGACAAATCCTGGAATCTATTTCATTCGGTATCTTTTATTTATTATAGATATATACATCCAGTGAACCAAGTATCACAATGTATACCTTATTGATACTTTATTGATACTCTATTCAATGCTTAGTAGACCTTGTTCAAGAAAGTCTTGTTCTTGAAATCCCAAGAGTCATCAGAGATTCTTCCTCTCAAGACTGGGATTTCGGAGCCTGGAACGTAGACATCTTCGAACAAGATATCCATCTTAGCTTCTGGTGGAGAGTCAGCTTCGGCAGCAGCGACTTGTTCGTCAACGTACTTTCTGGCTTCCTTGTCGTAAGACTTGATTTCTTCTTCGGTAGCGATGTTCTTCTCCAACAAGAGAACCTTCAAACCGGCAATTGGATCGTTTCTGGATCTCATGTGTTGGACTTCTTCTCTGGTTCTGTAAGTGGTACCTGGGTCGGACATGGAGTGACCACCGTATCTGTAAGTTTCGTATTCCAAAACCAATGGACCGTTACCTTGGGCACACCAGTCCTTGGCGAACTTGGAGGCTTGGTAGGTAGCCAAAATGTCCATACCGTTGACCTTCAAACCTGGAATGTATTGACCTCTCTTGTAGTATTCAGTAAGAGCGGAGGATCTGGCAGCAGAAGTACCCATACCGTACTTGTTGTTTTCACAAGCAAAGATAGCTGGCAAGTTCCACAACTTGGCCATGTTGTAGGCTTCGAAGACTTGACCTTGGTTGGAGGCACCGTCACCGTACAAGGTGAAACAAGCGGCCTTTTGGCCCTTGTACTTGTGGGAGAAGGCTAAACCAGCACCCAATGGGACCTGGGCACCGACAATACCGTTACCACCGTAGAAGCCAGGAGCAAACATGTGCATGGAACCACCCTTACCGTAGGAAACACCGGATCTCTTACCCATCAATTCACCCAAAACTTCCTTGACAGAAGCACCTCTCATGAACGCGAAACCGTGACATCTGTAGGAGGTGATGACGGTGTCTTCTGGAGTGATGGCGTTTTCGATACCCACAGCAATGGCTTCTTGACCAACGGACAAGTGACAGAAACCACGGATCTTCTTGGCCTTGTACAAGGCGTCGGAGGCCATTTCCATTCTTCTGATGATGATCATGTCCTTGTACATCTTCAACAAGGTTTCCTTTTCGGTTTCGAAGGTCAATTCCGGGATCTCCAAGTTGTAGCCCTCGAACGAGCTTTCTGGTAAGGTGATGGAGACCAAGTCGGAGGAGCTGGAGGCCAACCCTCTGGTCGACATACGGCTAGCATTGGCCAATGGACGGATACTGCGAATCATCTTGGTGTATGAAGAAGAACAGTTTGGGTGTTGATAAACCTTTTCTCATCGGGGGGAAGCGTCCCGGAGGTAGTGCAGGGGATACGGGGGTGTAGTCCCGCGCACGCGCCCGGCCACGTGACCGGTAGATTGGCGGTTTTCATCCGCCTGCCACCGTCCGAAAACGGTCCCCAATAGTGCGCCGCACCACCCCCCACATAGGGGCGTTTGCACCCATCCACCACCATCACTATATATCTGGGGCGAAGTACCCCCCTGGATGTTCTGGCAGCCATGCTTCTGCCTGGATTCGTATTCAGCCGCGAGAAGAAGAGCTGGCGCCACAAATTCCGCTCGGCCAAGCGCCTGCCGCTTCCCGACCCTGTCGATCCGTTCACCGTTGTCTCCAGCTTCCCACTGCTCGAAACCTCACCCACCGAGTCGACTTTTTCTGCTAGCTCCACCTCATCGGGGTCTGCGGAGTGGTCGTCGCCACCATCGTTGTTTGGCACGCCCACCAGCTCCTCCACCCCCAACAGTGTCCCTGAGACGCCGCCCCGGAACGCCAGCTGGTCTGGCTCTTCGATCCTTCTGCCGCTGAGAATCAGGTCCTATCGCAAGTCGCTGTTTCCAGGCACGGGACTGCCCTCGTCGTCGCTTAAGGGCCCGGCTGTCAGGCCGTTCATTGTCTCTCACTCGCCACACACTCCCCGTGCCGCCAATGGTGCCAGCGCCAAGGCGACGGCTGTTGACAAGTGCTTCGTGTGCGAGGAGCTCCTTGTCAACAAGCTCGAGCTGGAGCCGCTTGTGCCCCTCCAGTGTGGTGACTACCTCCATTGGGAGTGTTTCAAGTTGGCAGTGCACCACCAGGTGCAAAAAATATCGCTGCGCGAAATCCCACACTCCCGCCACCATTTGATGACACATGCTTTTCCCCCGTGCCACGGCAGTGTGTGTGCTCTGCGTGGTACGGAGACTGACATCGCCCCCCGAGACTTAGGGGTGTGCGACGAGCTCTTTGCCCCATGTCTTGACGGAGCCACGGCGTTTCTCGACTCCGAGTCCGCTCTGGCGGTTGCAAATATGTCGGTTCCTGCACAGTGCCGCCCTCACCCTCCAGGGTGGGAGCCAGCTGCGAAAAAGCCGGTTGATTTTGATGAGGTGTCGGTGTTCACCACCACGACTCCAGTGATCCACAGTCCCAGGCCCAGCCAGAGAGTGGCTGTGCCCTCGTTTGCAGCCAGCAACTTGGATTTGGCCAGCTTGTCGATGGCGCTTAGCTCACGGTCTCCGTCGCCCACTCCCACCATCTCCACCTTGAACACCGTCACTGTCAAGATCGATGCCCACCGAGCCATCTCGATGGACTCGTTGAAAAGCCAGCTCGTCAGGCTATTGATCCAGAACTGCTCCTCGCTAAGCTTGAACACCTTGCTCTTGTTCGGGAACTTGCGACTCGTAGACCGTTTGCTCGCCAGTTTTGATGGTGCGAACTACCACCCCCAAATAGTTTACCTCTTCGACACCCACGCCGTGGCCTGGCACGAGGACACTTCTGAAGAGGCCATCTTGCTTGATATCAGGGACGGCCGTTTCACTACTCCCAGGGCCTCCATTCTCAAGGTGTCTACAAGGAACAACTGTGGTCGCTCCAACATTTGGCTACACTCGGAAACTGCGTCCATAATCGAAAAATGGGTAGTTGCGTGCTGTGATCAGTCCTTCACGTTTCCAGTGGAAATTATTACCTCCACAATCACGATAGACGAAGTCAAAGATGCAATCGCCTCTAATGGCTCCCACACTACAGCCAGCGTGTACTGCCCCACGCTCTCACCACAGATCGAATCCCCCACAGACTCTGGAAATGCGAGCGATTCTACAATTAACATTCCAAGGGTAACCACGGAAATAAAATCCAAAACTCCCGTTATTATCAGCGAGATATCCTATGAATCTGATTCCAGCATTGATACTGATTCCGATAATGAGTTCATCTCCCGAGTGCTTGACAACGTCAAGGATACAAATTTGTTGGTGAGCAAAACCAAAATCGATAATCTCTTTCGCAGCCATAGCGGCCACGAGGACGAGTCCGAAAACGATACGGATGTATACGAAAGCGACCAGGATTCAGACGCTGAAAAAATCGATGCATTAATGATAAAGGAGCCCGTCGCTAATTCTAAAAGAGAGGTGGAAACAGAATGGAATACGCTAATATCTAATATTGATGAAGCAATCACCACAATTCTTCACTAGTTCAAGTGGTGGTAAAACGATCGATTTCAGCCATGATACTAGAGGTCCACAACTCGCGCTCTTGCCTGGATCTTGCCATGAATACCATACTTTTCCCAGTGAAACCCAACCGTTTAATCATGGTAGATATCCCAGGATTCATTTCAAGATGGTTTTCATCATCGTTCTTTGAATTGGTTCCCTTGCTGTAATGCAACTGCTGCTCCTTAATTTGCCTTTTCTTGCCAAACCACAATGTGAAGCAACGAGTGTGCTCTTCCTCAGATGATTTCCAACCATCGGGATAAATTCTTGGAAGTGCTCTTCTTGACGGATTTCTGGGATCAACCTCTCTATGTTCCTGAAGTAAGTCTATACTTGTTGTAATGCCAGAATATAGGTAACATTCCGCTATTGGAATGGTAAAGTAATGTTCATACAATGGGTTCTTCTTCCATTGTCCTGACAATTTAGACCTTTGAAATACCGAGTATAAAACAAGGAATCCAGGACATAATACCACATAGTATTGATTGAAATTTGAATGCTTTTTCCCCTTTTCATACAAGTAACCACTCATGGTAACACTCCTGCTCATTGCCAAACTATTGATGTTATGAATCAACGGATCTGCTACTCCAAATTGATATTCGCTAGTTCCCAATTCTTGCTTGATGTTAGAGTCAATATACTCACTGATTCGTAAAGACTGTTGATTCCGTACCCTCACGGCCATTACTCTTTCTAAATCATCATATGTTTTGGAAATCCAATATTGCCTTAATTGAGAAATCCGCAATACCCATTCGTCCCGCACATTTCTGTTTGGTGCTTGAAGCCTCAATATGTTGCCATTGGACATTTCAATTTCAAATGCCGAATCCACAATATCTTCTTCATTGATGAGTTCTGCAGATGAATACCAATATAGACAAAAGACCATTCTTTGAGTTTTCGATATTTTATCAAGTGAGATTGACCTAATATCCGCAATCAAAGTCATGTCCAACATTGCCTCCGCCTTGACAACCTGTTGAGATCTTCTCTTGAATTCGGTCAAGGCAGCCTGGTCATATTTGTCAAAAGATTCATTCTTCAACCAGGTTATGTGTTCTTGAGCATCTAAAGGATATGGATTATACTCATGCACGCATTCAACATTTGAGTGATCTAAATTTGAATCCGTAGCAGGAGGAGCTCCTCTATAATACTTCGTGAAGAAAAGAATTTTGTCACATGAATAAAAGTACAGCATTTTGTGAAATGATCTCATGAATGATTTATCCCTACCGGAAGTATTTGTCATTCGGAAAAGAAAGCCTTCAATTGGGTAAGGCTCCTTCATAAGTTTTCCATCGAGATTGGCCAAGAAATAACCAGAATCCAAATTGCGAAGCTCCAACTGATAGCTGTTCTTCAAGATACTATAGTTCATTAAAAACACCTGGCTGTTGTTCATCACCCAATCAAGACTATCATATTGCTTGAAACAAAACCATGGCCATTCTAGTTGTTGTATCCATTTATCAAACTGCGGAATTCGATACGATTGAACTGCCTCAATGACTTTGGTTTTCAAATATTGCAATATAGGGCTCGAAGATACGCAGTATCCCTTCTCAAGTTCGCAAAGGGAAAGAAATGGCCTTGACTCAAATGCTTTCCTAATTTCTGAAAATGGAACCTCGACGTCTAATTTGAGTCCAAGGTCTGGAATGGAAACGTTATACTGGTAGCTGATTCTCTGGCCCAACTTGGTGATGAAGAACAAGGACCTTATGGCAACGATTTGGCTATGAGCTTTGAAAATATACACATAAACATTGTTATCTTTCGGGACCGTCAAACAGAACGACTTGTCCGAATCGCTGTAGAGGAAGGCTCCCACTTCGGGCGATAACGCAAAGCTAATATCTGGTTTTCTATTGTCGATGTTGTTGTGTAATTCGTAGAGCTCAATTGATAATGGATTAGTAGGATTACTGGTTCTTCTCAATACGCAGATATACTCGTTCCACTGGGAATAGATTCGTGAGTCACAAAACTCGTTCTCATTGAACGTAGACACTTTCTTAATATTGTGAAGCACTTTGGTCAATATGAGGAACTTGTCCAGACGCAAGATTTCACCCTCTTTATACTCTTTCAAGATATTTCGGTAAATTCGTTTTCTGATTCTTTTGGTGTCATGGGCGATATTTCTAGAAGCTGAGGCCAAGGAACGCAATCTCCTAGTGAAACGGTGGTGTTCTTTTTCTGCCCACGAAATGTCGGTGTTGGCTTGCTCGGCCAGTTCAGCCTTTTCCATGGGTTGGGGCATCTCGATGTTGATTTTGGACCTCCTGGTTCCCTCCAACTTGAACTTGACACCTGACTTTGATTGTGAATCGCTGGCCCTCGAGGCATGGGTTCTAGCACTGTGGAAGCTGTGAACACTGCGAGAGTGGGCTTGGTTGGGAACCATTAAATTCATGGACTCGCCAGTCAGGACCACAGAATCTCGGTCAGCACCAGGCACCGAGAGCTGGGATGGATGGATCAGTGGGCTGCGAGATGGCGAGAGGCCTAGAGCGCCATTGGGGGTCGAATTACCCGTGGAAACTGGCTCATTTGGCTGGTACGGTTTGGGCTCCAATTCGAATCTTTCTGGGTTCTCCAGGTCCAATGGACTGCTTTCAGCGGGATTTTGGTAGCATTGAGTCACCTGGACGTCAGTACCAGCGGTGTGAAGGTGCTGATCCACTCGCTGTTTCTCATCTGTAGTCCTCTGGATGATAGGAATCGGTTTGAAGGACGACTCCACGGTGCTGGCGCTAGTAATAGGTGTGGTCCGCACAGTGGCGTGCTCAGCGAGCAGGCCGTCGTCGCTGTCATCTTCGCTGTCGTGTTCCTGTTCCTCTAGCGCCCGCAACAACACTGCTGAGTTGAAGCGCTTTCTGTCGCCCTCAAAGATGTTGAACTCGCCCTCTGCACCCGAGTCCCGGCAGAGAACATCCTCGTTGCTGTCGAAGCGGGAAGTGGCACGTCGTATGCTGGTACCTATAAGGGTACTGGCAGAGCGGAAGTTCTTTTTGACCTGGCCTTTGGCGTGCTTGGTGATGGTGGTGAGCAAGTCAGGTCCACGGTCATCTCGCCAGATATCGGGAATTGAGCCTAGAAACACACACCTGGACGACTCCGAAACCACATGAGCCGTAGAGTAGGTGAGCCTGAATGCCGTGAACGAGTGTTTTGGGATGTGGAGCTCATCAGAAGGCATATCGCTACAGAAGAAGTTCGCGCACAAATCTGGATAGTTATAAATGGTGGGACCAGAAGTCTGAGAGAGGGTGTTTTCCATTGCAATAGGTATATAGTCATAGGTGCTAATTGTGGCCAGTTGATCGCCAACTAACAGGTCATATTTGGTATGTTTTCCATTCCAAAAGAAAAAGAGAGCAATCCACCAAGCTTCACTATTGTATGGATGGCCTGCTCATGCCTGGAATCTAGATGATGTCCTCGTCGTTGACGCCAATAGAGATTCCCTCCGGATTCATGTTCTCAGGAGGAGAAACGCTGGGGACAGCTTCCAAGGCGATGTAGCCCAAGCCCACGACGAATACGATCAAGCCAGCAATTATGCGGAAGGCACTGGCGCCGTTGATGCTGGCACCGATGAAGGTATAGACTGTGGTTAGTAAGGAGGGGGAAATCATGGATGGAAAAGGCTTGAAATATCAACCTCAGACGATGAATGCTTGAGAAATGTCTTTCCACCTATTGCTGCAATAAGTAGATGTAATATGCTTGAGAATATCCACTTCCGATCAGTATGGAATATCGTCAACTCAAATTGCCTATTAATTTAATCAGGACAATGATAACGAAATTTCTATCACGGGATTTGGTAGATGAAATACTGAATGAACATCTATCCACTGCATAACATCAATCAGTCGATGATACTCATCTGTATCCCTACTCTGCATTCAGTAGATAGACAATCTCAACGGACTTCTATCCACTTCCCACTGGTACCAGTACATAGACATCCCCAATGAACATCTACCTCAATGCATCCAATTCTTATTCCTCGTTAGATGGAAAATCATTAACACTTTCCAAGAATCTATCATCTTTTGTCTCCAAAACTTATCCAATTATACGTACAGACACCACGGCCAATGAACGAGAACAAGAACGACCCGTAGGCGTAGGCTTCAGCAGGAACCCGAAATTCTAAACGTTAGTATGGGAAGGATGCATAAATGCAGCCATGGCTGCAGATAAGTTATCGTCCAATTAACCATTTCATTGATTACTGGGGAGAACTCGTGACTGGGCCCATATTTGAGGTGGGAATAACAACTAGTATGGTACACTGTCATTGAGAACCCATTCTAGAGCCAGAGAAATCGTCCAATTCAACACCACGAAGTCGTAGACACAGTTTCAGCGTAATTTGGGATACATACCAAGAAGACCAATCACACTACCAAAGGCAATGAGGTAAAGCCCGATAACGAACTAGACGTTAGTATATTGTGACAGTTGTTGTAATTTCATCTGGTGTTTATTTCCTGGAATATATCAGTGACATCGGTGATAACCTTCCAGAATATCCTGAAGTAACAGTAATTGTTATTCACACTGGTATTCTACCGTTGATAACCGACGAGTAATGGTCTGAACGTACGGATTGACTAAACGTTAGTAAGCTCGTTTGACGAGAACCTCCCATGACTGAGCCATAAGTCGATGTGAATCCCAAATACGTACAATCCACTGAAGAGTTGCGATAATCCTGATAACACCTGAAGGTTAGTAGAGCTTATGGAAGTAATTGGGCCGTGTTGGGCCCGTTTTTGGAACTATACCGTTACGTACAGATAAGCCAGCCACTAAGAGGTTGGCGATTCTGAAGGCTCCATTGAGGTCCAGCCCGCTGACACTGTCGAGATTCATGATGAAGAGGAGTGGTGGTATCTGACAGTTTGCTCGCGGCTTATCGGTCACGAGGTAAATATCGCCAGACAACCGCCACACTATACTAAAGCACGAAAGGGATCGAAAGCACTACCAGAGTCACTACCACCTACACTACTACGGCTGACAGAACTGCCACACGTCCAGCTAGACACATTACCTACTCCATTATTCAATCGCACTTCAATAGCGCCCACCATCAAGCTGGTTATGTCCGACGGTCCTGAGTTCTCCAAGACTAACACTGCCACTTTCGGGCTCTCCAAGGACTTGGCTGTACCCATCCAGGTCAAAATTGGGTTCCTCCAGTCCACAAACGATGCCAGGGCCCAATTGGCGTCGCTATCAGACAAGTTCGATAACCCGCTGGTTTTCAAGAAACTATCCAACATCCACAAGAACTCCGATCTCTACTTGTCGGTAGCGGTCTACGACGGCACAAACAATAACCAGGTGTCAATTGCGCTCCAAACACCCTACAAGTCGCTTGTGGCCAACAAGCGGACCTGGAACACCCACCTCAAACTATCACATTTGTACAACCAGGTGGCCCTCGACTCGTACTTGAAGTTCACCTTGTACGAGATCACAGACACGAAACTGGTGGAGTTCGGAATTGGCTACTTGTCGTTGTTCAATAAGAAAACATCCTGCCTCAGGAAGGGTGCCCAGAAGATACCCATCTATCAACAAGACCCAACGGAGCACGTCGAGTACAACAACATCCCAGGCCTCACCAGCTTGGAGGAGCTCCTCATCAACTACGAGAATAGCGATTACCCCCATGTCTCGTGGCTAGACAAGCTTTCGTTGGCTAGAATAAAAAAGGAAATCGAGCTCAATACTGACCACGACTATTACTTGTATGTGGAGTTGCCCAATTTCGAATTACCGGTGGTGTATTCGGATATCATCTATAAAATCCCAGAAATCCCCTATAATAATGACAGTAATACCGACGATCCCTTCAATTCCAGCATAGTCATCAACTCGATCGATATACCGATGACTAAATTGACCTCTGCAGGGTCAAATCAAAACTCATCTATCACCCGGTCTGATGAACTCTATGCTAATGGTGCTCCCAAAGGCGTTACTCATGGTCTTAAAGTGTACGACCCTGATTTTAACTTTGCATTTATCAACAATCCCCAAAATACTACGGCCCTTTTGGATCCAATTGAGCTCAAGTACCATAAACTAGAGAGAAATATTAATAACAATTCTATTCTTGACAAAGAATTAAAGCCATCGCCTCAAATACGTGATGAATTGTTGAAGATTTTGACTAAACCCTCGAATATCGAATTGAATGACGTTGAAAAGAACTTGATCTGGAAGTTCAGATATTTTTTCAGTAAGAACAACTCCGTTGGAACTGGTGCTGGAAGTTCAGGAAGTGAAGCTGCTAAGGGCAATATTACGACTACCAAATCATTTTTCCCCAAATTTTTGAAATCAATAAATTGGAATAACGACTATGAATTGAGGCATGTTTTCGAAGAGATTATACCGAACTATTGGTCAGTAGATAAGCTTCAAATTGGTGATGCGTTGGAATTATTGAGCAGCTATTTTAATCCTTATACATTATGTCCCATCCCTATTGAACAAGGGACTCAAGATGCACAAGCTCCTAACGGCTCAAATTCTACGAAGAGTAGTAGAAAAACGGAAGACACTAAGGCTTACAAAGTCTTCAAATATGTCACCTACTTAAGAAAATTAGCTGTTGATCGACTCAAGCTTGCGAACAATGAGGAACTCTTGCTTTACTTACTTCAACTAGTACAAGCATTGAAATATGAGTCACTAATTTATGACCAGAAGTTTCCAGGGTCTGATGGTTCTGAGAATTTCCAAATCGTGAATGAGCTTAACAACGAGTTTGATGTTTTAAAGTCTCCTTTAGCGAAATTTTTGATTGAGAAGTCGGTCCAAAATGAGAAGTTGGGTAATTTCTTTTATTGGTACGTTAAAGTTGAGAATGAAGATCAACTTAGTCAAGGTCAAGTTCCGGCAAAATCTATCTATACTGCAGTTCTCAATAGATTTATTGAGAGTTTGAAAAAATATTCACATTCAAAGAAGTTGCCTTACTATAAGTATTTGAAAAGGCAAATTTGGTTCATCAAGAAGTTGACCAATTTAGTCGAGTTAATTAGAACCTCATTCAAAAAGAATGAGCCCACAGCAAAAAAGAAGGAATTTTTGAAGGAGTACTTGGCCAATTCTTCGAACGAATTATTAAAGTTCCCAGAGCCCTTTCCATTGCCTTTGGATCCATCTGTGATGATTTGTGGCTGTTATCCTGAAGAATCTTCTGTTTTCAAATCAAGTTTATCCCCGTTAAAAATTACCTTTAAAACGTTGATAAATAAGCACTCATCCTCTTCACAATTGTTTGGTAAGAGATATCCAAAACACGGGAAATATCCGCTTATGTTTAAAATTGGAGATGATTTAAGGCAAGATCAACTTGTTATTCAAATTATCAATTTAATGGACCAGTTGTTGAAGAATGAGAATCTTGATTTGAAATTGACTCCGTACAAAATTTTAGCCACAAGCCCTGTTGCTGGGCTCATTCAATTTGTACCAAATGAGACTTTGGATTCTATTCTTGCAAGAACTTATCCAGAAGTTGGAGACGCTGGTGGACAGTCTTCTGGGATATTGAATTTTATGAAGGTTCATGAAGCAGAGGCAGAAAATAGAAACGATGAAGAGAATTCAAGCGATATTCAAGCAAGGAGTGTTATCCAAGGGCTTGGTGATAGTGAAGGAAGTCTGAGTATCGCAAACAGCAGACAAAGTCATCATCCGATTATTTCTTCTGATCTTGGTGTGTCCAATGTACTCATGGATAACTATGTAAAGTCATGTGCTGGATATTGTGTTATCACTTATCTCTTGGGTGTTGGTGATCGTCATCTTGATAATCTTTTATTATCTCCAAACGGGAAGTTTTGGCATGCTGATTTTGGTTATATTTTGGGTAGGGATCCCAAACCGTTCCCGCCATTGATGAAGCTTCCCATTCAAGTCGTTGATGGAATGGGTGGTCTTACACATGAGAATTTTAATATTTTCAAAAGTTATTGCTTCATAACATACACCACATTAAGAAAGAACAGCAATTTGATTTTGAATTTATTTCAATTGATGTTGGATGCAAACATTCCTGATATTAAAATAGATCCTGTTCGTGCAATTGAAAAGGTTCAGGAGAAATTCTGCTTAGAAATGACAGAGGAAGAAGCAATTTTGCATTTCCAAAACTTAATCAATGACAGTGTGAATGCATTTTTACCGGTGGTCATTGATAGATTACATAGTTTAGCACAATATTGGAGGGCTTAGCCAGGTGCTACATCTCCAGATTGTCACTCCTAATAGATGTAAGCTGGTAGATATAGCAATTTACACTGCAACGTTGCCAATTTATGGACAGTTTAGCTATCGATGTACTATAATTAATACCTAGATAACAATCACCACTCACCAGTTTATGATCTACACTTACCAGCTGGTAGTATTGGTGTCACTCAGTCGTTCTTCTTGGGCTCATTCCCCTTGAGCCTGTCTCTGACCGACCTTATAGCAAAGGTAAAGAGGGCCGAGATGAGACCAAACGGAGGAAACAAATCCAATGCTGTGAAGATGATTCCTGGGTGGATTTCTTTGGCGACTTCGTCAATGGACTGCTTCAATCTCTTCAAGTCTTTGCTGTTATCGATGACCAAATCGGCCCGGTGGTTTCTAACTGCATTGGACATTTGACTGTCAATTCTCTTCTGCACATCTTCAGCACTCAATTCGGGGTTTCTCAGTTGCAACCTTTGTTTCTGGATGTCGTCAGCACAAGTGACGGTGACTGTCAACCCACAGATCTTGTCTAACCCACTCTCGAAGAGCAAAGGCACGTCAAGGATCACCAAGCTCTGGGCCGTCACGTACGCATGGAATATTTGCCACACGATCTCCTTCTTGACGGCAGGGTGTACGATGGAATTGAGCTTGTTCAACCTCTCTCTGTTGCCGAATACCGCTGCCCCCAAAGCACCACGATTAAGCGAGAAGTCGTTGGGGTTGACGAGGTCTTCCACCTCGTCTTTAAATGCCTTAACTACCTCTTCGTACGCCCTCTTGCCAGGGTACACCACTTCTTTGGCGATCAAGTCGGCATCAACGATGGTGTAATTGTGCCTTTCGTGTAGCGTCTTGGACACTGTAGACTTGCCAGTGGCGATTCCTCCCGTAAGACCTACAATAAGCATGGCTAGTGTGACGGTGACTTTCCGAGTGGTTTCAGAAATGGCTGTAAATCGATCCCAGTTGAGGTTAGGGACTGCATATGGCGCGACGATACTTGATTGATTCTTACTGCCAAACCAACCACCCCAATCCACTCCTACAACAGCATGAGCAGGGCGTACGTGCTAGGAGCGGGCTCCATGGGATGCCTCGTGGCGCATGAGCTAAACCAGGCATTTTCCAGGCAGATGCAGCCCACACTACTCTTACGGAACAAAAACCGAGTGGAAGAGTTCAACAAGGCGAACTCCCAGATCACCGTCTTCAAGCAAAACGGACTCAACGTGACATCTTCCAAGTCCACGCTTACGGCTCTCTACCAGCCTCCAGAAGATACCATCGACAACTTGATCATAGCCACCAAAACATACCAGACAGAACGGGCGTTGGCTCCGTACGTACCTCATCTCAAGCCCACCTCCAACGTTTTGATACTTCAGAACGGCATGGGCATGGCCAGCCACTTGACCAACCGTTTTTGGCCCACAGAGGCATCCAGGCCCCAGATTTTCCAAGCCATTAGCACCCATGGTGCCTACAAGACCTCTCCCTACAACATCCACCACGCAGGCCAGGGCAAGCTATCGATATCGTACATACCCAAGAAGATAGAACCTCCCAGCCATGATCTCGCCCAGCTTCCAGAATTGGTCCAGTTTTTGGTAGATACAAAGCCACTAAATGCATCCTATTTGAATCCACAATCCTTCATCTTGGTTCAAATGGAGAAGTTGGTGGTCAACAGTTGCATTAATCCCATGAGCGCCATCATGGACTGTTTCAACGGGGACTTATTGTATGGCACCAAGGTGATCCCAATCATGAAAAGAGTCATCCAGGAGGCAATCCAAGTATTCTTTGCTGAATACAAAATCCTCGAGCAAATCCCTGAGGCTCGCAGCTTTTTGCAAGAGGAGAGATTGCTCAACCAGGTATTGAAGGTTTGCCAAGATACTCGAGCCAACAGCTCTTCGATGAGGGAAGACGTGCGGGCATTGAACCAAACTGAAATCGATTGGATGAATGGCTACATAGGAAAGTTGGGTTACAAGCATGATATTCCATGTCCCACGAATAAGATGCTTGTGGGAATGGTCAAGAATAAGTTGAGTATAAGTAAAGGTGTGGAGAGATCAGCTGCCGATATCGTGCTCGATTACAAATAGTCGTGGTTCGTTTTTTTGCACACATGTTAGTTTCTTCGGGTTAGCACAAGACTGGTTAAACCAGTATCATAGCGATTCTCGGTGGTATTGAATTCGCTAGAGTATAGCTGTATGTATAAAGTTAAAAGGATCATTCATAGATGGTTGTATGAGCAGAACCTAGTTCAGTGAAAATAAATTAATTCTATTAAAGGAGAGTATAGTCATTACTGGCCAGCTGGTTCTATATGTACATTGCTTGTTCAGTTTACTTCTGATTCTGGTTATTCTTCACCGTGTGTTCATTCCTTAGTTTTCGATAGTGATAAATCTCATAGATTGGCGATTTAAGTGATGGAAAGTACCTCTATTATCCCACTCTGCTGTTGTCTGCTGTAGTGGTCTCTGTCGAGTCACCTTGTGTCTATGTTTCTCTTTCCTCATGTCAGTAATTCTAATTTCTCTAATTCTGTCCTTGCAATCAACTTCATGTCTCTGTACAAAATTCCGATCACTCGCTTGCGCTCCTTGGTGAATTCGTCAATGTCGTCGTTGTACTCCAACTTCATCTTTTGGTCGCAATCATAAACCACCTTTTCAAGAATCTTCTTCAACAAGGTATTGGAGTTTTTCTGGTAAACCAGGCCGTCCATATTGCCATTTAGAAGCCCATTTAGCCTTCGCGATTCGCCTGGTGTTTGCTCTTGCAAAACGGCAAGCACCACTTCTGTTCTGAACGATATGCCTGAGTTTGCATTGAGGGTGTACTCTCCATAATAGTTTTGGTCCTTGAGATAATCCACCTGCTTGGGCTTCAACAAGGGAAGAATGATGTGAGTAATGTCCAAATCGTTCCAAGTATTATCTGAAGGAAGAACGAACCCATACTCACATAACAAAAACGTGTTGGAGTGAGGCCCATAGCTCAAGAATAACTGGTCGCCTGCTGCGTACTTGGAGGTGGTGGACACCTGGAATCCGATACTGTTAATCTTCAACGTACACTGGTCGTCGCAAGCGTGATTAAGAAAATCCACGTATGGAGCCATTGTGAAGTTGTCGTGGTTGTCTTTGCTTTGAGGCAACTCCATGTAGAGGCAACGGGAGTTGACACACATCCAGGCCCATAAGAAGCGTTCTTGTGGCAAATATTGGTGGATCTCTTCGCTGGAAAGGCCCTGGGTAGAAAGCAACTGATGTACCACGTCCACATCGTGCACGAAACGGCTCCATACTTTTTCAGCATGGGCCTGGGTGGCTCGTGGCAATAAGCTCCAGAGATGTTCCCACTGGGGTGCCTTGGTGACCCGCCACACCAACGGAGTCAATCTGAGATCATCGAGATCGGGAAGCATGTCCCAGAACGGCTTCCAAAACGAGTCAGAGCCTCGTTGGGTCTCAAAGGTAATGTACAAGGAGAGGAGCTGGAATGAGGTCAACTCCAAGAGCTGGTCCAAGCTCAAGCTGGCGTACACTGCTGTGTACTTATCAGACACCGTCTTGTAGGGCACGAAGATGCTCAGGTAACATGGGTTGGTGAGCTTGATGGAATGGTTGTGTCTGGTTATATGACGGATGACGGTAGTGGAGTTGAGCAAGAAAGACGGTGGGATCCGAAAGAGAAGCTCCGACTTATTGATGGCAGTGGAGGAGTAAATGGACCTACCAAAGTCTTGCACGTCCTTGACAGTGATCTTAGGCGAGATGTACGAGTGTGACGACGGGTTGGAGGTCTCGTCAGAGGTGTTCTTGATCCATTGGAGGAGGTTCTCGAGCTTGGAGGTGAACATGGAGACAATTACTGACTTTGATTCATCTCGCGCAGTCAGTATTAAAATACCCTTTTGATTCGCATAGTAGCGAATACTCATTAGGATAAAAATGCCCGTGGGTAGAAGGATTACCAGTATGAAGTTGTGATGGACTTTGAGAGAGTTCAATTGTTGGTAAATGGTTTGTTTAGTGACTGTTAGAAATTGGTCATGAATTAGTTGCACTTTACCTTGAATAAGTGAATATTTGAGACACAGATATATTATAAGTATACCTATAATTCGATTGACTTCTTATTTAGAGGTAGGGTGGTATACTTGTACGCTTCAGTTTTTTTATTGGAATTGAATTCTACATGTATAAAGAAAGAGAATAAATTTGTTAACAAAAATCCCCCTACAATATTCCCTGGACTTAACAGACAGAGAGCAGTTGGTATTGTATAGATAGAAGAAATTACTCTAAGGAATAGAATTGAACCAAATGGGCACACAGTGTGAAATCGACAGAAGTGAATTATGAAGACGCAGTATCACAATAAGTGTTCAGAATTCTCATTGCACAGTCCAAACAGTCTGATATGGTTATATTCTTCTAGATAAAGCGGATAGACTTGTCGCTTTGTTGGTAACGTCGACTTACTGGGGCATCATGGCGACACATACTGGCGAAACGTAAGCTGTAAGTCATATATATGTGTATGGTGGGGGCAGTGGATGGCTGGAAACTTGTTAATGGCTTGGAAACGTAGGTGCAAAACTATGAATGAATGTGAAGGGTCCTTTTCGAAGTGTTCTAAAACATGTTCAAAGTCAAGGCACTGGCTACCGATTTGGAATCAACGGCGTTCTTGAACTCCTCGAAGCTCAATCGCCCATCGCCGTCATGGTCGGCCTCCCGTATCGTTTTGTCGACGATCTGCTGCAACTCCTCTTCTTTCAAATTCTTGCCCACCATCATCTTCATCACGATGAACAACTCACCGTTGCCGATGTACCCATCGCGGTCGATATCGTACACCTTGAACGCAAACTTTAACTTGTCCAACTTTGAGGTCTTACCACTGAATGCAGACAACCCTGTGATGAACTCCTGGAAGTCGATGGTACCGCTGCCATCCTCATCGAAGACGTCCATTAGCCTTGTAGCCAATGGGTTGGAGGAGATGCCTGGAATCGCCAAAAACTCGTTCTTGTCGATGGTGCCGCTGCCGTCCTTGTCGAGTTTCATGAACCGCTTTCTCAAGCGGTCGATCTCGTCACGGTCGAAATTGGTGCCTTCCATGAGGCTGTCGAGAAGCTGTGAAGAAGCGTTACCCATTGTATTGATGATAAAGCAAGGCTGGTGGACTGGTACGAGCTGGCGCTGTTTGGAGGTGATAATCAAGCTATGGTTTTCAACTAGAAGCCAGGGCTGTGTGCAACTGGAGGGAGATCTATGTGCCTAATTCGACTGTCTATGCAGTCTGGTCAATATTAAGGCTGGAATAAGTGACGGTCGGAATGCGAGAAATCGTAAGCTGAGCCCGTAATTAGCGACTGAAGGTGTTGTATGCTGCCACTATCCAGATGTCTCACTGACGATAAGTTGAGGTGGCCCAGAACCCTCACATGACACACATCACATGTTGCTTCTGCTACGCGCCACCTGACTCCCATCACATGACGCTCCTCCCACGCGCCACTTCCTAACTGTCCGCGACGCTCCCCAATACACCACTACAACAACCTCAGCGTCTAGGCTTGTTTCATGGCTAGAACCCTCCCCCAGTACAGAAACACATCGAGAACTGGCCCCAAGGAATGAACATCAACCTCGACACCGCGAAGGACACCCTTTGCAAGAACATCCTCATCTACGGCTACTGCAAGTACGAGAACAAAGGATGCGTTTTCAGCCATAACACCAAGGCAGCTGCCGGAGCTGTGGGCGCTGGAGGCAGCCAGGGAGCTGCCAATGGCAATTCTGGTGGTACTGGTAGTGTTGCTGGTCCTGGAAAGAGTGCCAATGGTCCTGGCCCTGCTCCAGCATCAGGGTTTGATGCTAAGCGTAAGTTCAACTTCAACACACCTTCGTTCCAGCCTAGCGTGCAAAACGTCACCAACAAGTTCGCTGCATTGTCTCCACGAGTCAACGACATCCCCGTGTTCGTGCCTGGAGGGTCGGCCCCGCCATCTACAGGGTCTAGTGGCGTGGCAAACTCCTCGGGATTGAGTGCTCCAACCTCTCGAGGCGCCGACTCGGCCGACCAGACAGATGCTCCCGCCAAAAAGTTCAACGTTTCCACGCCGATATTCATGCCCTCTAATATATACGGGTCTGAATTTCCAGCTGGTTCTGAGACGAATAACTCCATCGCTCCCCCTACAAGCAACGGTGGCAGCAACAACCCCTACTTCCCGGGCAACTCGATGGTGCCTGGCGGCACCATGACGCCAGGCGCCTCCGAGGTATTCTACCAGCAGCAGGCAGCCACCTACCCCTTGCAATATCACCTATACGCCCCAGCTCCACCTCCAAGACTCACATTTCCATTACCACCTCACGAAACTAATGCGAACTTAATGTTTATTCCTAATGATTTAAGAGAAAGTCTCCAGAAGAAGAACGAAGCCACATTGCAGACCATCCCCAGATCCAACTTGCCGGACCATGTCAATACATACCATTCGTTGGTCCCCATAGATAAAACATATGAGCCCAACTCCGAAGTCTGGGGTATTCCCACTTCCCTATACAAGGTGTTCTCAAACGTTGATGGCAATGCGTATGCAATTAGGAAAATTGACCTCACATTCCCGATCATCAACGAATTGCCGTTTAGAACAATAAGGAAATGGAAAACCGTCAAAAATTCCAACGTCGTTCAAGTACAAGAAGCATTCACTACCATGGCATTTGGAGCATCAAAGTTGATCATTGCGTATGATTATTATCCAAACTCCAACACCCTTGTCGAGCATCACAGAAGAATCGGAACCCGGACCGAACCCATCACTGAAGACATCATGTGGAACTATACCATCCAATTGGTCAATGCTTTGGTGGCTATCCACGAAAAGGGTTTGGCGGCCAGGTCGTCATTATCCTTGTCCAAGATCATTGTAACAAATAAGAACCGTGTAAGATTATCCAGTTGTGGAATCAGTGATATCATCGATTTCGAAAAGGACGAAGAAGAAATTGGGCGTTTGGGAGGACAGGGATTCATCAACAAATTACAAAGAGAAGATGTGCACCGCCTAGGACGGGTTTTGATGGAGTTGAGTGCAATGACCATATCGCCAAACTTAAGAAACACCGACAAGCTGAGCTTGCTCGGATTGTTACGAACTGCCTCCACCTTGAACTTCAGCAGTGAGTACATCGAGATGTTGACCAAGTTGAACGAGGATTCCGAACATTTCGATTTGGTTCAATTCCGCCAAATATACTTGAGCTCGCGTGCGTTCAAGCTTTTGAATGAATTGCAGAATTCCAATGACTATATTGAATCACAACTAGGAAGCGAGCTTGAGAACGCTCGCTTGTTCCGGTTAATGGCCAAATTGAATTTCATCATTGATAGACCCCAAGCCAAGGACTGGAACGAGAACGGCAACAAATACGTTCTCAAGCTCTTCAGAGACTATGTTTTCTTCCAGTACGATGAGTTTGGCAAGCCTATAACCGACTTATCGCGGGTTTTGGTGAGCTTAAACAAGTTGGACGCCGGTATAGACGAAAAGATCTTGTTGGTTAGCAGAGATGAAAAGAGCTGCATTATGGTGAGTTATAAGGAAGTGCGGGACATGGTGGACTCGATATTTAGGACTCTTACGAGGGATAGATAGTAATACACTTTAACAAAGATATATGTAGAAAGGTCTGACCAGCAAAAGGGGCCAGGTAGTGGTAGGTGGTGAATAGCTACAATTTGCCGAGATGAATTCCAATAAAGAGCAATAAGAGCCGGTTTATGGAGACCTTCTGGAATTTATCATTTAACTCAAAGAAGAGATAATCAGAGTACTCGATTGTTGCGTTGGGCTGAGGAACGAGATTTTATGAACAGGGTAGATTGCAGATCTCCCTACGGAGTACCACAAATAATGGCTCCTAGTTCAGTTCGAATTGGTGGTCCAGATCTGGTGATACTCTATCAAATGCCGTTTGGTAACTCGACCTCGAAATGAATGCCATCCTGTATCAACCATTACGCTAACTAACATCCTAATGTAATTAACTGATCGGTTATCACCCATGATACAGCATTGCCTTAGTACGGAAATTTATATAGTACTACGAAGTTCTACAACTCTCGTGAAGTAGAGAATATTCATCCTCTGTTAAGCTCCTTCTTAATATAGTGACATGCTGAAGACCTACCAGCACTGATAACATCCATGAGTAAATAATCTCTTCACCTCGCGGTGGTTATGGAATCAGGGCACTCCAGCTCCATCACAAGCATTTTGTATTCATCAGCCATGTTAGCTGAATTAATCCGTGAGTTGACTCCAGGTATGTCAATAGACATTCTTTGTCAGTCATGATTAGTTGAAATCGTCAAGCGCTCCAAGTCCATTAAACAGCGCTATCCGGTGAGGCCACAAAAAGTCCCCCTAAGGAGACCGCTAACGACTTCCTACAGAAGGAGATGCTTCCCAGGGGTTGCACAGGCACTATACCATCCTGGACGAAGTCTACTGGGTAGCCATGATACCCAGTAATCTACCAAATCTTCATCCAGTTTGCACCTGTGCGTTTTCCAAATTAAGCACTACTGGCAAAAATCCTCGCTACTCAACTATGGAGAATTGCAACAGTATAACGAGAAATGGGTTTTGCCGCAGCATTCCCCTTACGGCGACTGCAACTCCCACCGAGTCCTAGGCCGAGATGCTAACTAATCAGCAGGCTGGTGCGGGTTTTTTCACTGGTGAGTGACCACTGTGGGTGCAAACGGCCAAGCATCACCAGGGGGAGGCAACTTTCTTGGTAGGTCAGCGCCGTCAGGCATCACCATACTGCC
The DNA here is from genome assembly GCF_001661415.1 of Suhomyces tanzawaensis NRRL Y-17324. Taxonomy (NCBI): domain Eukaryota; kingdom Fungi; phylum Ascomycota; class Pichiomycetes; order Serinales; family Debaryomycetaceae; genus Suhomyces; species Suhomyces tanzawaensis. The sequence continues at coordinate 250,765 of NW_017963637.1, forward strand.
ATAGCCAGACCCAGACCACCTGCAGAGTAGCATGGTGGCAGAGCCAGAGCTCTCCCAGTATACTATCCAGTCCTAGATGCGCTCGTACTCTGTGTCTGCTTGCTGTCACTGATGCGCATGGTGCCGTGCAGCAAGATCCAGACACCAAATCTCACCGCAAAAAGCGAGGCTGGAAAGACTCATTAGGGGCCAGGCAGTCTGGCCAGTCTGGCCAGTCGAGCCAGTCACCAGGGCTGACCCCGCCAGGATGGCTGCGGCCCTGACTACGCTTGGCGCGATTCCGCTCCCAGCCGGTCATCAAGCGCTCCCGCTGGCCATCGGACAAATGTGTCACAACCCCATGCGTCCCGTCATGTTCGGCCCCGCACCCTGGTCAGGCAATCCCGACGGCCACCCACCACCAGTCACCAGTGGCAGTTTCCACAGTAGTGAAGCCAGGATCCCAGCCAGGCGCCGCTACCGGCTGGCTCCCGCTAGCCAGCCAATCACGGGCAGTCCCGGCAGGTGAATCATCCGCCACCACCACCACCAGGGCTGCCATGATTCATCACGCTCACGTGATTCCCGGTGCTCGCACGCGCCCCTATGTTCTGACTCATAAATTGCTTTTCCCGATAAGCATTGTGGTGGTTCCTGCACTGGAGGGGGTGAGTAATCGTGATATCCGCACAGACGTGAAATTCTCCACCCCTAACCACCGCCATATAAATATTTCCACTCCCCCATCTTGGCCCACCACTGACTCTTGTCAACCCCTCCAACCGCGCCCTCACGTTCACACGCTCAACTTCCATCTTTCTTCCTTCCCCCCGTCCAGCCTACTCCCCCTTGTGTTAGTGCTGTCTTTGTTGCTTTCCTTTTCCTTGGTTCTTTAGGTGTTCTCGGTGTTCGGTCCGTTTACTTCATTATCTGCATTCTTAGTGGTTGCTTCTAACAGGTTTAGAAGCGTTTCTTCCGGCTCCATCTGTCTCTCTTTCTGACAGCTGCGACTCCCCTTGTTTAATCTTTAGCCCCGTCTGTCCATCCATCCAACAGACCTACAAATTGTTCCATCTTTAGTCTTTTTTCACGTTTCCTAGTCCAGTGTCCAATATGATTTCCTCCAACTAGGTTACTACCAACCTGTCGTTTTTTGAGAATTTTAGGAAGTTTTATGATTTGAACCCACCTCCTATTTTTTTCATCTTATTATTGTTATCGTTATCGGTTATTCCTGTCCCCCATCCCGTGTCTGTTATAAACTTTGATTGGTACCCGAAATGGCCTTGCAATCTCCTGTTTCCCCCAGCGTTATCGCTGCGGCCAAGCTTGACATTCAGCCCAAGGATGTATCCAAGTTAAATTCATCAATCACCACCTCCAAAGACTTGTTGACACCTCCCCCCACAAACTCATCTTCTCCTTTAAACAACAAAGATATCTTGTTGCCAAACAACTTCAAGTACTACACAAAGCACTTGAACAAGAACCAATTCAACTCAATCTTACTTAACTGTACGGTTAACTTAATGAAAATCTTGTACCAAGAAAACAAAGATTCATCCATTGACGAAAAAGAGTTGAAGTTCTTTGTTGTGGAGATCTTAAGAAGATCCAAAACTTCCATCCAATCCCTACAATTGACATGCTTCTACTTGGTGAAACTCATCAAAATGAACATTCAAGATTTGAAAACTGATCCATTATTTAAGGACGCCAAGAAGTTATTCTTGGGCTTGATTATCATCGCCTCCAAGTTTAACCAAGACTACAACTACTCTTTCAAGTCTTGGCTTAAGATTTGTGGCGTCAAAGAGGATGACAATACTGGAACCTTCAATTTGAAGATTTTAAAAAGTATCGAATTTAAATGTTTAACCTTATTGAACTACGATATTTATTTGAATGACTTGAAATATGAGAACTGGTGCAACATTTTAATCATTTTTGGTTACGATTTTATCAAGTGTCAATTGGTTGACAACTCAGAAAACAACGAGATTATTTGGGAATCTAACCAGTTAAAGGTTAGCAAGAAGTTAGACAAATGGTCGAACTTCTTTGCCCACAACTTTAAGTTGACCAACTTGAACTTGATCAAAATCAACTTTAATAACTACTACTTGAATCAACTTGGTACTAAGATCTTGATCAAAGATCAAGCAGTTCCTTCTCTTTTCTCTGGCCCTGGAATGGCTTCCAAGAAGAGATGTCGCGATCAAGATGAATTTGCAATTCAAGACTCTCTTCAATTTTCCTCCAAGAAAGTCAGAGCTTTATAGGATCTACAAGTTGTATTGTATAGTCAAATTAAAGTATTTTTGAATTATTGTATCCATTATTCATCCATTTCGCTGGTAGTACTGTGGTGGTCAGAATGTTTAATTCATGTATTTATGTCATAAAAAATTCAAGCCCTAATTATCTCACATCATATCTATATACATTATACTACATACAAGCAACCATCATTTCCCCAAATTCCGGTGGAATCGTTCAAGGTCATGAATCCATTGTTCTGATTCATAAACAGCTTGTTTTGATCATGACGTAACAAGGATTCACCAAGCAAATTAGCCTCCGTTGTCTCATTGGAAGTCCCTACCAACCAAGTGGTGGTCTTGCCAATATTGTATCCTCTAACCATTATATTTCCAACGTTTTTGGCATTAACATTGATCAATTTGATCTCCATGGCTTGTGAAATGCATCCAAAAGACTTCAAATTAGAAACATTATTTAAACGGTAGTCATAGAAGTCGGTCAATATGACCGGGCCAATGATATTATAGTAGCCAGACTCCACGATAACCCTGGTTGAGAACAAGCATCTCATGGTATTATATTTGGACATGGGGATCTCGGGAGAATTCTTCAAGGACTTGTTGACATATATTAATCTCAAGTGTTTGGGATTCCTTTGGTCGTAACTGAAATTGGAGAATTTCCCCTTGGATAAGAACTTCAACTTTTGATTGAAGAAGAACTTGGTGTACCAACTGAGCTGATCAAGGTAAGAGTCGATTGGCATCTTCGCCAACCGTGCCTCACTAACCGATACGATGGTTGGATTGAGATCAAAGATGGTATCCCATGATATCACTGCATCCAAGGGTTTGTTTAACAAAGTGATTTGACTATTACTTATGAAACCAGTCATAAGTTTTGTCAAATTGTTGAGCATATGGTCATTTGAAGCCAAGGCATCGTTGATAATTAAGAACGAGTCATTGGAGTCGACCACTTTGGTTAATGGGAGATGTTTTAAGGTGGAAGCCACAGCACTAATAAGATTCAATTGAGTGAATTCGATGGTAGAGAGCACCTTGTTGTTGATCTTGCGAGTGATTTTGAGGGCAATTCCTTTGTCCTTGGTAAAATTGTACTCGTTGTCGAAGGTAGCTGTGGTTTCGCTGTAAGAATAAAGCCAATCATTATCGAGTGACAAAACGCCCGTGCTTTTCAGGTAGGAAATGATCGATTTGTCCTCGAAGTTGAAAAGAAGGAAGTCATGCATTTCGTGAGACTGGATATAGGCTTGCTCGCTGTCATCAACCACAATAAGCGAATTGTTGAGATCCTCGGCATTCGCAGGCAAGTTGGTGATGTCGTCGTAGAACTCCACCGTCACCTGGTTTAAAAACCCGGCAAATATGGCCACAAACACGTCTTGGTTGACCAAAAAAAACCGTACGTTGATCTTGATGGAGGTGATAGAGTTTGCACGCAAGTAGTCACCGAGTCGGGCGATTCTGTGGTTGAGGGCGTGCAAAAGGAGGGGCTGGTTGTCGATGTTCAAGTTGGAGGTGTTGGAGGCGTTGTCCATGACTATTTGCCAGATATCACAGAGGTTGCCGTGTCTGACCTTGTAGTGGTCGTAGCGAATGTCGAGACCAATGCGCAAGCCATGAGAATGGTCCAACTTGTTGCTTTTGTAAATGGCAGACTCGTTTGGAAGACGAGTGGCTTCGATGAGCGACTGGTCACTGAGGTACAAGTCGTTGACGTCCTTGGTCGACTCGATGTACTGGGAGTAGATGTAGTCAATGACCACCACTGCCACTACCGTGATGACCACCGTGTGGAGGTCAATTCCTAGAGGGAGTGACGGGAGGGGCATCAAGGATCATATACCTTTCGGGGGCAACTAGGGATCTTGAGGTAAGAACAAGTGGCTGGAGCAAGAAAGTGTTGCTGCAGTGAGTGCCAGACAGGAAGAACACGGGCAAGTAGAGTCCAGCGATGCTGTGGCTGTGGATGGAAGTGAAAAGCTAGCGAGAGGGGTGGCAATTGTTGGCTGATGCCAGGAGTGATCATCGCACCCATCGTACCTATACGCGATCGGCACGTGACCACAGTCCCAACACGGTGACAATAGCCTTGTCGATAAGCCTTCCAGGGGATGTTTATAGCCAGCAAGGCAGCCAGGTGCGCGTCGCACTGGTTAGTGGGCCCCGGGCCGGGCTAGACGATTGCGCCGTAGACTAATATGACCATATGGGTCAGGAACTGTACAGAAAAGGACAGGATAATCAGGATAATACGGGTAAGGTACAGGTTGCATAACTCAGGTACCGCGAATCGCTTTCCAAACAGGAAGTGGTTATGGCTTGGACGCGTACGTGAAGAGTGGTGGGTCTTTGGCGAAAAGACACCTAAGAACCCAAAGTGTAATTGGATTCGTGGAACAAGAGAGTCAATAACAGGTGGATCCATAAAAATTAGAAATTGGGTATTGTAGTGAGATCTATTATACTATAATGTGATGGACTACTCGCAATGTGGTTAATTAGATACAAGCTCTACTGCTGTAGATGAGGGGATACTACTCGTGATAGGTTAATTAAATTTATGCTCTACTGTGGTGGATAATGAGACACTATTCTTAATGTGGTTTATTGCCAGGATGAGTACTGGGAATAACCATGAAGAACCAGCATCAGAATGGCACTTGCATACTGGTTGTAATCAGTAATTAACAGGCATTGTTGTAGATCTCCCCAACATTAATTTTTCTGCAACTTTGTCTTTGTTAGATTGTCTAGAACTTACTATTCCATAATAACTGTGACTAGACTTGTTTGGACGTATCGAACACAATATTGCAATTCACATCCAACTTACTTTACTTTTCATTAATCCTTAACATCCCCAATAAACTCACCAGTTGGTGGCCAATTTCATAACTCGCAATTACACTCCGCTGGTCGGTCTGCTACCGCTCGACTCCCGCATTGGTGCACAATTAGCCTCTACTCCCCACGCATTTTCCCAGCTCACTCTACACCCACACTGCCCCCAATAACGCCCCAAACTACACCTTACACGGCTAAACTCCAAATCTATCAGCTATAGATCTTAACATAGCAAATAGTGATATCAAGTATCACTCAACCAGAGTAATGTAGTAAGGATGTTCTCGCGGCTGCCCTCCGTCCCCATTCCACCCTCACCTCGTTCCATCCGCACTGCCACCACCAATTGTGCCAGTGGATGCGCACGCGCCTAATCTCATTTGACGGTCTCAGATCACCACTTCAGAAAGTCACCACCAGCCGCCCACAACACGCCCCAGCCTCCTACGAGAACACAACCAGAAGACCTCCCACACCACCCGCCGGCCGCCATCACCCTCTGGCCATCGTATCCTGCCCAATCCCGCAATGATCCGCGTCTTCATTCCCAAGTTCCGAAGCATCCACCATCTCGTGGTCATCCTCCTCATAGTCTGGATCGGCACCTTCGCCTACCACGAGCGGCTTGCACCTGGCTCGGCTGCCAGGCATTGTCTGTGGCCTGCCGTGCAAGCGCCCACCAACGTGCTTCTCGTGGCCGATCCCCAGCTTATCGATAATCACACCTACCCAGGGCGGTTTGGGCCCCTCCTCACGCTCTCGCAACATACAGTGGACGCCTACCTCAAACGCAACTACAAGGCGCTTCTCACGTCCTTGAAGCCCGACTACGTGGTATTTTTGGGTGATCTTTTGGACAACGCTCGAGATTCCTCCGACGCCTACTTCGCCAACGAGCACAGACGGTTCCAGGGTATCTTCCAGACACCCTACCCCTACCAGCAGGGCAGTAATTTGTTGTTGAACACTCCAGGAAACCACGATATAGGCTTTGGTGACGGTGTCAACCAGGCAGCACGTACGCGCTTCATCAACACTTATGGAGACGTGAACACCGTCACCACCATCGCAGACGTGGACTTCTACTCGCTCGACTCCCTCTCGTACTCTGCAGACGCAGTCGAAATCAACCACGAAGCCAGGGCCTTTGTTGGAAGCGTGGGACCCAAAAGCAGGCCCAGAATTCTATTGAGCCATGTGCCGTTGTACAGGGACTCTGCCAAAAGCTGTGGCCCCTTGAGAGAAAGCGCATACATGGATGTCGCTGGCCACGGGTACCAATACAAAAACAATCTAGACCAAGAGCTTTCTCGTACCCTCATCCAGAACATCCAGCCAGACGTGATATTCTCCGGAGATGACCATGATTACTGCGATATCGTGCACGCGCCTGTGGATGGTCTTGAAACCAGAGAAATCACCGTCAAGTCCATCAGCATGGCCATGGGAATTAAGTATCCTGCCGTACAGTTGCTCTCCTTCAACTCGAATACCACATTGACCTACGACACCCAGATATGTTACTTGCAGACCCCATACATCAATGTGGCTAACTACATATTTTTGGCGGTTGCAACTGGGTTATTGGTCCTCTTGTGGAACATCAAGCAAAAGTCTCCTAGATACACCTACTCGTCGATTCTTCCAATGACTGACGAATACAAACCCTCGGCGAACGCTAGAAAAATATCCAACTTCCTCAAGGAGCAAGACCAGCTTGATGTCCCGGATGGCCCTACGCGAACTAACTCATCTTCCTACTACTTGTATTCGTCCAATTCCTACACTACCAAATCATCCTCAAATTCGGGGTTGTCAAATATTTTCAGTAAAGCAAAAACCGCCATCACTGTGTTTGTGCGCAAGTGGAACCTACTTCCTTTCTTCAAGCACTCCATGTTGCTAGGCACCTTGGTGATCTGCATCTACTACTTCGGGTTCATCCTTACCTTGTGAACCTGATCACGTGGACCCGTCTATGTGTCAATTGATGCGGCTCATACATGCCTAAACCGGCACCCACTATGTTTCAGGTGAATGTGGTGATATCCACGTCTTAATAAGGAGCGATCCGTGGACATTGCTCCAAGCTCTATGGAGAACTCTTTTCCTGGCCGTACTCAAATTTTTTCGAGTTTCCACTGAATATACCCACCACCAGCATGGGTTGTACGGCAAGTGTTCCCAGCAACGAGGAAGATGATCCATTTCTCCAGGATAAACATATCAATGATCAGATTGAGCAGAGCTTGCGTATGACTAAGGGAAATGATAGGAACGAGTTCAAATTATTTCTATTGGGAACTGGGGAAAGTGGAAAGTCTACAGTGTTGAAGCAAATGAAATTGCTTCACAAAGGAGGCTTCACTTCTCAGGAACGCGTTCAATACGCCCAGGTAATCTGGTGTGATTTAATCCAGTCTATGAAGATATTGCTTGTACAATCTTCGAGGTTGGGAATTGCCCTAGACTCTGATACAGAGGGAAGTCCATTAGCTCCATTTAAGCAAGCCGTGCTAAATGCAAATGCACTACAATTGGTGAACATGGGAGCTGCAGGCAGTTCAGATTATTTGAGTGACTATGTGATAAAGTATGGCGAGCGTAATAGAGCTAAAAGCCGATTGAACGAAACGGGAGCTCCAGACAATGCATTTTTGAAAGAGGGCTCCAATGAACAAGATAGCACGGAAACAGTTGTAAATGAGGAACTTATGGAAATATATCCAATGTCCGAGCAAAAACAGATTTATACAAGACATGAAGTTGCTGAAGCAGTTTCCAAATTATGGAGTTTGGATTCTGGAATCAAAAAATGTTTTGAAAAATCACACGAATTCCAATTGGAGTCGTCTGCTAGCTATTATTTTGATAACTGCATGAAGTTTGCCGATCCCAACTACAAGTGCTCAGACTTGGACATTTTGAAAGGAAGAATCAAAACCAGCGGGATCACAGAAACTGATTTCATGGTTAACCTGTTTAAGTTCAAGATTTTAGATGCCGGAGGTCAAAGATCTGAGAGAAAGAAATGGATCCACTGTTTCGAGAATATCACAGCCATTATGTTCGTATTGGCGGTATCCGAATACGATCAAACGTTATTCGAGGATGAGCGGGTGAACAGAATGCATGAGTCAATTGTTTTATTCAACGCCCTCTGTAACTCAAAATGGTTTATCAACACGCCTTTCATCTTGTTCTTGAACAAGATCGATATCTTTGAGCAGAAAATAGCAAGGTCGCCTCTTAAAAAGTATTTTCCAGACTACGATGGAAAGCCTAATGATGTTGAAGACGCACTTAAGTTTTTTGAAACCAACTTTTTGAAGTTAAACAAGACCAACAAGCCAATTTATGTTCACAGAACATGTGCAACGGATACCAAGTCAATGAAGTTTGTTTTATCTGCGGTCACAGATTTGATTGTTCAAAGGAACTTGAAGAATAGCGGTATCCTTTGATCATTGACAGGACATTACATAGGTTCCGGAATTAACGTATTTATAATACTATAAATATATGTATATACGATTCAACTAGTGTATCAGTGGTAAGGAATTTTGTTCATAATATGCAATTGATGGAAATTTCGTTGCTTACCATCTCAACATAGCCATTTCATTTCTCAATCTGTTGTAGTCGAACAAGGCTTCGATTTGACCAGTACCAGAAACAACAATATCCTTGTCCCATAAGGCGGCTTGGGCCCAGGCCTTAACATCCTTGGTGGAGATGGCATCGATTCTTTCCAAAGCCTCCTTGACAGAGGTTCTGTAACCAGCCAATAACACCTTGTTACCGATATCAGAGACAATGGCGTTGGAAGAGCCCAATTCTCTCAACAAAGCGGTCTTGGCAGCGGCCTTACCACGGGCAACCTCGGCGTTGGTGATGGAAACCGACAATCTGTTCCATTCCTTCAAGGTGAAGTGGACAAAGTCGTCGACTTGGCCAATGTTGGAGATTTCAGAGTGGAAACCCCACAAACCGGAGTCAGAGTAAGACTTGGAGAAGTGGGTGTATTTGTCAACAATGTGGTAGTCTTGGACAATGGAGGCCAACTTGGCACTGGTGTAAGGAGCGATGGTGGAGTTTTGGTCGAATTTACCGAAGATTTCGGCGGCAACCTTAGCAACGTGGTAGGCTGGGGAGGTCAAGCCTTCACCTTGAACGGCGATAGAAACGTAGGCCTTTGGCAAGGTGTCGTCTCTCATTCTGACTTCAGAGCCCAAGAAGGTGGCTGGCTTGGTTTCTGGCTTCAAGCCTTGGGCGATGTTCAAAGAGCCTTCGATGGCGTCAACCAAAGCATCGTGGTCGAAGTTACCAGAAGCAGCGATGACAGTGTTGGCGCTGACCAAGTGTCTTTCCAACAAACGAGCAGAGTCTTGCAATTCCAAGTCCTTGACGGATTCGACGGTACCGTAGGTTGGCAAGCCCAAGGAGTAGCCCTGGAAGGCGGTAGCGTTCAAGTGTTCCAACACCTTGGAGGTTGGGTCAGCTTCGACAGCTTGGGCCTTACCGATCAAAGCGGCCTTGGCGACGGCGAAGTCGGCCTTTTCCAAAATGGCGAGAGGCTCAGAGGCAATCTTGGCGATCAATTTGGCGGCTTCCTTGACGTTTTCGTTGGTGGATTGGGCAATGACACCGTTAGTTTCCTTGGTGTTTTCGGCAGATAACAACACACCGTTTTGCAAGCCAGAACCCAAGATGTTGGTGGTCAAGGCAGAGATACCGTTGCTGTAGGTGTGTTCAGCTCTGGAACCAGCACCGAAGTACAAACCCACGGTGGAGGAGGTGGCATGAGGGTTGACTTCACTGGCCACAGTGACACCGTTGCTTAAGGTGGTGTACTTGGTTTGGGCGTTGGCGGTCGAGACGAAACGACGAGATGCAAATTGCTTAACAGCAGAACGAACACCGGATCCACGAATCATTATAGTTGAGGTTGTTTAGTTGGTAGATTGGGTTTTGAAAATTTATGGTGATTTTTCTGAGGACTGGCCAATGAGGACTAGGCGAATTACCGGCTTGTCTGCAGGACACTATCTAGTGTCTGTGGAGAGGTTCGATACGAGAAGTGGTGCCACGGCGGAGATGGGGCTCCAACAGCAGTTGGGGGTGCTGGACAGCAGTGGGGGGGTTACACACAGACCAATGGCTGTCTCTGGCTGTCTGGATGTGCACTGGGGGCTGTTTTCGCATGGGACTAGCTGTCTTGAGAGGAATTGTGGCATAGGCTCACGTGCCCATGGTTGTAGTACTGAGCCAGAATAGGCCTGGTGGCAGACAGTGGCAGTTCCAGTGTCGTTTTGCCATTCTGGGGCTGCAGGCTACTCAGCTTGGTGTAGAGGGTCCTGGCAGGCTCCAAATTGATTGCAAAAAAATCTTTGTTCTCCTTGTTTTTTGCATCTACCAGACAGAAGACATAATTGGGTATGTTTGGGACCAGCTGGACAGTGACAGAGTGAGCTACTTCCAGCAGGACATCTCCAGCAACGACCTTCCTATCCCAGTCTTTGGTATGGATTGCACCACCACTGGGACATCTACCGTTTGGTATTGGGCTCTGTACTGGTGCCCGGGCCGGGCACTGGTGGTGCGAAACCTCCACAAAGGACCAATGGAAGGCTTCGTGGCCGTTGACCTCAAACCCGACACTTGTAGTTAGTAATTGGGGATCCTGTTTGGCAGTCGGCTCCAACGGGGGCCATTGGGCCATTTTTGGGTACAGTTTTTTTGGTGGTTCCAGTGGTTGGCAGATGCTCTCACAGCGGGAAGATTCCTCCTGTAACGAAACAAGGGTGGGAGAGGTGAACGCAAGAGGAGAGCTTGGAGCCACAGGAACAAAGACATCTCCAAAGTCCTCGAAGACTGGCAGGGCAAATTCGGGGACAATTTTGGCCCTGGGAGCCAAAGTCAAAAACTCGCCTGGTTTGAGGTGGTACTCATCGTGGGGAAATGCTCTCAACGACAAGAGCGTTTTGCCCTTGAGTTTGGTATGGATGAGTCGGGGATCGTGCGAGTTGCTGTAGCGGCGCCGTCTCCACTCCACTAACAAGATGTCCCATCTGTGTTTGAGCTGGTGGATGGTGTTCTCAAATGGCATTGTGATTGCCGCAAATTCTTGTGAGAAATGCAAATTTCTGACAAAATTGGACGGGGAAAGTAGATAAATTTGAGAATCGTAGAGTGAAGATTAAAGTGAACAAATTATTGTGGATGAAAGAGTGAAGATGCAAGAGGGCAGCGAGAAAGGAAGAGCGCAGATGAATGTGGGCTAGGCTACCATTTCGACTGTGACGTAGTATGTCAGCGAATGAATCGATCAATATCTAGTGGGACCGTTTTTTACAATGGAAGCAGTTGAGACATAATCCACTGGGTTGAAGTAACACCCTTGACTCGATCAATAGGATACGTTCTCTAGAAATTACATCTGGTGTAGGCTGTTCGTTCAGATTACTTGCCATTTTGGAAGGTTCCAAACTTGTTGCTCAAATGGAACATATTCCTTCCAGTCCTTTTCGACTCTACAACTAATATCTTTTTTGCTGTTTGTTGTCTATGTACACTAAAGTTGGATGTTGGCTCTGCTGGACATGGCAGTCTTGTGCATTTGAGCCTTCTTGTCGTAACCGGCGGATTTACCCTCGTAAGCAGCGATGATTTCCTCGGCCAATCTCACAGAAAAGTCGGGGGACTTCTTCTTGCTACTACTGTCCAAGATCCAGGTGATGGCATATCTGTTTCTCTGCTTCTTGGTCAATGGAACTGGCACAAGCTTATTCTTAGCAGTACCTGTGAGCTGGGTTCTGGTGGTGACCAAGGGACCCAACTTGTCCAAGGTCTCGTATAATATTTGTACTGGGTCCTTTCTGGTCTTAAGGTAGATGATGTAGAATGCTTTGGAGATGATTTTTTGGGCCTTGGACTTCTTTCCGTGTCTCATGATCATGTTGGTCAAGCTGTCCACGATAGGGTCGGACTTCAAGGGTATGCCCTTGTTGGCAAACTCTTCAACTTCGGCCAACTGTTGTTCGGAAGGCTCGAACTTTTGCTCCAAAAATGGCTCTGGGGTGGCTAACGTGGAAAGGTACACTTCAGACTCAGTCTCAACGTTGGTCTTGCCGTTCTTCAATGCCTTGACGGCGGTTAACCACTCATCAAGGTCGTTCTCGGTGATGGAGTCCTTGTTCACAGGGAATACTTGGGCAGTCAATGATGGGTTGTTGGAGTTGAATCTGGAGAATACAGCTGGTCTGAGCGCAGACAGCCATATTCTGGGGCATGGAGCGAACACCCTTCTGGTGCATGCTCTTATCAACGACATGGTGGTGGATATACAAGAGTCGAGATTGAAAAATCAGTATGAAAATTTTCCATTTTGTGTTACCCTCACTGGTTTCTGGCGTTGCTGGTGGTGGGCACTTAGCGAGAGGTCGCACAAAATGGCGAGCCATGACGCGCGAAGCGGGGGATTTAGCGAGAGCTCCCACAAAACGGAGCGAATCTGTCGCGAAGATGGTGCTACGAATAGCGAGAGTCTCGCTAGGCCGGCCGCAAAACACGACCACGCGACTCAACTACATACAACCTACCCCATAGAATGGCGCTTCAGATACCCCCTCTACAACCTGAGTTGGCAGCTCTTCTCGAAGATGTTGCTGACAGCAAGAAGAACCAGCAGCTGGTAGCACTTGCCTGGCGCGAGAAGCTCTTGCCTGGCCTCCAAACCCACCTAGCCGCCATGGTGGACGTCTCGTTGTCACAAGGCGAGCAGTTCAGCGTACGACCAGAGGGAGTAGACCTCCAGAAGTCGATCGTGGGTGTCCACAAGAGAATCACAGATCATATCCTGGACAATTTCACCCAGCTGCCGCCCTTCACGTTGCCTCGTTTGGCCGAAGTGTTGTTGCGGCCCCAAAACGAAGGCTATTTGTTGGGCAACAACGTGGCGGTACTCAAGTACTTCAATGCGTTGGCCAAACTCGTGTTGGTGTCGTCGGGAATCGAAGACTTCCCGCCCATCACGTTCCTGGAACCCAGTCAGACCCGAGAAATTATGGAGCCTATACGAACGAGCCAGACAGCCGTGAGCATTCCATTGGTGGAAATTCCGTGGTTGAAACAGGAGGAAAACGACACAGTTGGCGAAAAGGACGAAAACGGGACAGACAAGCAGGAGGTGGCGCCTGAGACCAAACAAGAACCCGATATGGGCCCTGTGCCCACCATTTCTCCTCCGGATCCAACACTCCTGGATGAGCTGGGAATAGTGAAACACGAGGTACCGAAGTCGCCAAGACGGAGACGCAACCAGGAGACAGAGACCTTGGACAGCTTGGACTTGGGACAAAGCAACGGCTCGAAAAAGGCCAGGACAGATGGCAAAAAGAGTCCCACCACCCCATCCAAGACATTACTATCTGACGAGGAGAACGATAGAATGGACCTATCAAATACCGTGGGTGATGATTCTCTCACATTGACCTCACCAAATCCACCCACCAACCCGAACGACTTATTGAGCGACTCGCCATTGCAACACCGTGATCAAACCATGGAAGACACTTGAATTGAGTGAAGCAAACAAGTGAAATATTAAAGTAAAATACTCTTTAATGTGCTGTTTCCTTAACCAACAGTTTTGAGTGATCTTGAAGTTCACATCAACGAGGTAGTTAATTTGAGTCACAACCAGCCTACACAGTTAAATTCAGAACTTTTATTAGTACAGAAATGAGCTAGCAAGCTAGCGGGTCGCTGGAAACTTTACTATGGCGATCTTCTTTCCCTGGATGGAGATCTGGATCTTTGGGGGGACCTGTCCCTGTACAGAGGCTCGTATGTGTCAGTTCTGGGTCTTTCCCTACTTCTTTGGCCCGGAACGTAGGAGTCGTGTTTATAGTCGCCTCTGTAACTATCCACATAATCCCTTGGTTGGTACCCGTCCTTGCTAGGAACCACGTTGTAGGGTCTAGGCCCAGTCCCATCGTATGGTCTGGGGCCCGTCACATCGTAGGGCCTAGGACCACTGCCGTCGTAGCTGTCACGTTCATAGCCATAGTAGCCACCTCTTCTTCTGCCCCCTCTTCCGCCTCTCGAACGGTAGCCACCCCTGCCTCTACCACGGGGATTGAACCGAGGAATGAAGTCCCCGTTCAATAGCGTGTGGTTCGCTATCACTTCCTCGCCTCTTGATTCGTAATCGATTTTCCACACTCCGTTGCGGGGTCCCCTATCTTCTTCAAACACCCATTGGTTGATGGCTTTCACCGGGATATAGTCCACATAGAGTGGGAGCCTTTCAGGCAGGAACTCGCGGGGAGACACTGGCTCCTTCAACTCGTCTTTATCACGGTCGTCCTCCGCATCGTCCAACGCTTTCTGGTACTGGACGGATTCCAATTCGAACCTCTCTTGTTCACGGGCCTCGTACTCGGCCTTCAACTTCTCGTCCTCCTCGGGCGATGGATACACCGACCCGTTCAACTTGTCCCGTATGAACTCGGCCCCCTCCTCCCTATCAACAAGCACGATTCCGTGGGTTCGGGACCGGTTCAACCAGGCCCTCTCCACGTGCAATCCACCAGCGTCAGCCGCCAATTCCTTCAAGTAGTTCTGGAAATTGATGGCGTTGACCGGTCTCCTGAGGTTGGCGATGAACAATGCCCTGGTGATGTGGAATGACGCTTGGTCCTTGATTTCGTACACTATTTCCGATTGACCATCCGAGTCGTCTGGCGCTTGCAAGCCCTGGTGGTCGATGACCTTCTTGGGCTCGTCCACCTTGGCGATTGGCTCGTCTCTCTCGTAATCAAGAACTTCGCTGTCACTCATCCTGGATAGGAGTAGTAGCAGATGTTTTGAAGATGATTTTCGGGGTCGTGCGGGGAGATTAGCAACCAGTAGAAATCACTGGTGGTGGAGTTCACACGAGGTGTATATTCTATATACAGATGGATGCTATAACAGGAGCTGAGACCGAGGTTCTAGGCGGTGGAGCTAGGGAAGGATGCGGTGCAGCAAGGGAGACCAGAAGTCGTAGTGAGAACAGTATTGTAGCGAGGATGGTCATCGTAGCGAGAGAGTCGCAGGGGAGTCGCAGGAGGAGCGCAGTGGAAAAGTGCAGGCCAGCCTCGCTGGCTCCACACACTCCCTCGCTAGCCCCCTCGCTAGCCCCCTCGCTAGCACCCTCGCTAGCTACCAGTTCCTCCCTAGGCGCCCCACATATGCTGGAGCAAATCAAAGAGTCCGTTATTGTCAGTCTCAAGAACATACGCTCCATACATCCCCACAAACGTTCCGAACGTCAACAACCTCGAGGCAATCTTGTGCCACACCCCATATACTCTCTGGGGAATATAATCGATGATACACGCCTTGAGACCAACGTGACAGTGGAACAAGAGCGCCACGGAGCACACGGCATCTATGAGGGGATAGTCCACACCAGCAACGAAGGGAGTCATCACTAACGGCACCAACGCCACCGAAATCGCCCTTTCGTACGACCAGTGGTAGCCTCCTTCGTAGTGGTCAGCCATGGGTGGTTGGTAGGCATCGTTGACAGTGCCCACAATATTGCCGGCGGGCTGGGGGATGAGCTTGTACTTGGCGAAATTTGGCTTCAAGGAGAGGGGCCTCGTGAACATGGACGGACGGGCCGTGAAGGCCCTTGTGCGACAGTGCAAACCAAGCATGATGGGTGGAGAAGGTTTTTCGAGCAGAAATCGAAATGGATGGAGGGTGTCACGTGACAACACCAACGGTGATCTGGCTAGACTACACTGTTCCACAGGGTCCGGGTCTCTCCATAGAGTTCGTCATTAGCGTCATCGCATCACTCTAACGTCCTTACTACCATACTCCTGATTGGGCCCATCCCCTTAGACCCATCTCATAATTAGTCTCATCTTCTCAGTCCCCGTCTCTCCTACACATCTCTCGGTCAGGTTTATTATACATCTATTTACAGTAGGCTACCACGAGGCAACCTTGACACCTGGAATGACACCAGCTCTGGCTCTGTCTCTGAAAGCAGTCTAAACGTTAGTATTTCGCCCAGCATGGGGATATTCGCATACGTACTCTGTTGAGCTTGAAGTCGCTGATGACGGATTTGGCACAACCGGTGGCAACACATCTGTTCTTGATTTGGTTGTAGGCAGTGTACTTTGGCATGGCAGCAAGCTGTAACTGGGCCTCCAATCTGGCTCTGGCTGGCAACTCGGTGTTTCTGGAAATGTACTTCAACGCATTTCTGGTCACTTCATGTTCGGCAAATTGGATTCTCTTGAACTGGTCCCTGATGACTCTGGCATTCACGTATGAGTGCTTGGGGATCTCGAAATGCACCGGGAATCTGAAAGGCATTTCGCTGGATAGGAGTGGTGTGCTGATTGGTGACTTGCGAATGAAAAATTGATAGTGGTACGTTCATTACGCGCACCCAGAAAAAGTGTGTAAATAAGGAACCAGGACCATAGTATGGGGCATGTGTGGGTAGGTGAAAATTGCATGCATTGTTGAGAAAATGGGTCTGGAGCACCCAAAGGGCCCAATAATAGTTTCAGGGCTGTTGCTGGAGCGAATTTGCATCCCTACGAAGTTTTTCAGACAATATTATCGGTTAGACTAGATCCGCCATTGCCGCATATACACCATGCGTGATGATGCTTTGGCAGCACCTTACTGTGCCCATTAGTACCAGTTTCTCCGCCAATAATGCCATAGTAGTTGGGTACCCGTCAAATGTACATAATGTGACAGTGACAAATCGGACTGCATACAGCCGCTCCACTATCGGATCAGTGACTAACGTTTAGTCATAAGTAATAGAAACCACACTTCTTTCACCACAGCATGTTCACCGGATTAGTAGAGACTATCGGCACAGTCCTCGAGTACAAAAGTCTAGACACGTCGGAGACGGGAGGAAACGGCGTCTCGATCACCATTGGAGACTGTTCCTCCATCTTGGGGGATGTCCATCTCGGTGATTCAATTTCAACCAACGGAGTTTGTCTCACAGTGGTTGAGTTTGACGAGGCTAGAACCCAATTCAAAGTGGGTGTTGCACCCGAGACCTTGCGTCGTACCGATTTGGGCGATTTGGGTGAGGGGTCCAAGGTCAATCTCGAGAGAGCTGTGACCAGTGAGGTCAGATTGGGTGGTCATGTCGTCCAGGGACACGTGGACACCATAGCCACAATCACCAACAGACAAGCGGATGGCAATGCAATCACATTCACCTTCAAATTGCGGGAAACCGAAAACATCAATTACATTGTGGAGAAAGGATTCATTGCTGTGGACGGAACCTCCTTAACAGTGACACACGTGGATTATGACACCTTTGAATTTTCTATCATGATGGTGAGCTACACCCAGGGCAAGGTGATCATGCCATTGAAGCCTGTGGGCGGAACCGTGAACATCGAGGTGGATTTGACAGGAAAATTGATTGCCAAGCAGATTGACGTCAACTTGGCTTCGCAGATAGGCAATCCCGACAGTGCGTTGGCTAGGCTTGTCGACAGATTGGTGGAGGAGAAGGTGGCAAAGGCCTTGGGCAAATAGAACTAGTCACTGACTTTAATGCTACTATTATGAAACGAACGGTAAGATAGAACTATGTTGTGCGAACTAAAATTCGAGTAAAAACTACGTAGTGCTTATGATAGCCTGATTTAAGAATGGAATTGGGTGCTTCTAGCCCAAACGTTATTTATGCATGATATTTTGTGTTTCCTTATCTGCATCCCCATTGAAATGAAACGGTTCAGCATGTGTGGGTGAATGAATCACTAATATATCTCTCATGGTGCCACTGAAGGCGAGAGTATTTCATAAGTTGACAATAATTAGACATCGGTTAGGTTCTCTTGTCTATTGTAGCACACAAACATTAATTCATCGCCGATTTAATAGGCAAAAGTATCCCACTATATATAGTATGGTCATGAGCAGTATGGGGCTATTCACTTGAGTAGTAATATTGAAAGTAATAAAATAATAGTAATAATGGCGATTCTTCAACGGTAACTATTGGAAAAGACCAAAGGGGCTGTAGAAAAATCGGCAGGTAGAGAAAGCAGCGAAAGAACTAGGACCAAACTGAACAGCTCCAGTACGGAATAATCTCCAATAGGATATCAAGAACAAAATACACACGGAAAATCTCCAAGCATGCCCACTCCACGGCTGATACCTGTTAGCCTACACCTCTAGTCACACTCCCTTCTTCCCACTGGCAAAGACAATTTCGCAGCTAGTAAATTATACGACCTGGGCATCAAAAATGGGTCCAAAAATGCGCTAAATGGGACCCATACCTGGATCTGAACATCCTTACTACTATACACATATACGTTCCTTTCTACCCTATTCTTTTCCCTAGCGTTGATCGTCCTCTTCTCCACCGATCATTCCTCCATGGTGCGCAGCCACTGACAACAATGTCGCGCGGTGTCGCACTACTCACCGACAACAGGATGGCAAAACTCAACCTCACTCAGACATCCATTTGACCTCCAACCAACCCAACCACCACCATGGATATCATCTTAGGAATCAGACTACAAGACGCCACGCTCGTGGCCACCTCTAAGGCCGCTACCAGAGGAATCAGTGTGTTGAAAGACACCGACGACAAGACCAGAAGATTGAATACCCACAACTTGGTGGCATACACGGGAGAGGCAGGTGACACCGTCCAGTTCGCCGAGTACATCCAAGCCAACATTCAATTGCATACCATGAGAGAAAACGAGATTGAGTTGAGCCCCAAGGCCGTGGCCTCGTTCGTCAGATCGCAATTGGCCACCTCGATTAGATCTAGAAAGCCCTACCAAGCCAACGTGTTAATTGCTGGATATGACGTCAAAACCAATACCCCCACCTTGAACTGGATAGACTACTTGGGTACCCAGGTGGAATTGCCCTACGGGGCCCACGGCTACGCCGCCTTCTACGCGTCCTCCTTATTGGATAGACACTACAGAAAAGACATGAAGTTGGACGATGGCGTGGAGTTGTTGAAGTTGTGCTTGAAGGAGTTGGAGTTGAGAATGCCCATTGATTTCAAGGGGGTGTACGTTAAGGCTGTTACTAAGGACGGTATTAGAGATATCGAATTGAATTAATGCATGATGAGCTAGCGGAGCTAGGACCAAGCTGTAGCCTCTACAATGGCATTGGCGCACTCAGCCACAGACTCCAGCGCTGGAAGAAATTGCACTGTTGGGACATCGGCCACGTTTATTGTAGATACTTGTGATATAAGAAAGCTATCAAATAAAATTATAACCAGATTAATTCTTTTGCTGTCTAGGCCAAACAATTGTAGCCACTGGTATCTGGCACCAATTTTATGTTGAAAGGATATTCATTCAATTATGGTCGGTCAATTAGATATTATAATTATTTTAATACTGATTGATCTTTGGGATTCGTGTTTTAATCTGTTAGTGATGCCAGACATTGACCCTTTTATAACGAGTAAAATCAGTGTTGTTGGCCGGGGGTCATTTGAATTCACTACACAGACAGACGTAACAGCCAAAATGACTTATTTTTTATTGTTTTTGCGGTCCGGCCAATTATCAGTTTATTTTGCTATGTTACTCCTTATCAAATCTCGAGTATTCTCAGTAATTCTGGACACCTTATATTTTCGGCAATTAGGCTCGTAGATATCGCACATGATGCATTCCGGCTTGTCAACCAGAGCAACTCGTTACAATAGCACTCATTAATGATCAATTTTCAGCTATGTTTTTATTGTTACTCAGTATTGAACGATACTCAGTTTCTCGTCGTCTCTATTAAACTCTACAGTTACCAATACTGAACACCAAAATATCGGAAGCTCCTTGCTTTTTCAATTCGTCCATGACATCACCAATCTTTTTCTTTTCCACCATCGACGAGATGGCAACCCACTCTTCCTCACCTGCCTTGGTTTCCAACGCAGAAATAGTGGCAGCTCTCTTACCAGGAGTGATTGCCAACACTTTATCCACAATGGCTCTTGGGGCATTGTAGTTACACAACACGTAGTTCTGGGCTGCCAAAATACCCTCGAATCTCTGGTGGATTTTTTCCACCATTTCTGGGAATTTGGGTTTCTTGGAGGATATCAAGTGGGCCGAGGTGGTCAAAATGGTCTCGATGGCCTTCAAGCCAGCAGCCTTCATGGTTTCACCAGATTCGACCAAGTCGACGATTGCATCTGCAACACCCAAGGCACACGAGGCCTCAACGGAGCCACCCACGTATCTGACGTTGGTGGTCAATGGCTCGTTGTCACTGGTGCCCTCCAAGGAACGGAAGTAGTCGTTGGACAACTTGGTGAAGGAACTGACGATCTTCTTGCCCACCAATTGCTCGGGCTTGGTGTAAGGTCCATCAGCGGGAACTTGGACTTGCAACTTGCAGTTGCCGAAGTTCAAATCCAACAAGTCTTCGATCGAGTCGAACATGTCTGCTTCCTTGATTTGGTCTAAGCCAGTTATTCCCAAATCACAGTTACCTTCGCCAACGAAAACGGGGATGTCGGCTGCAGGGAGGAAGATCAAGGCAATTGGAAGGTTTGTGGAAAGAGCGATGTCCAAACGGTTGGATCTTCTGAACTGGATATCGGCACCATTCATCAAGTTGCAGCACTTTTCATAGAGTCTTCCCTCTGGTAGTTAGTAGGTGGAGCTAGGCGGAGGAGGCGGGGCCATAAACGTACTTTTGGGGACAGCGAATAGCAAGCGGTCGGGCAAGTGGTTGACTAAGTCCATGTTGTGTATAGAGTAAAGGAAGTGGATGAAGAATCGGTTTTTCAGTCCACGGTGGGGCCTTTATGAGTCAGAACACGTGAGCGCTATCGGTGCGGACCGGCACCGCGCTTGACTAATTCGGTGGACTAGCGCTATCAGATAAGTTGCGACATGCCAGGTTGCGAGCGACACAGCGACATGGGAGCATGTGTAGGGACTATACTGTTGGATAATAATTTAGCAGCATCCGATATGCCGATAATAAAAGATCGTAGCCTGCCGAAGGGGGTCCAGTCCTATGTTAGTAGTTTTTTTTCTACTATTGATTGGCAGGCCATTGTAAACGAGGGCACAATTACAGAAGCACTTCGCATACGCCGCAAGAATTTATGGTTGTAGTCTTGAACCTTTTCTTATCTGAGAACTAATAATTTCACTTTACACTGATAATTATTACAGGTGTTGCTGCATGTAGTAAGACTTAACTATTAATATGAAGAGGGCGGCTTTTCGAAGGGGTATACCGAATATAGTAAAGCTTCCAATTACTCGTCGCCATGACTAACCTCTGATACTTCACCAGAGAGGATAAATTCTGATAATTTCAGTTTTATTCCATTTGACATTCCACTTGGCTATCAAAAAATTAACACTCTCCGTCAATAAGTTTCTCTTGGATGGCCAACAATAGTAGTACCAAGCAGAACTCAAATGGCTCATATAAATACATGCTAATGCCTATGTAGTTCATTTGGGAGACACCAGACCCTCCTCCGAAGTGACAGTGTCGATTTCATCTCCACCCAAGTCGCTGGTACCATCGGTCTCCTCGTCGTCCTCTTCTTCATCGTAAGTGTATCTCTTGTAACCAGAGGCACCGGTGGTCTTTGACACGAGTTCTCCGGGGGAAGAAGCCTGTGCCGGGTTCCTAAAAGAGCCCCCATTACCGTTTCCATGCCCGTACCAGTACTTATTGAAACTCCAGTTGAGTAATATAGCACACATGTCCCAAGGTCTGAATTCGGGCCATAACTTATCGATAAATACCACCGAGCAATCGGGCGACACACACTGCCACAATAAGAAGTCTGAGAGTCTGTAAGTGCCTGATGTCCTGAGCAATAGGTCCACTGGAGGATTGTCTCCGGTGTATAAATGCTGGTTGATGCTGTTCTCGTCCACCAGGAAGGTGTTCCCTTGGTTGACAGAGTCGGCCACCACACACTTGATCAGGTGGGTCATTTCCTCTCTGGATGTGTAGGGAAAGCAAATGTTCAACACTGCTCGGGTATTTCTTTCGGTGATGGTGGTGGTTTTCTTGATGATGTCTTGCACTGACTGGGGCAACAACGAAGTGTCTCCCAACACCCGCACTTTTATGCCGTACTGCTCACACAAGTCTCCGTTCTGGCTGATTTGCTCGAGCTTCAGGGTCGCAAGGTCCATCAATGCCTTGACCTCGTAGTTCAGACGACTAAAGTTTTCTATTGAAAATGCATACACCGTCACCGATTTCACCCCAGTTTCGTACAAGAGCTCCAAGATGTTGGCCATGCTCTCAAACCCGAGGTTATGGCCCTCTTTTACCTCCATCTTCTTGCTTTTTGCGTATCTTCTGTTTCCGTCCATGATCATCCCAACGTGCTTAGGAGTGGGACCTGTTTGTATTATCCTGCCAAATACCTTTTTGGCGGTTGTAAGCACGTTCCTATAGCCCGGAAAGGTGGATACCCAGTCGGACATTGCAGGTTGTTGTAGGTATGTAGTTAGACCGAGGAACGGGGGTAAACCAGGAGGGTGTATCTGTATGAGACGGATGAATAAATAAGGGCGAGACGGTTGGTGGGTCGGACGTGTGGTCGAGATCCGGTAGTGTGGTTATTCGTGTCCGTCAAAGGGTTGTCTGTCGTTACGATTTCGAATTCCTCGACTGTGATGTGGCCTGTGGTGGCAGTCCTCACGTGACCGTCCAGCCCTTTAGTGCAAGGGTACCAGTTAGTAGGGCCAGAAGGGGGCAGGAAGGGGCAGAAGAGAGCACGAGATTGGACCAATGAGGTATTCATATCCCGCTAACGCTCTTGGGCGCTTTCCAGGGCTTTTTAGGCGGTTATGATTTGGGTCCAAACAGGCTCGGGGGCGCTCGACGAGCAGTGACTCTATTTGGTGGAGTTCTGGCGGTCTCTTCTGGCATATGGCTGGAAGTATTGGAAGAGATCTACGTGCTATGAATTGGAGCCACATGCAAATTACACAAGTTGGCTGAAAGCATGAAATTGAAGCAATCAAGTAACTACTTTCTCAGCAAGAAACGGGCGGATGAAGAGCAGTAGAACGCGAGATTGCCGCCAGTATATGTGAGGTGTGACGCCCTGAGCATCCTCAGATATCGCTGGTAGGAATAAGTGTCGATTATTGGGCATATTGGACCCTAAATCGACATGAGCCAGACACTTTCTGGTGACTGCAAATTGCAGCCATCATTCCATTTCGCAGTGCCAGAAGTGCACTTGTCTCTGCCACCACAAGAAGACGGATAGGTACGCTTCGCCATGAGGAAGCACCAGCAGGGAATCCTGAATCGATACCACAGTCTTTCACCAGACATATAGCCTAGTTCAAGATTCTTGAAACGAACCGCACACACTCATCTCAGTGTCAGCCGTGCGTGGAATTGGGGCAAGCGTATGGACTCTAGCACCGCCAAATCGCCTTTCACCAGCCCAGCAGCTTCCAGGGCCGTTAAACCACATCTCCAGAGTACCATGAAGCTCCCTGATCGGTTTCAAAACTCCCTTTATAAAACTAATCAGTCACAAAGTACTGATTTAAGTGCCACAGATTGTGCCATTTCTGGACCCAAAACGGTCTTCACCTCCGAATTGGGTAGCCAACTCCCAGAATAAAGCCCAAAACTCCCACCTCTACCGACAGAAACAGCTCCAAGCTCTTGTTTCACTCCCTCTGCTGTTTCTCCCACCGGTCTTCCCAGCCCTACAGCCTGCGCCAGACGCGTGGTTGAAAATTTTCATTTTCGCGCCTGCTTATCATATGAACTAGACAAAGGTGGTGAGTCCAGCCCATCTATCGAGGTCACTATGAGTTGGTACAACAAAGAGAACCCCAATATCCAGACCGAGCAGACCACCCCCAAGAAGGAGTCGTATGTCCAGGTGGCATCCTCGTCGCCTATCCATGTCAAGTCGTCTCCTGCAGCTACTCCAGAAACAAACCCCCCAGCACGGGTCATCGATGACGCCAAACAAAAGGCCCTCGAGGCCAAGCGACAGGCCATCAGACAGCACAAGGACTTTGGCATGGTCAGAAGACGCTTCTACTATCTTGAAGAAAGTGACATTCTCAAAGGCTTCGTCAAGGGAAAGGGTAACTTGAGAGACATAACCCAGTGGTTGACGGATAACTACGACAAAACGGCGATCCTTGCGGCGGTCGAATCGAAGCAGAAGCAGATCAGAGAGGCAGAAGCATTGGCCAGGCAGAAGGCGTCGGAGGAAAAGATGAGAATCAGATTGGAAAAGTCCGAACAACAGAAGCTTGAAATGGAACAAAAGGAGAAACTTGAAAAAGAGCAGCGGTTGAAGGAAGAACAAGAAATCCCTGTTTTAAAGCCCCACACAGCCGATGACGAGGGCGACTCGCCTATCAAAGCCCGCGGAAGGGCCAGGCTCAAGGGGCTCGCCTCTCCAACTAGAGAGAACGACCCGGTCGTATCCACAAAGGTAGAAATTAAGAAACCAAAGGTGTCAATTTTGGATAAGTACAAGTTCAAGCAAAAGAGTCAGTTGAGCTTGGATCACTTCAGATTTACCCAGCAACAACAAGATGACACCCAGGAAGCAGCACCAAAAAGAAGAAAGCTTGTTAGGGGGTCCACCACGTCAAACGACACAACTCCAGTCGAAAATACTCCTGCTGTGTCATCACCTAATCCTGAGGACTTGCTGGCATCTGGCAAGCCCAGGAATATTGATATGCAAATTGATGATTTGGATATGCTTGAGGAGAAAATCAAACAAAACAGAAAAATGAATAAAGGTAAAAAGAAGTCTAGCAAGTACGATGACGATGACGCAGATCTCGAGGATGACGATATTAGTGATGATATGTCTGAAGAAGATGACGAAGCCAATTTCTCCTCCGGTATTACCTCGATTGATTCGCAAATCCTTGAATTTATTAATAATGCCTCTGTTCAAGATATGATAGAAATTTGTTCTCTTGAACCTGCCATTGCAGAAATTGTTATCTCGCAAAGACCTTTTGCAACTATCTACGAAATTGCCGAAAATGACTTTTCTAATGAAACCAGCACAAACTCTAGAAAGAGAAAGACTTTAGGGTTAAGAATAATCGAAAATACCGAGTTTAGCTTGAAAGGCTATCGTGCCGTGGACTCGTTAATTAAGACGTGTTCGCAATATGGTGATTCCATCGCGAAGCAAATGAAACAATGGGGTGTCACAATTACAGGAGAAGGTGAAATGGACATGGTGGAAATTGATCCTGTCAATGAAGCAGCTGAAGTTGTGGAGATCAATGATGTTAGCGAGGATGAAGAGGAGGATGATTCTATTATTGTAACCCACCACAAGAAAAAGGGCTTGAGATACATTAAGCACAAACCAACTTTATTGGCAGATGAAATCACTTTAAATAACTATCAACAAGTGGGTATCAATTGGTTGAACTTACTTTATCATAACAAGTTGTCATGTATTTTGGCTGATGAAATGGGTTTGGGTAAAACATGTCAAGTCATTTCATTTATGGCCCACTTAAAGCAAAATGTTGAGAAAAAAGGCCCTCATTTGGTTATCGTTCCTGCGTCTACTATTGAAAACTGGTTGAGAGAATTCCAAAAGTTCTGTCCTGATATTACTGTTCAAGCCTACTATGGATCTGTCAGAGATAGAGAAGAATTGAGATATGAACTACGTGATTCTGATTATGATGTCTTAGTAACAACTTACACATTGGCTTCCGGATCGCTGTCTGATTTTAAGTTTTTGAAGAATCAGAATTTCGACATCATTGTGTATGATGAAGGTCATTTCCTCAAGAATTCAGGAACAGAAAGATATGCAAAATTGATGAGACTTCAAGCAAAGTTTAGATTGCTTTTAACAGGTACTCCTTTACAAAATAATTTGAAAGAGTTGGTCTCATTATTATCATTTATGTTACCAAACTTGTTTAACGAAAAGAAGGACGATTTACACGGTTTGTTCAATCAAAAAGTGGGTAAGATTTCATCTTCGTCTGGCAACACTTCGACATCATCCCCTGCTCCGGATTACAATCCATTGTTATCAATCCAAGCTATTAGCAAAGCCAAAACAATGATGACACCTTTTGTCTTGAGACGTAAGAAGGAGCAGGTCTTGCAACACTTACCAGCAAAGTGTCATGAGATTGTGCGCTGTGAACTTACTGAGACTCAAAGGAAAATCTACGATGCTAAGTTAGATCATGCAAAATCAACTAGGGCTGAGAGAGAGAGGAGAAAGTTGCTTACAAGAAAAGAAGATCTCGAAGAGGCTAAAAACAACCCTATTCCCTCATCGTCGAATGTTTTGATGGCTTTAAGGAAAGCTTCATTGCATCCATTATTATTCAGGAATGAATATACAGACGAGAAGTTGGAGAAGATGTCCAAAGTCATCATGAATGAGCCAGAATATGTTGAGGCCAATCAAAATTATATTTTAGAGGATATGCAAGTTTTGTCGGACTTCGAATTGAATAACCTTTGTTTGAAGTTTCCTAAGACCTTATCATCTTATACCTTACCGGACGAAGCATATTTGAATAGTGGTAAGATCACCGAATTAAATAAACTCTTGGATAACATCGTCCACAAGAGAAAGGAGAAAGTTCTCGTTTTCTCGTTGTTCACACAGGTGTTAGACATCTTGGAAAAAAACCTAACATTGTTGAACTATAAGTTTGTCAGGCTTGATGGTGCTACCTCAGTTGAGACTAGACAAGATATTATCGATCAATTTTACGAGGATGACACAATTCCTGTTTTTTTGCTTTCCACCAAGGCGGGTGGATTTGGTATCAATTTGGTGGCTGCAAACAATGTGATCATCTTTGATCAATCCTTCAATCCACATGACGACAAACAAGCAGAAGATAGAGCCCATAGAGTTGGTCAAAAGAAGGAGGTCACAATTTACAAGTTGATTGTTAACAAAACCATTGA
Organism: Suhomyces tanzawaensis NRRL Y-17324; assembly: GCF_001661415.1. Lineage (NCBI taxonomy): Eukaryota > Fungi > Ascomycota > Pichiomycetes > Serinales > Debaryomycetaceae > Suhomyces > Suhomyces tanzawaensis. Next base: position 277,878 of record NW_017963637.1, read on the forward strand.
GGAGAACATTTTGCAGTTAGCTGAGAACAAGTTACAATTGGACCAAAGTATCAGTGCAGAAGGTAATGATACCAAGTTTGAGGAGAAGACTGCAAGCTTGTTCGAAAAGCTTCTTGTTGGGTAGGTTAGTAAAGTATAGAGCTGGTGAGTGTCAAGAGCTCCATAGGTTCTATTGTAGCATAGTTTAAATACGAGCATAGTTTTAATACGATGTATCGAAAAGGTTTAATGTTTAATCTATAACGGATTGAGTCAGTGTTCAGTGTGCTTGACATTTCCTCTTTGTTAACCTATTCGATTTCTCCGAAATGGGTTTTGTCTGAATACGTAAAAACATCTGATGATTCCGGAAACACAGACGTAGCCAACAACTTCACCACTCCAAAATGATCATTCCTCAGCTTAAGAATTTTTGTCCAAAATTGTTACTCTCCATTTATCCATTAAAGTTTACTTCTAGCATTTTGTTCTCCGCTGTCACCTAAATGGTTGTTCACACAGAATCCTCTTCTCCTGCATACCAGCCAAATGCTTGTGGTGGATAATATCCTGTATAGTGAGAACTTAGTGGATATTTCGCTGAAAATAACGGTTGCCAGCAGCATCCTAAATATTTTTGCGATCAGCTGAACATGGTCCCGTGACACTCCAAATTGCTTATAAATACAATAAGAAGAATAAGAATCCGACACCCGGGTGGCCCCGTTAGACCGTAACTACTCTGGAAACCGCACTGCCGCGAGGCACCAATAAGACAAGTTTGCTCTGATTGAGTTAAGTTAAACTCTCGCGTAAATACGGCGTTTCAAATTGCAAAGCTAAATTGTCAGCAACTCCACAGTTGGAAAGTACCAGCCGACGAATGTTTGATATAGGGGCCATGACCAGTCCACGCTTAGGCTTCTATTGACAGTGCCCATCGCCAATGGCGGGGACGGAAATTGCCGGGTCAGATTCTCTAGTCACGTGATCACGGTCACGTGTAGCGCAAACCCATCTCCGATCTACCCAACAAGGCTTTGTAATGCTCCACAGTCCACATCCAGCACCATCATGTTCTTAGTCAAGAGATCACTCCCCAGAGCGTTCCAGACCCGAGTCGGCGCCAGTCCCTTCAGCGCCTGCCAGGCGTTCAGAAACCTTTTCATCCAAACCGCAGAAACTCCCAACGAACAGGCCCTCAAGTTCCTTCCATCCATGAAAATCTTGGCCGATAACGAAACCAGAGAGTTCTTGAGTGGCAGAGAAGCCGCATGCTCTCCTTTGGCACTCAAGCTTTTCACTATCGATGGAGTCAAATCCATCATGTTTGGCTCTAATTTCATCACCATCGAAAAGGCCGACCAGGCCACCAACTGGTCGCTTTTGAAGCCCGAGATCTTTTCCATCTTGACCGAGTACTTGACCAACGGCACCCCCATCATAGTGGAAGACTCGTCCATTTCTTCCGACATGGAGATCAGCGAGGATGATGACGAAATAGTATCGATGATCAAGGAATTGATTTTCACCAGAATCAGACCCGCCATCCAGGATGACGGAGGAGACATCGAGTTTGTCAACTTCGAGGAGACCACGGGAACCGTGTATTTGAGATTGAAGGGTGCATGTAGATCGTGTGACTCGTCGTCGGTGACCTTGAAAAATGGGATTGAGTCCATGTTGAAGTACTACATCGAAGAGGTTCAGGCGGTAGAGCCGGTTGACGATGGCATTGAAAACGCCCAAGAAGTCCAGGAAGAGCCTGCCTTTGACATTGCTGCACACTTGACCCCAAGAATCAGATCAGACCCTCCCAATTTGTGAAGCTGCTGATCCAATCCATCTTTCACCAGCGATCAACACGCTAATTTCCTCTCGCCACAATTGCACTTTTCCAAAAGCTGAAGAGTCCTGGAATATTTGGCCTAGAAATGAAGTACGGGTTTTCTTGTAAATAGTACCAGCACCTTCTCCAGGGCTCGAGGAGAATGCTGCCCACATAGATCCAGACCAGCAATGCCCTATTGACCTTCTAATTATATCAGCTACACGGCATGTTTTAAGTTTGTAATCACTGATACGAGAAATCTCATTTGTAATCTTCAAATAAAGCTTGTCATGCATGATTACTTATTATCATTATACTAAGTTCAAACCTAGAAAGAGGGGTATGGAACCACAACAAACGCATGCATCAACTCGAGGTGATGCATGGAATAAGGGCCCATAATGCAGGTACTAAGGCACAGCTCTATGGAAGGCATTTGACGAATAGTCATGTTCCGTGGAAGCTTTCCAAAAATAGTCGCCCGTTATAAGGCAGTTTCCAAGGAGGTTTGTGAAGAATAATGGCCCATAATCTGCTTCGATTCCGCGCTTCCATGCAGGCCGAGAAGAATAGCCGTGTTTTGCTTCTATAGATACGAATTTTTGCCACCAGAATTATGGCCAGATTCAATTACAATAAGTGGCAAAGAATGACTAATTTGTATTATAATGGCACGTTAATTTATGATATTGATATGTGATATGTACAGTTTTCCCTTTCAAATTACTCCCCTTCGTCGTACTCATACTGCTCGAAATAGTAGGGTGGGGGGTAAGTATACCCATAACCTAGGCCACTGTAAAACCCCGGGATCGAATCGTAGTCCTCGTCCAGTTTCCTCCTGATATTTGGAGGATGGGCTCCAAACATTGGATGAGGAAATGGTGCAATTGCAGCCTGCTGGTTGGGAGAAGTCTGGAAAAAACTGGTTGGTGGAGAAAATGGGAAGTAATAGGGGTTGAAAAATTGCCCTGGTTGTGGTGCTGTGGCCGGAATGGGAGCCACTGGAAGAGGGTAGCTCATTGCCAGACCTCTCTTCGGTTTGCTCCAGGATCTATGAACAGAATGCTGATTCCCGTGGTTGGCGTATGTAGTAGGATTCGATTTCTGGAGTGCAAACGACGACTGAATCAAAATGGGGCTCGAAGTTCTATTGACATTGATAAGACGGTTATTTGTGAGCAAAATTGCCTTGATTGCCATCTTAAAATCGGTGTAAAATACAAACCCAATTTTGCCGTACCCCGATTTTCCTCTCCTTGAATCGTCATCATCAACCGATTCATCGTGCTTGTAGAACTGAGGGTTAATAATCTTTGCTGATTTGATAGTCCCAAATTGTTTCCAGAATGTTTCCCATAACTCATCATTATTGCCAAAAACCACGGGTAAGTTGTTAACATAGATGTTTGTTTCTTGATAATTAACCTGTTTGGCCGACATAGCTGTAATCAAGCCGGGGTTGGGTGGGCTGATTACAACTTTTTGCATTCCATTGTTTGAGGCCCTTTGACCTTGATTGGTCACAAACGCATTGTTGGCGTCTCTGAATATATAGTGATTATGCTTGTACTGAGCTATGGTGATTTTGATACCATTCTTCGACTGTATGGGTTCTTCTGCTGAATCTAAGAATAATGGCTCGACCGAGTCCAAATCGAAATCTAACAACTGCTCCCAACTAAGACCGTTCAAATAATACAAAATCTTGAGGGTGTTTTCCATCAAATGGTTGCCGTGTTTGAACCTAATGAATGCGTATTCGAGAATATTAAGGTCAGGTGGATAATCATCACTTTCCCTTGAATCTAATGGGAAATAAATTAAATCAAAGTCGTTTCCAAACTTTTTTATAATATCCAATAGTTTGGATATGTGATCTATTGTGACTATAGTATCCAAAAACAATTTGTTAAGGTTTTCCAAAACAATCATATCGAAATTGGAGTTGGGTGATGAAGATCCATTGGTGCCGTTGTTTGCAGGACTTGAAGCCAGAGGAGAATGGTTGATTCTCTCCTTTTTATTCAAGTACTTGTTCAAGTAGAGGGGCACGTTCCGATTGTGATTGAATGGGTTTGGTGTCAATTTGTTTAGTTTTGCAATAATAATGTCAACGTCAAGGTAGACTCTAAATTTCACAATTGCAAATGCAGATTGAAGTCCGGAGCCGGATCCCGAGTCACCAAAAATCTTGATCTCCTGAAGACTCTTGAAATGGCTGGTTTCTTGGAGGAGGGCAAACAATTCATTCTGGGGTGCTTCCGGATCATCCTTGGTGAGCACGTAACCCGTTTGATCCGTGGGGTTTACTAGATTGCTAGATAACTTTTTAATAAATAAGATGCCGGGATGGCTGACGAAGTTGGAGTAGTCCAAGTTGTATGGGATGTGGGAGGCGTGCAACGTATATATCAAGCTCTCCAAACACTCCCTGTTGGTGTCGGTGCAAGAAAGGTCGATTTGCAGGTCTTCGGAAGTGGGGGGTGAGGCCAACCCGCGATCCGATTGGAAATTCGCATCTATTATCAGAAGACGTTTCAAGTCAAGGCCAATTGACGGATCGACCTCCGACACCAACTCGACGATACGAGCCTTCTCGGAGTTGTCGTTGAAGGGAATGGATAGCACGAGCGGGAACGAGGTGGTGTTGGAGGTGGAGTCGTGAGAAAAATCGTGGAACAACGCATCGTTGATTTCGTCAACTAGGCCGGGAGTATCGGGGCCTTCAGAGCTGATGCTTTCCGAGTCGGGAGAAGTCATGGGATGGGGCCGGAGTTGGACCAATTGTGGTTGGAAGCTGTGATGCGGAATGGCTGGGTCTATCAATCGCAGCAGGACCCTGTGGTGTACCTGAATTGACCTGTGCTATAAGTAGATATGCAAGCGAATCTCCTGAATATATACCTTACAACCGCTTGTCAATTGCAAATTGCCGGGACGGGAAGGTTATTTATATTAATAGATCACAAGCCGTTCTATCTTCCCCTCCACATCTGTCGATATTTACGTGTCAGCCGAAACGGCCCGATCTGTCTAAGCCGTAGGGGAGGCCCAAAATGGTCTGGCCTGCCTCCACCAACAATTGAGTCAGAATGACCACTAACCCCGGTGTACAGCCTGCACCTACTTTAGGCAACCCAGGAGAGTGAAAATTAAGCTTCAAAACTCACACAAAAGGTTTACGAGTATAGGGGTCAGGGTCCACAGAACCTACAGCAATCGTTCTTACAGTTTTTCCATCTTGGAGTGTGCACTCGAAGCCAACCCAAATTCCCGTTTGGTGTGTGAAAATATCCATTACTCATCGCTACCAAGAGGAGAACGCAATGCTTCATAACACCCAAGTCGTGGAGATTAACGGCATTGAGTACACGGTGGTCGTCACCCATAATGCCGTGCCAACGGCCCCCATCACAGTGTACATCAACGAGGCCAACAACGCAGCCATGGGCGATTACGTGTACACAATTAAGGGCACCAGTGCCACCCTCTCGGGAGAGGAAAATGTGAGGTTGAGCCGGTTGTTGGAGGCCAAATTCGGCAAGCCTGTGTACGTGGGGGTGAACGGACAAGCTGGTGACGTGGTCGCCATGTTTAAGGTTATACAAGACATGATTGGCGAGTGAATGATGCCGTGGATGGCACGAGGTCGCCATCAGAAGGAGACCGCGAGCCATCGCGGACGATCTAGATCGAATGAGGCTCCGATGGAACCGGCCCGTGACCAGGGGCCAGAGGCTCCAACCATGGCACTCCCCAAACGGTCCTGTCACCATGACTCAGACCGACCTGTCCAATAGGAACTGCCCGTGTCGTGCATACAACCGGGGCTGTCACATGGGAGACCCTTACGTAAGCGCTACCACCTGCTCTGTACATATCCATCCTCGATAAAAGACGCTCGATGCATGATGTAAGCTCACACCTGATGGTGATTGGATGAGCGGGGCGTAGAACATCTGTGGGTGGCGATTGTAACTTAATCGGGCAGTACATCCTGCAATATTTTCAACGGTCAGTCATTGGCCTGTAATTACTATTGTGCACAGCCAGTGGGGCACCACCAGGATGCGGCAACCACCCCGGGTGTTATTATTAGCTCTAGGTGGTTGTTGTGAATCAGACGATCACCCCGCCAATTTTCTGGTGCCACAGTACGGCTAGCAGCTACAGGTGGGTGCTATATTTAATGTTCCGTAAATGCGGGACAGTATTAGGGCCAGGGCTTGCGACAAGATTGCAGGAGGGATGGTACAGGAGAGGCAATTGTGCTTAGGTAAGCGTCGTTAGCGCCGTTTGCCACTGGGGCTATTTGGTTCGATGGTCGACTATTACTGCCGTTTCTGGAATCAATTGTGCATCCGCTTCGCCCCTGTTATTGGGCAAATGCGGACTTCTAGACCAACCCCAGTGGTCAGGAGCGTCTAGTACCGTCTAAAGCCTTCTATTTCCGCGTTGTGGTTGACGGCAAATTCCTCGGGCAGTGGGGCACTTGCCCAATCCAGCCGGAGAAATGCTGTCACGTGACCTATACTCCTGGATACATAACCGTCCATGCCTTCCGAGTCATTCGCGTCGTTGATTGAAGATAAGCTATATATATACCTAGTCACTGCAGTATCCGCCATATCTGCTTGGTTGGTCACACTTCCACGGGTCCGAAAAACTCTAAGTGCACATCGTTGATTTCTCGCTTTGCAAGTGCATCCTTGACAAACTTCATGTAGGGACGTGGTCCGAGGAGATACACGTCGTGCTCGGAAGTCACGAATTGCAAGTCTTGCTCCTGCAACTTGTGGCCATTTTCCGAGAAAAACTCCACCAACTCCAACCCTTGGGCCTTTAAGCTCTCCAAGTACTCTCCAAATGCCCGCGATTTTTCATTTCGGTTCGAGTACAACATCTTGACTTTTCTGCCGTCTGCCAATGCCTGCTCCAAGATGCTGATGAGTGGCGTGATCCCGATGCCTCCCACCAAGAGCACCACGTCTTTCTTTCCCTCTTCGTACACAAAGTTGCCGCATGGTGGAGCCACCTTGAGGGTATCGCCAACCTTTAAGTTATGGTGCACGTATCCGGAAACGGCTCCGTCCGGAATCAACCTGACACTGATCCTGTAATGTCCGTCTTTGGGATACTCGGAGAGTGAATACTCGCGGCTGGTCTCGTGGCTGATTCCCGGCACCGTCCAACGAATGCACACGTACTGGCCCCTCTTGGGAGCAGAGATCTTGTGCTCGGGGTCCTTAGGCTTGAAGTACACCGACTTGACGTCTGCACACTCCGACTCGATCCTGGTGACTATGAAGTCGCGGAATCCGTCCCATGGATTGTGCAGGTATTCTTCCTTTTCTAATCCAATCAAAATCGCAGCCAAATTACCGTAGGCAGTAGCCCAGGCGGCAACGAACTCAGGAGTAGCGATTTCAGGCCCCAAGAGCTCGCCCATGGTGGCAATCAAGTTGTTTCCCACAATAGGATAGTGCTCAGCCTTCACTTGCAAACCGACGTGTTTTGACACAATTTGCGACACAAACCCTTGGAGAACGCCCAAGTCCTCGATATGTTTGGCATACTGCAACAATGCAAAGGCAAGGATCTTGGGTTGTCTGTGGGTGGTCTGGTCTGAGGGGTTGAAGAAGGGGCGCACTTCAGGGTTGTTTTGAAGCATGTTGGAGTAGAATTTCGCAGTCAACGCTTCACCACTCAGTTCCAAAATTGGAATGGTGTCGCGAATAATCTGCAATTGGGCAGGAGTGAGTTCTTGTACTGTGTATGTGTTAGTCATGATAATTATCGATGTTGATTGAGGACAGGGACTGGTTCCTACTTATAGGCGACGTCTGGTAGGAAGGCAGTAGTCTATTATTATAAACTCTCTGTGATTGGCCAACGCCCCGTTACGAAAATCCGGGGAGGAATCTGCCATCAGGTGATAATTTGACATCGGGTGGTGGATACGTTAAATGTGCACCTTAAATTTTCGTGGCGCCGGAAGATGCGAAATGACCGGACACTGGACTTGGAAACATCCTTCAATTCTAGCCGGCGTCAGAGCTTAGCCACCTGCTTCCCGCCAAGGATCTTGAAACAATATGGATGGAAACATGGGGGTCACACTGGCATGGACTGCCTCAATTGGAATTGTTCCGTAGGGGTCCTCCCCTTGATTGTGCTTAGTGACACAAACTTGTCCCGGATCCCGAGCCATGCAGACACCTGCAACTGAGTCGTTAGGAAATTACCCGACATGAAACGCATGCACCAAATGCATGATGTATGGTCCGGTCAAACCCGGGTTTGGTTGCGAAATTCATTTATCCGGTACTTAGCCGCCATTAGTCATCCAAACGACGTATTGCATCACCCTGAATGGCTACTTCATGTCAAAACTTGCCTGACACTGTGTCCTTTCCCTTGGCATTCTACACTTAAGGTTTAGCCTACCCAGCTCTCACATAAACGTCTGAATAATATGATACATAACGGGCCAGCATGTAACCAAAACTGTGGTCGCTCATGACCCCACATAAAACCGCCAAGCATCGCCGGCTAGAAGTATTGAGGTTATTCCACGCAGGGCCAGGGAGGTGGATTTTTCGTATATGTAGGCCTACTAAAAGTCCTCTACCTTGAAGAGGATCTTGCCGTCATCTACCCACAAGTCCTTGATGTACTTCTTGAAGTCGTTCCGCCAGTCAATGAAGTGGTTTATCTGGAACTTCAATCTTCCCTCCAAAAACAAGTCTAACCCCTCCCTCAACCACTTATCGGAGATCCTGAAGTCAATCTCCTCGAAGTAATTATAATATGTCATGGTGTTAAGAATCCCGTTGGACCACTTGCTACCCCAGAAAGTTGGCTCGTTGGATTCAAGTAATTTCTCAATCTTATAAGTTGGTTGCGATACCGTAAATCTGCAGCATGAGACGAAGCTGGAACCTGTCTTTTTGGGTTTTAATAACTTGAGAATGAATGGTTCCTTGACCTTCCCGTTAAATAACTCGTCGAGGGTATTGCTGGTGTGGTCGTGGATAGGTAACTTGATGGCATCAAGAGTGTCAAACTTGACAGTGTGTTGAAAGTACTTCTTGTTTCCCACAATATCCACAAAAAGATCAAGCTTGTAGTCGTTAATATTGTCCAAGCCAATCAACTTATCGTCGTCATAGTATTGGGTCTTGAACAATCCCTCAATAACCTGGGATGCAAAAAAGTCGAGTTTCTTGTAGGTGGTTGGTGCTTTTTTACCTGGCAACGTGAGATCCTCATTAGCCATATCATGGGTGACCAAGGTTATCTTAACGATTCTCGAAGGGTCATAGAATTCTCCTTTGGAGAATAAATTCACGAACGACCTCATGGATTCAACGCTGCTCTCTCTGATAATTAAGATCAAATTGAGTTGGTCCAAATTGTATACTTTAGAGGCCAAAAGCTGCACCAATGTTAACCCGAGGTTAGTATCGGCACCATTGATGAGTACGTTGGCTTTATTGTTGTGAATAATTAAATGACTGAGAACCAGCTTGGCTCTGCAGTACAATGCCGGGAAAGCTGAAACCTTGGCCAATGGAGTAAGTTCGGGCTGCTTGGTATAGTTGCTGCTCTTCATCTGAAGTGCTTGTCTGATTTGGGCTGCAGATTTGGGTGCTTCCCCTGGGGCTGTCTTCTTGGCCGCAGTATCCTCGAGCTCGTCAATCTTGATCTCATTGAACTTGGAGTCAATTGGAATGCTTTCGTCCGAATCTGACGATTTGAGGACGTTTTCCTCTTTAAAGTCCTTCGAGTTACTTTCCTCTTGAGGCTCTGAGACTTTCCCCTTCTCGGTCTCTGCACCATCTGTTGGCGCCTCTTCCTCTGGAACAGTAGAATTGTCGGTCTTGGTATCCTCACTGTTGTTCTCCAATGTGGTGGCACCATCACTTTCGATAGTTTCGATATTTATCGATTCATTAGTGTCGTCTTCTTCGATTGCGAACTTCTTGGAGGCTTCGGCTCCACGGTCTTCACCGAGGTGCAAGCCAATGTCAATCTTGTCCAAGAGCTCCAATTCCTCTGGGGTGATCTTCAACAACGAATCCTTGCCAGGAGTGACCAAAATACTGGTACTCAATGAGCCCTTGCGAGAGAGAGGATCCACTATCCCCACCACGATGTCTCCCACTGCAAAGTCCTTGATTCCGCTTCCAATCCTGATGACGAGCCCCGAGAACTCGAATCCCAACCCCAACTTGGTGTTGCTCAAATTAAGCAAGTACTTGTTGATCTTGGCCAAGTCGAACGATTGGAGCGACGCAAACTTGGTGTCGACCAAGAGCTTGTAAGGAGGGAGAAACAAGTCGATCTTGGGGTAATTGAAGTTCAACTCCGTCTCCTTGTTCTGGACAGAGATGTCCTTGATTGATGTGTTTCTCAAGTCTCCCAACTCCGAGATCTTGTAGGTTGCATGGTTACGCTTAACCTCAGGCGTGATGATGGCCTTGGGCCCCAAGCCTTGTCCTTTCTTCTCCAAGTACGCCAATTCAGGAGGGATCTTGTGGAAAGGGTGAGATTTGGCCCGTTCGTGTTGGATCTCGGCCAAATCTTGGTGATGAGACTGGAGTTCTTCGGGAGGAGGCGCAAAACCCACCGATTTTTTGCGTTGTGGGCTTTCTGGGTCTTTCATGGGGGTATCGTTCTGGTTGGGTTCAGACATGGTGAAGGAGCTGGAGTCCTGGGAAGGGAAACTCCGACAGGTTGTAACCCGCATAGCTCGGCTAATCACGTGCCTCACCCTGCCTGAGGAGATGGAGGAATCTTGGCGTGGAGGGGAATTTGGATAATGGTGGGAAGATCATTAGCGAATAGTCAACAACGAGCTAGTGCTGTAGTCGATGGTTGGGGCTTTGAAAATTAGAATATTTTAATGCCTATCTTCCTATTATTAAATTAGATTTCAGTATACTGGCATTTTTTGGCTGGAACACTACTTCCAATCGCCCAAATAACGATTATGTAGGGCATTGATAATGGCAGTAGCCCAGGTGCTGTTCGTGGATGTACCCGATTAAGTTGAAAATAAGTGAGCTGAAGCGACTTGCGATCCATTCTTCAACTGGGTACAGGGATCATACGGTGGTGCTTGGAAAGGAATTCCTGAACTAGGCTATTTTGATTATGTAATGATTATGTAATTTTCTGTTTTCCGTCCTAATTACCCCATTTTGTACAAATGCACAGGATAGTTGGCCCAGTTTATTCGCAACTGCCGTCATTAACAATAACATCTTTCTCTACAATAAGATAATTTTGTTTCCTTCTTTAAAGCCAGATCTGGGGCCCGTGAATTTTCATGGGACAACCTTTCCACAGCAGAACGAAACATCTTGAACACTCTTTGAGTAGCGTAGCCCTTGACCCACTCCTTCTCACCTTGTACCCACCACCCGGCGTTGTTCCCCGGTTGTCACCTTGACCTTGATGATGGTCACGTGATGTTCTATCCATGTTGCGCCTCACTGATCCGCCAGAACTCCGTCATCTACAACAGCAGCCCTCCCTTCAGTTCTACCTCACATCCACCTTTCGTGGCTCACAGACATCCGCGCCATCCACCAGTCCGGGCCTCCCTTTGTCCCGTTGCGATTCCCTTCTCAGGTCACCTAGAACAGTTACACAAATAACTACCAGCTGGCACATATTCCATCGCCACCAGTCCAAATCTACTCCCTTGTTGAAGTGCCACAATTCGTCTCGCCATGTGGATCCCCCTCACGCTCGCGTACCTCTTCTCCTTGGTGATATCGTTGCTATTCACCCAGTTCCACATCAACCTCTTCAAGTACCCTCCCTATCTCCTGCTTCCACTCACGCTAGCGGTGTTCATCCCCATTTCCATCATATTCCTTCTTCCAATCGACTACATATCGCACAATGCCACCGATACCACCACTTGGTTCGATGTGCCAGCGAACGTGATCTTGTTCCTCTGGAAATCCAACTACTGGGTGACATTCCTCCTCACATGGTTGATATTGCCAGTTCTCCAGGAGTACTACCGTTCTGGCTACTTCAAGTCATCCAGTAAGTTAAAGGACGCGTTCAAAAAGAACCTCAAGTTCCAGTTGGCTATTCTTGCAGTATCCTTGATGTGCTTGGTGTATTTAATACTCGAGGTGGGCCTCACGTTTGGCCATTTGAAGTTGATGATCATCGCCCTTTCCCACATATACGCGTTGATCTTGGCGTTGTGGTTGATGGCCCACGGGATGGTCAATATTCCCAGAGTGAAATGGGTCGAAGGTAATATTGTGAATCACTTGAACTCGCTATACATGAAAGTCCCCAAATTGGTAGACTCCTTGGAAGACGTGCGCATCGACTTCAAGGAGGACGTATTGAAGGTGATTGTTTTGACAAAAAACTTTACTACTGGCTCCTCACAAGATCTTCAATACAGGGACTGGATTCTTCAGCTATACAATAAAATCCCTGGCGAAATGAGGGAATCCATGGAGAGACAATACTTGCACGATGACTCCAACACTATTTCGAGGGACCAGTTGAACGAGCACTACATGACTAAATTGACCCTGTTGTTCAACCTGAACCTCTACAAATTTGTGGCTTACGAATCAGAATTCGAAACCTTGTTAGTGAAGGTCACCAGACTTGAGGACATCTTGAACGCCAGAACCAACCCCACTTTGGAGGAAAGAAATCAACTTAGATTTCGTCTCAACAACTACCGGGTCCTTCTTCTGCCCAAGCTCAACTTCATATATTATTACTATATGAGACCAATAGGCAGCAGAATCGCTTCTGTTATCCTTTTCATTGGCTCCTTTATCATAATTGAGTCTGAGTTCTTCCATTCGACCAAGCTATCCTTGATGAACGTAATTGTATTCACAATGGGCATTCACAAGTACAAAATATTGCAACTTATTATCTCATCAGTCAGTTTCTCGTACATGCTTTTTGCATCCTTGAATTCGTTGACCCATTTGAAGATTTTTAACATGTACCATTTGGTTCCGTTCCAATCAGACCCTGTGTCAGCCAGTTTCTACACAACCTATATTGCCAGATTGACCATACCTTTATCCTACAATTTCATCACTTTGTTTATTTCAAGAGATTCAATTTTTGAAGAGTGGTATGGTCAATCAATTCACTTGACAGGATTGTTCAATTTGTTGAATAATTGGCTTCCAAGGTTTGTTTTGATTCCTGTGGTTCTCACCACTTTCAATGTTTACGACAGAGTAAAAAAGAGACTTGGATTGACCTCGGATTTCTATGGCTCCTGGGCTTCGTTTGACGACGATGATCAAGAAGAAGACGTTGAGAACCTTCAAAACAAGAGAAAGGATTTGGTGATCGTGGAAGCAAAACGTATTATCAATAGAGAAATGACAAAGAGACAGCAGACTGGTAGAGTGGATTCCGATTTGAGACCATTCAACCTTGCCAACGCGGCCAACGAGCAATACAATAATAACAGAAGAGCATTCAATGAGTCGTTGGCTGCCAATACCAGAATCGATGCACCATACTACGATGACGTTAATAACATTCAGAATGAAGTGGAATCTGCTTCTGTGTTTGGAAGAATAGGCGGCGCCTGGGACAGTATCAAGAACTCTGTTACCGGGCGGTTCTCGTCAAATTACAGAGATGAAGTCGAGGTGGAGTCTATCAATGACTTCAACTACGACGACGATGCAAACGAGAACTTAGTTTTGTAGGAGATAGTTTTAGATAACGGTGAATATAATCGATCCTTGAATAGAGTAAGGATCTGTGAATATAATCAGGTCGAACATGGCCAAACACAAATCGTTGAAGTCAAACCTATTACTTCCAAGTATACACGTAAGGGAGTTGATCCAAATATCCAAATATCCAAGGGATTCAGAAAAAGTGTAGAGTTGCAAAATCCTAGAAAGAAGCTCTTCACACCGAAAATTGTGTTTAAATAATTGAAATTACGTAGCGAACACTGAAGTGGTGATTTTTTCATTTGATTATTGGCTGCAATGAACCCAATTCCCAAAATCAAAAAATTGTTGCGAAAGCACATTTCCAAGAATTCTGGGCTACGAAAACTAGTAGTTCCACGATAGCGGGCCCTTCGGGAATGTATTATTAATCTCCCATTGGGAGAACTACAATTCAAATGCATTCTGTTTATAGCTCATCTGAATTCATCTTCGGGAGGTTAACATTGAGAAAACCAACAAAAAAAACACTGAAGAAGAGAGAGATACTGAAAAGAAGACAGATAATCATGTCGAGCATCATAAAACAGTACAGATAGGTCAAACGATGGAGAATATACCAAAATACCAAAAAAAAGATTTGTACCCCCAAAATTGAAATTCAGCTCGGAGGCCCAGAAATCACCAAATAACGAGCCTTCCTTCCCCAAAATTTACACACCTTCCAGTACTATTCCAGCTCTCTGCCCTTGGTCTTCTGCTACGAGCGAACTTGCGTCTTCATTGTCTACGCAAGCTAGCCAAATTCGAGAAGAAAGCTAGCCCATTTCACCTCGTGGCCATACCGCGCTACCACCTCGCTTCCTCAGTTCCCCCCGCGCTCCCCCCGCGCTCCCGGGACTCTCGGTGGTATACCCCCCTACCCCTCTAGCGCTCGCTTGGCCCTGCTGACGGTGCCGTGGACTCTTCGCGGCCTCTCCTCCGCAATTCACAACTTCACCATCGGTATCACCACCACCAATCACCCCATTGCTTCCGTCGCCAGCCACCATGGTCCTAGCACGTTCGCTCGTCCGTCCGGCGACTGTTCCCCAGCGAGTCCTTGCCAGAAGCATCTCGTCTTCCATCACATTTACAGCCATTGATAAGTCGCCCTCTACCAACAAACCTGCTCGGCTCAGAGTGCCACTTCTCAAGAGCCCCTCCCACTTTGGGCACTTCACCTCCAGGGTCAATCGTCTCTACAACGAGGACAAGTACAGCGCCCACGTGTTGGAGCTTTCGTCTCAGCGTCCAGTGTTCAACTTCACGGTGTTTGACGGCCATGGCGGCAGTCAGTGCTCCACGTTTTTGGCAGACAATCTTGCCCAAAAGATCGAAGACGGGTTGCCGTTCGTGGAGGACGCCAAGGACAAGCACAAGAACGAGCTCATCACCAAGTACTGGAAGACGATTGGCGGGTACTGGAAGAGATGGTACAAGCATCGCAAGGACAACTTCAAGGTGATGAAGAAGCTCAACAACAGCGTCAAGCTCGCCAACATAGCGCTTCCCCCAGACGACTTGCACGTCAGGCTCCCCATGGTGTACCTCAAAACCGACTATGATTTCTTCGAGCAGGAAGACAACAAGTCCGGCTCCACCTGCACCCTGGCATTGATAGAAACCGTGTACTCGGAGCCAGACCACTTGCACACCGACTACTACTTCAACCGCAACACCATCTCCAGGCTCACTCTCACCCAAGTGGGAGACACTAGGGCACTTGTGGTGGACAAAAACGGTGATGCCCACTGCTTGACGCAGTCCCACCACCCATCGAACCCCATGGAGGCCTCTCGGTTGCGCAAGTACGCCGCCAACTTCTTCATGACCGACTCGTTTGGTGAGGAGCGGTTTATTTCCTTAGCCAACACCAGGGCCTTTGGAGACGTCGGCTTCAAGCAAATGGGCGTGACTTCGGAGCCAGACGTGATCCAGTTTATTATCGGTGACCACAATACCATCAGCAAGAAATTGACCCCAGAAGAAATCAAGAATTACACCGTGGGTGGTTTGGGCGGTGATGAGGCCTTTTTGGTGCTCATCAGTGACGGGGTTACCAACGTGATCACCGACCAAGAGGTAGCCGACATCGTTACTTCCCACTACAACATGAAGGGTGGACCTGCGGCCACGCCACAGGCATGTGCCGAGGAAGTGATCAAGTTTGTTGAATATGTTGGAGGAGACGACAACGCAACATGCTTGGTAATCAGATTGAACGGGTGGGGGAAGTGGCCAGTAAATGATAGAACTGGTGAATTAAGACAGACTAGAATGGACGACTATAATCCTCGGAAACTGAGGGGCTAGTGTACACCATACGAGAATATCAACTACCGCTGGTCGATGGATATTACAGTTACAAAAGAAGGGACGGAATCGGTGGTACAAATATTACAGAATGGAGCATAAGCACCACAATAGAAGATATTTTCACTCCTGATTAACCATCAGGTTTGACAATATTAATACGACTGAAGGCTTTTTTTAACGCTTGATGAAGACCCAGCTGAAATGCAGAAGGGCGTAAGTGCGGGTACAACGAATCCTTGCATTGACAACCAGGATGTACTGGTCCCAACGATGCTGGAATCTCGAGAATCCTCTACATGCTGCTTACCAGCACCTCACTGTCCAGCCTCTATTAGACTATAAATTAATATATACAAGTCGTAGACATTTGCCTACCTTTCCATGCTCTCGTGGTGCTTGAAGAAACTATTGAAGAAACTAGTTTCCATAGCACACTCCACACTTGTCGTAGGTGTGCTTATAGATAACCTTCATTCCATAGCTCACTCCACACTAGTTCTTGGTGTGCTTATAGATAAACTTCTTTCTGGTCAAAGCATACTCCCCCAATTTGGTTCCCACCATGTCGTCGGTGATCTCGACCTCCACGTATTCCTTTCCGTTGTGTATTTGGAATTGCAAGCCCACAAACTGTGGTAAGATGGTGCAACTTCTGGCGTTGGTTCTTATGGGTGTGCCGTTCTTGATAGCGTCAGCAATGGGCAAAGGCACCACGTGGGGGCCCTTCCACACGGATCTTCTGAGGAGTGATATAGCTGGTCTCATGCTGGATGCTTGGAGCTCGTCTTCGCCTGGAAGTGATATGGCCACTGGAGTTGGTCGCAGTGAAATTTTTGGACACTAGCCCAGCACGTGACGCGAGGACGATTTAGAAAGCTGTGATGAGATGAGTGAGAAAGCCCACCAGTGATGTTCGGGGCACGGTTTGATCCCAATCAGGGCACGGGCACGGCCCAGCCAAGGGCCAAGGTCGTGTTGAAGAGACGACGCGAGAGCACCGACAGTGACAGCGAAAGCGAAAGCGAGTCAGAGAAACCAGAAAATGATAACCAAGATGACAGTGACAGTGACAGTGATAGCGACAGTGAGCAGTCTTCGAGCAGCAATTCCTCTTCCAGCAGCTCCTCCAGCGACTCAGAATCATCAGACTCGAGTGACTCGAGCGAATCCAGCGAAGCCACCCCCGATGAGGACACAGAAATGGCAGATGCCGATCCCAGCCAAGACCAGGACACCGCCATGGACGAAGTTGTTGCGGAAGCAAGCCAAGAACTGGCTGAAATGGACGAAGATTCGACAGAAAATCCAGAAGTCTCGAAACATCTGTCGATCTTCCTGAAATTTCACAAATCGGTTCAGAAACCCACAGAAAACGATCTGGACTCGTCCGACGAAGAGCCACAGGAGCCCACCCAAGATCTCAAGCCCTTGCCACAGCCAGAATTGCCCAGAGACAAGCGGTTGAGCTCGACCACCACCCATCTCAAGAATCTAGACTGGTTGACAGAGCCAATCTACTCGTCCACTACCAACACCAAGCCATTCAGTGAATTTGCATTATCGCCGTTCATGGCCAAGAACCTCGAGAGCTTGAACTTCAAGGAAGCCTTTTCAGTCCAGATCGAAGTGTTGTCCTTGCTTCTCAACGATATCAGCCAGAACCGTATCAAGCCTGACTTGCAAGGAGATTTGTTGGTCAATGCCAGTACAGGTTCAGGTAAGACTTTAGCATACCTGATCCCCATCATAGAGGATTTGAGCACCAGAATTGTTCCCAGAGTGAGAGCCATTATTTTGGTGCCCACAAAACCATTGATTAACCAAGTCAGAGCCACTTTGGCCAGTCTCAGCAAAGGTACCAATCTTCTGATCACCAGCTTGAAGAACGATATTTCCATCAGGGAGGAGGGATCCAAGTTGACTGCCAACGAGCCAGACATCATCATTTCTACCCCCGGTAGATTGGTCGAACACCTCTTGGATGGGACCATCAGCTTAAAATCGCTCAAGTACTTGGTGATTGATGAAGCAGACAGGTTGTTGAACCAGTCTTTCCAGGGTTGGGCGAAGGTGGTGATCTCCAAGCTCGAAGAAACCAAGGACATATCGAAGGAATGGAAAATTGCCCCTAAAAAGTTGATATTTTCTGCCACATTAACCACTGATTCCGGTAAATTATCGGCCTTGAAATTCCAACAACCCAGATTGGTGATTATCAACGACCGCAAGCAGTTGGTGAACGAGATTTTCAATGTCCCTGCCCAATTGAATGAATACAAGATCCAATTCGGTGTTGCTAAGGCATCTTTGAAACCATTAATTTTGGCCAAGTTTTTGATCAACTACGGCAAGTTGTCGAATGTGTTGATCTTCACCAAATCAAACGAAGCTTCCTTGAGATTGTCGAAATTGCTTCAATTATTGTTGACCAAGATATATCCTAACAGGGACTTCGAAGTAGCATACATCAATTCCACAAACAACAAGACCTCGGTCAGAGCCAAGATCCTCAAGCAGTTCAGCACCCAAAAAGTGAATGTTTTGGTGGCCACCGACTTGATTGCCAGAGGTATCGATATTCTCAGCATCACCGATATCATCAACTACGACTTGCCAAACTCGTCAAGAGAGTATGTCCATAGAGTTGGTCGTACTGCGAGAGCCAACCAGGCTGGTAACGCTTACAACTTCTGTGTGGGTAAAGGTGAAAGCAAATGGTTCAGAACATTTATGAAGGATGTTGGTAGAGGAGAAAAGAAAATAGAAGACTTGGAGATGGATATCAAGCAGATTGTTACTGAGAATGACGAAGATATATATAGGGATTGCTTAGGAGAATTGGAAAAGGAGGTTTTCAATAGAGCCGATGCAAAGCCAAGCGAATAGCCACCTGGGGGTCATTCTGTATTTTAGCATAATTATACGAAAACGTTATCAACTGTAGGTAGTTCACCGAGGCTCTAACTTGTAACTTTATTGCTTCGAGCTTCCTGTCTTTGAACTCTAGATCATAGTTTTTGCTGAGATATTTTTTTTGATTTGGAGCGAAGGATCCGGGAGTCAATGAGTTTTAAGGTTTGATAACTGAGTGCTATGTAGGTTGACTCGGCTTGCAATTCCTTAAGAAGTTAAGTTTACTGAAATTATGTCACTTTCCTGGTAATAAGGCTGCTCGTAGCAGACTGTGGTTATTTAACCAAAGCGAACATAAATTCTAGCGTTAGAAGAGGAATGCATCGACTGTCACTTAATTGGGGCCTTTATATGTCTTTGTAAGAGAATGTATTTTTATGTACAATTTATCAAAAATTTAGAAAATTATCCAGTTAAAAAGTGCAAGAATTGTGAAATTCAATTTTTTTGGAAAATACTGAAGAAAATTAAAAACCCTTGAATTTCCACAGGTCTTCAACTTCTATACATGTGCAACTCAAGAATAATAGCTATTATGTGATAATGGCAATCCAAACACCGAGAGTGAATCAGGAGCCCTCTCTTTGTTTTCTATGAAGACTACCAAAACCACCACTGTGAAGGTCGAAGGTACTATTTCGTGAAATCTAAAGATAAAGATTCATCTCTAGCGCACTTAAATATTTTTACCTACATAAATATGTGTAATTTTAAGGACAAAAACTTGCCTATTAGGTTGATTTTTAGTAGAATCTGACAAAAAGATTCAGATAGTTACAACTACCACGCCAGAATCCAAGAGAAAATCAAACCAGATACTCAAGCTATATTAGGAGCCTTTCTTCAGTTGAATTCCTACTCTGATGCTTTATAGCGATCATATCCAATTCTTGACTGGCTGCAAAAACGCAACTGTACCATTGTAAAGTTACATCTCATAACGGCAGCAACCGGTAGCACTTTCCCCAAAGCAAGTACCCATTAGTACTCTCCGAATCATCCACCATATAGTAACAATACTAATTATTTTCAGTTTGGTAAGTCTATATCTGTCTAATTGCAGTATGGGGCAATCCTCGGCGAGATTCTTCCCAAATTACGGAAACAAATATACTCCTGGACACTAGCAGTCATCCTTATGGTAAATAGTCATTCCAAGCCTCTCTTCCCGTCTCTACTTCACATTTCTCCAGCTGGCTTTCTCACGGTTATCCAACTTAAAGTGCAAAACGAGCACAACGAAATGCTACAGATCAAGTCAATTTAAACACTTCTAGTATAAACTGCAGAAAACATCAACTCTTTTCACTATCAAACACCCAGCCAAACGTGAATTTTGGTGGACCGACGGCGGATAACTGGCACTCCTGCTTCTGCCAGGCTTTTCCCCACGCGATCTAATCTTCTGTGGCGCGCTCAATCCATCTCATCCCAGATTGCCTTCACTCCATTGCTCCACCACCATGTCGGAACTAGAGTCCCTAGGAGTCCAGTTGGTGGACCAGACGGACCTCGAGTCCACCATTACCGCACAGGCTAACCAGGCGTTGCTAGCCAAAGACTCGGAGCTCGATCAGAAACGGTTGGAAAAGGCAACCAAAGACTTGAACTCCACCCTCAAAAGAATCCGAATCCTCTCGGATCGGTTGAACAGTCCTCGAACCAAGCTCAGCCAGCGCAAGCAGATCCGTGACGAGATCAAGTGGTTTGAAGAGAACGAGTTGGCCCAACGCCAGGCGGATGTGAACGACATCACCGCAAGACTCAGCGAGAACAAGAAACAGCTCGAAGACGCCAAAAGCAACGGAGGCATCAAAGCTCCCACAAACGAGAGGCTTGCGGGAGAGTCCGAGAAGGATTTCTTGATCAGGACTGGTAAGATCACTGCTTTCGGAAACGAGAACACCTTCAAGCAAGACTACGGCGATGGCCACGAGGCTGAGGAGGTCAAGAACCATCAAGAATTGAGGGCTCCTGGCTTCGAGCCACCCAGCCACGCTAAGAGGCGAAAACTTGATTCTGCTCCCGTGGAGCCTAGTGTAAAGGACGAGCCCCACGATGTCCCCAGCGATGCGGACGTCATCACCTCAGACCATGACTATCATGCTTCAGACGACGAAGCCTATTCTGGCAGCGACAACGAGCCAGTGATTTCTCCAGAAAATTCGGACGATAACTCAGACGATGAAGGCTTGGAATTGTCGTTTGGCAGCGACTCCCAGAAAGTAAAACCGTCCCAATTGAAGTCAGCCAAAACAGATACTCGAAACATCGATGATGGCGACGAGTTGGTGTACCTCACAAGACTCAAGAGTTGGACATCCAAAAGGTCAGGTCTAAGGGCTCAGGATCAACAGGACGACCGTCCTGAATGGCAAAAGCCACATCCTGCGATTCCCGATGCAGTTCTTAACGATAAATTCAAACTCCCGGGAGACATATACCCATCATTATTCGACTACCAGAAAACATGTGTTCAGTGGTTGTGGGAGCTCTATTCCCAGAAAACAGGAGGCATTATTGGAGATGAAATGGGGTTGGGTAAAACCATCCAAATCATATCGTTCATCGCAGGTTTACATTATTCGGGCTTGCTTGATAAGCCTGTATTGGTCGTGGTACCGGCCACTGTCTTGAATCAGTGGGTAAATGAGTTTCATCGGTGGTGGCCTCCTTTGCGTTGTGTCATATTGCATAGCATTGGTTCTGGAATGGGGAACAAAGCCTCGGAAGAGAAGCTTGAAGAATACTTGGAAACCCATGACCCAAAATCGTCCAAGAGTTCTTTGGCTGGGGTTCAAAGTCAAATTAATGCTAAAGAGATAGTAGATCGTGTCATTCAAAAAGGGCATGTTCTAATCACAACATATGTTGGATTAAGAATATACTCCAAGTACATTCTTCCCAACGAATGGGGTTATGTGGTTCTAGATGAGGGGCATAAAATAAGAAATCCTGATCTGGATATTTCATTGACCTGCAAACAAATAAAATCGTACAACAGAGTCATCCTCTCAGGAACGCCCATTCAAAACAATCTTATCGAGTTGTGGTCCTTATTCGACTTTATATTTCCTGGAAGACTAGGAACCTTGCCCGTTTTCCAACAACAGTTTTCTATTCCGATTAATATGGGCGGATACTCTAACGCTTCAAATATCCAAATCCAGACGGGCTACAAATGTGCGGTAGTATTGCGTGATTTGATTTCACCATACCTTTTAAGAAGGTTAAAGAGCGATGTGGCAAAGGACCTTCCAAAGAAGAATGAAATGGTTTTGTTCGTCAAGTTGACAAAAATCCAGCAGGACTTATATGAGAAGTTTTTGAGTAGCGAAGATCTCGACTCCATTCTCAGAGGTAAAAGAAATGTGCTCATGGGAGTAGATATCCTCAGAAAAATTTGCAACCATCCAGATTTGGTTCACAGAGAAGCTTTGCTACACAAGGCTAACTATAATTACGGCGATCCGGTTAAATCAGGCAAGATGCAAGTGTTGAAGGATTTATTACAATTGTGGCAGAGTCAGAAACATAAAACATTATTGTTCTGTCAAACTAGACAAATGTTGGACATTTTGGAAAAGTTTGTTGCCAATTTGAAGGTAATCAATTTGGATGGCGAAGAGAAGCCAAACGAATTGGACGACAAGGAGTACTTTTCTTATCTCAGAATGGATGGCTCGACCCCAATTTCGAGGCGTCAGACGTTGGTGGACAGCTTCAATGAGACCCCTTCGATTGATGTATTTCTTCTAACCACCAAAGTCGGAGGGCTTGGTGTTAACTTGACGGGAGCAGACAGAGTTATCATATTTGATCCTGATTGGAATCCGTCGACCGATATCCAGGCCAGGGAAAGAGCCTGGAGATTGGGCCAAAAGAAGGATATAACCATCTACAGATTAATGACCACAGGGTCTATCGAGGAAAAAATCTACCATCGTCAAATCTTTAAGACCTTTTTGACGAATAAGATTTTGAAGGACCCTAAGCAAAGACGTTTTTTCAAGGTCAATGACTTGCATGATTTGTTCACCTTGGGTGACCAAAATGAAGAAGGCACAGAGACAGGAGACATGTTCAATGGCACAGAAAAGACTATAGGTGGAGGGTCTACCGCGCGGAGATCCACCAAGTTGATCAAGCCGGCCCACAAGAATGACGATGACTTCTACCAGGTTGCCAATATAATGGGAGTGTCGAAGCTAGACAAATTTGAAGGAGATAGAGAAGACGAGGGATCCGAGAGCAAGGATGATAACCGACTCATGGAGGGCATATTCGCCAAGGGAGGTGTTCATAGCACATTGAAACACGATGATATAATTGATTCAGGCAATCAGGAACTATCATTGGTGGAAAAAGAAGCGAATAAGGTTGCCAATGAAGCTGCCAAGGCCCTCCGAGAGTCGCGAAAACTTACCAGAAAGAACCAGATTGGAACTCCCACCTGGACAGGAAAATTTGGTTTTGCTGGTAAGTTTGGGGCCAAAAACGGAGCGAAAAAGGGACGTTCCAGCTCACCGGGGACGCTTGCCTCTAGTTCTATTCTTGACTCGTTGAAGCAGAAGAAGGGGGTAAAGGAAAGTATCTTCACCAAGGAAAAGCCAAAGGCAGGAGAGGGTCCCGATAAAAAGGAGCTAATGGACAAACTAATCAAGTTTCTTCACCTGCAGCCCAACCACTTCAGCACATCTAACGACATATTGAGGAATGTGGGCGTGAAAATGACCAAGGAAAGTGATACTGTATTGATGAGGTCGATGTTGAGAGAAACGTGTGATTGGCGAGCGGAGAAGAAGGGGTGGGAGTTGAAGCAGGAGTTCAGAGAATAGGGTCTGTAGTGACAGAATACCCGATAGCTGCAACATGCATAGGCATGTGCTGCGGAAATACATGCTGGTTCAGGAGTTCGTTCACGATTGGCGTACAAATGTCGGCAGCCACCAACTTGCATCAATTAGAGTAGTCAATCTAAAGGTGCTTTGTGTCATGCATGCTATCAGCCGTGCTGCGATTCGTGAAAAGGGCAAGATCAGAAGCCTGGACGTGCGCGGGCGATAATTAACCTGCAGTAAACCACGTAGTCTATTGTCTCTCAAATAATACACGGCTATCAGAAAATACGTAAATGAAGAAAAATATGCTGAGGTGGTACTACCTAGATAGTATTTTCAGGCAATGTGTCTGTGTGGTTGCGTTGGGGACGGGGCCAAGACAGCACCTCGAGGTACGACAGCTGCATTGACCGCCAGCGACCGTGCGACGGGACTGTGCATCCACCATGCAGTGGGCGATGTCGCATGTCGCGTACCGCGCTAGCCACCGATATCGAAATCATCAATCATACCTGGTACTCGTCGCCACCGCCATGCTCACCCCGTCATTAAGGCTGCTATCGAAGGCGCGCCAGTGGGTGCCCAAGTGTCCCCCTCCACAGTACGACACAGGGTGCACGCATTGCGCCATGCCCGAGTTCGATCCGACGAAGCAGCTCGACTCCTCCAAGCCGTTGATGGGCACCGCCAGCATGCCCTGGAAGCACGTGCTCCACTTGACCCACGGCCACCACGACTTCCACACCATGCCGTCCCGAATTGAGATGATCCCCGGCTCCTTGAGTAGCGAGATCGCGGGGTTAAAAAGGGATCTCGTCAGCCCGGCCCACCCAGTGTTGGTGTCCAACGTCCTACTTGCAGACCACGCAGGTGCGTTGCAGCGGTACCCTGCGCCAACTCCAGGCCAGGAGTTGGTCTACGTATACCCCGACCACAAAGCCGTTCGGTTCGACATCCGCCACACCAAAGACTTCATTCGGAAGTACTTGGTGCCTGCGGACTACACCCCTACCCCTGTGTACAACCCGTTCGTGAAGACTGAAGCGACGCAGCCTGCGCATTCAAAGGACCCGCCAGTTGACGGGGCCAACTTCACCGAGTACGAGCTCGACCGCGACTTGGTACTTATCTGTGGGCATACGCTCCGGGATGAGCGCTGCGGCAAGCTTGCACCGCTTCTCCAGGACGAGTTTGAGCGGGTTTTCGCTAGAGAGGGCCTCGAGGGCGATATTGGATTGGTGTCGCACATTGGCGGTCACGTGTATGCAGGAAACGTCATCTTGTACTCTCAGCATAAACATCGCGACAGTGTCTGGTACGGGAGAGTGTTTCCAGACAGAGTGCAGGGCGTGGTGCATGAAACGGTGATGAGAGGTAAGGTGATCACGGAGTTGTACCGCGGTCCTGCCGGTCCTGCCGACAGCCGTCAGACATGATACTGGCGATGCGGCACTAACATAGATCTTGTAGATAGAAAAATATGACCGAAACGAATACAAACAAGCCAGATGCAACAAGCTTTCCAAATAGAGACAACCTACCAACTCCGGCGTCAGCGATGGGAACTCCGTGCGATGGTGCCGTTAGTGAAGCAGAAGCATTCTGTATATATACGAGAAGTGCTCTATGCTGTCAGCAGTACATTGTACATTCCCATTCACACGACATGCAGTCAGTTTACGGCTGCCGCATGGGGCCAGACACTCCTGCGGCACACCAGCATATACGTAGGCTTATTAGATATGCAAGGAGGAGTTTTTCCAGCCAAGCGACCGCCACTCGCTAGGCGGTGACGATCTGTACAGCCCACAAACAAAGCTTCACTTGCACGGTGGGACCTGATCCAGATACAAAGCCTAACACAACAAATGGGCCATTGGCGAGGCCCTAAGCCCCAAAGTACCTCAGCCATGACCGCATTGATAAAGCCGTGTTAAGCCACGCCATCGGCACAGAATCGCACGCCAACAAGAAAGCGCATGTCTTCGCATCAACAGAGGCCCAGTTTAATCACTGTAGTGACCGCAAATGTTCGACACGTTAGGCAAGGTACAGGAAGAAAGGGTATTTTTTGACAAATTCTGGGTAAAGGCGCATCGCATTGCTCGATGCCTCACCAAAACCATGCATTGCATCCTCGTCAGTTTTGCCGAGTGTCAGGATTCTGGTAGCGTTTTAGGCACTGGCGCCTTGAGCGGGTTTGTTTCTTGATAGCCTATGGGCAGACATTCAATTGTACCGGACGCGCCTTTGTGCATCAGACACTTGACATGTGGGATTGTTCCGGTGCCCGCAAAACTGGTAAACCCGTGCAGTTCATGCACCAGCCACACGTCTTTGGACAACTAATTGGCATCGATGATTGCACAATCTAAAATCAAATGTCATCGGTTGCATAGACGCTTCCCGTAAAAGGGCAGGTTGGCACAACTTTGAGAAGAGCAATACATCTCGAGTTGCAGACTTGCAAAGAATATGCAACCTGCACGATCGGCTCTCCAGCCATTGCGCATTTCCGTGTTTTGCCAACAGTTCCCCCTGGGATATACTTGGTTCTAGAAGATGTAAATTTGCTCAACCCCCACCACCGGTTGGTACTCTGTGTCCTATACCCGTATGCAAACCAACGGGAGCCAAGGACTTCCACACTCACTCGTCTTCAAGGGGACAGCCAAGGAGCAGACATTTTTATTTTCCTGCGCAACCGGATTTTTTTGCCGCAGTAACGGTGGTTAGGTGCTAACCTAATTTCGGACGGATGAATTCCAAGCGCCGGTATTTCATCTGGGAAGCCCTGGCGCAAAATTTTTAACGATGATGCATTCATTCAATGTTTCAAGAACTTGGTGCCTAAATATATTGTCTCCAGTTCCGTCGTTTGGTGGCTGCTCGCTACTGCCCAACCTCTGCTACGCAGCATGGATTCTGGCTAACCTGGATCGTCTACTGTAAGGAGTGGTTAAAGGCGAGAGATCCTGCGCGCCGCTAAATAGACTTGCGGTTATTGGCGGGCGTTGGACCGAAAAGACCTTGCTAGTTTTGCAGACTAAAGCCAGGATTTTGTTCCAAAAAACTGATACCCCTATTACCCGAATTATTGGGACGCCGTTCGATTGTGCTGTTCTTATCTGGTGTCAGGGGACGCGATAGCACGAAGCGTTCATTAAACCCACTCCTGTCACCGTAGTCCGCCGATGGTGAGTTTGCGGACAGTGCAGAATGACACCATTTGACAAGCGGTAGGTCCAGTTTAAGGTTGACTATAAAGTGGGGAGGCACGAGTACCACAAAAGTAAAGGTTCCTGGGCCATGCGCGGAATCGGGAGGTTCGCGTGATAACAGGAGAGCCTCCACCAGGTGTCAATAGAAGAGTAGAAGGAGCGAATCTCCTGTAAGGCATCAACATGCTACTGCTCGTACTGAGTGCATCATTTTAGATAACGGTTATTATTGCGACGAAGAAAGCGAGGGGATTTATGGCTAATTGCGTATGACTGCAGTTTTGACGATCTTTGTTGATTAACTTTTTAATGTCGGCAAAGAATCGGCGCAAGCATGCGTTCCTAAGGAACTGTAATCCCCAAAGGGGTAGCCTTCTTGTGCTATCGCGCTTCGTGTCTGCAGCAACTCCTCCAGAATAGGCATGTTTGTGTCAGACTGGAGTTTTGAATGTCGCACATACATATTACACAATATGCTATCTTGCTTTTAGTAAATACTAGCATCTAACAGTGCACCTCGGATGCCATGCAAGTTTGCCACGCTGTGCCGACATCGCTAGCGGGGACCGGCGACTGCCTGGCCCAAACCATGCGGTGTTTCCATCGTCCATCCCATCATCCTTACTACTTGTAACACACTTGTCCTCTGGTAGGCAGGTACCACCACCCCTTGACCTCCTTCCCGATCACCAGGCTCCAACATTTAGGATTGAAACAATAGATTTATAGTGCGATAAATAATAATTCTCATCACAAGTTTGAAAATCAGGACGGCAAAAAATTGGGAGCGAGCCAGCCTGGTTGATTGCGATTGGTTACGCCAGCCTTGTTCGTTGCAGTCTCCCGGAGGGCATGCCTTTACGAACATGTAGGATCACACGTTTGGCAGTGGCAGAACCCGCGGTGGTGGTGGAGTCGCGGGCTCGCGATGGGCTCGCGTTGGCGAACACCAAAGCCACTGCATGGTGCACTAACTGTCTACTGCACACCATGCGTAAAAGTTATGCATCTGCATATAAAATGTATCGTTCGACGCTTCGGTAGACATGTTTCCAAATCAATAGCCTCGCGGAGACGTGGATGCATGATAATTTCACCTCGAGTCCTCAACAGGAGGCGCGGCAACCGGCTGGCGACGGTGTGGAGGGAACAATGGTGGTAGCCAGGCAGGCGCACGATGGTCAGATCCACGCTGCCTCAATCTCGCGACGCCATGGCCCTCCTCCAACCTGCTCATCTCAAGCAGCCTCGCCCTTAAGCCCATCCACTACAGATGCATCGTACAGGTGGCCCAGGACAAATAATTTCTTTTTCTAGCGCGGGCTTTGCGTTATTATTCTGCCAGTTTCTTGTTCTATTGGCGGGCTACGCCTGAATCTATTTGGGGTGCATAGATCTGGCCTAGTGGTTCGTAATATCACCGTGGCAAATTGGCCATGCAATTGGGTAGATAGGGCTGATGGAGCATGCACTTTGACAACGGTCCACGTCCAACCCGGAAATGTCCTCGGGATTTTCACTCACCTTTGCATATTCTTTGCGTCGCCGCCCCACCTTGTGCCGTTTGCAGGACTAACGTTCCTGGCACAGCTCATGGCGCTGTCAATGCCCTCCACCATGATGGTGTCCCCGAATTACACCCGCGTCATCCACCAATAAGATTTACCTTTGGACTCCAGATTATTAATCATGCTCGAAGCTTCCTTTCCTCGGTTGGGTATTTTCTATGTCAGGTTCTGTTGCACAATATCAGCGCAGGAGATTTGGCTCGGACAATAGATACGCAGGTGCGACCCCGGGGATTGTTTTGCTAGAGTATCTTCGGTGAAATACATTGTGTGGCAGGTGCCATCCAGACAGCGGGATGATAGCAGAAGGAGTGAAATCGGTTTCAATTATATTACAAGGTTTACATTTAGCGCCGGCTACATAAGTGGTATGATACGGGTATGATTCTAGACTTGCGGGAGAACTGGACCAGGGGGAAGGCCAGGGAGGAGCAAATTACCTAAGAGCGGTACCGGCGTTAGTAGATTCCGATAAGCTGGCGATGTGAGTAGTAGACACGCAGTTATTATCGTGATAGTACGAAGTCTATGGGAACGATCCAATTGCTTTTGTTTAGTGCGCAGCAATTTATTTTCGTGATTAATTTAATATTCGCACATCTTGAACCCGCATAAAAAATATAAGATTCGTTTGGGCCACAAAAAGAAAAAGTCTGACCAAAACTTGCTTTGGTGACGATACCAGGTTGTTGTTGTTGCCGGAACTCGTGGTAGAGATAAGTAAGCACGCGAGCGGGCAAGTGAAACAGCACGCCTGAAGGAGGCTAACTCCGAGCGTTGGACACGAGCGGGCTTGCGTGTCTCGCTTGTCGGAGCAGGCTATTGCGGCATTGCTTCAGGATGGTTTCAGGTTTATCGCTTCTTTCACATACTCGTGAACAAATTCCCCTCTCCATAAAGCTTAAACCATGCTTCTTTGAGACGATTAGTTTAACCGTATTGTCTGTCCTATTCTATCGGGTCACCAGTGCAGAAAGATGTAGTTGCAGAAAATACCGGAGGTATTCTAAACAAAAAGAAATGGCAACCTAGGGAAAAACCAAAAATAATGTCTGGTCGGTAGCCCAAAAAATAACTGCGTTTTGTGCCGCAACATCCCAGAAAATAAAATATTTAACTACTGTGTGTGGTGGTTTTGAATGGCCTACTAAAAAGCGTTTTGAGTCGGCACCTCCAGAGTTTACACCACCGACATTTGTCAAAACATTTTTATTATTTTACCTCTGGCAATTCTTCCCAAATTTATTACCTATCACCAACACCATCTGTCCCGTATCCTCGTTGTCCACCACGGCCCTAACCACCACCGCCAGCTGTAACCACCCATTGACTCCCTTGCAGCCGAAAAATTAATATTTCAAGCTACCCTCCCGGCCTCCACTTACTCCAGGATAACGATTAGGTCATCACCTTCTTTCGTCAGTCTTTTGTCGTCCATCAGCTCGGTCCCTCTGTCTGCATCCCAGCGACCAATCCTCGTCGCTCCTCCAAACTCGTCGATTGCATTCTTCATCCTGATTTGCTTTCTGAATCGCATACTTTCTTTGTATTATAGTGTATCATGAGCGGTAATTACAACTCCTCGTCCCTCCAACAGCAGGCGGCTCAGCAGCAAGCCGCCCAGCAGGCCCAGTTCTCCCAGCCCTACTCCTACTACATGCTCAACCAGCCCCAGCTGAACCAGCCTTCACAACAATCGCAGTCCGTGCAACAACACCCCTCACAGCTCCAGGACTCCTCCCAGCAGTCGACGCAAGCGGGTGCCAGCGCCTCGGTGGCAGATCCATCCTACGCCTATCCACGTTACCCCACTGCGTCCTACGGAGCGCCTCCCAACTACTCGATGTACCAACAGTCGGTACCCGACCAATTGTCCCAGCCCCAACCACAGCACTACAGCCAGCTCACCAGCGGGGGCGCCGGAGGTGCCAGCGCGTCGGGAGGCATGTACGCAGCGGCAGCAGCGGGAGCCGCCACGTCGTCGCACTCCACGCCTATCCAAGACACCTTGAACACATCCAGCAACTCGACTGTGGGCCAGTACCAGCCTCCAGGAATCCGTCCGCGCGTGACCACCACCATGTGGGAGGACGAGAAGACGCTCTGCTACCAGGTGGACGCCAACAACGTATCGGTTGTGCGCAGAGCCGACAACAACATGATTAACGGTACCAAGCTTTTGAACGTGGCCCAGATGACGCGGGGGCGCCGTGACGGCATTTTGAAGTCGGAGAAAATCAGACATGTGGTCAAGATCGGATCCATGCACTTGAAGGGGGTGTGGATCCCCTTCGAGCGCGCGTTGGCCATGGCCCAGCGCGAGGGCATCGTCGACTTGTTGTACCCGTTGTTTGTGCGTGATATCAAGCGCGTCATACAAACGGGTGTCACTCCCAGCGGCGGCAGCAGCGCCAATGCTGCGGCCGGCGCCGACCCTGCGTCCAACCCCGGCTCCTCTGTGGTGCCTGCTGCTGCAGTAGCAGGTGCCGCAGGTGCCGCCCCCTCCAAGTCCTCGTCCACCCCCATCCCCACCGTGCAGCCCAACGCCAACAGCTTCTACCAGCAGTACGGCCAGTACGCTCAACAATACACCCCTCAGTTGAACGGCGCACCATCGGCCGTCACCGGCTCCGGCCAGCAGAGCCCTTCCCAGCCCCAAAAGCCCCAGGCCGCTGCATCCAACGACAACTTGCAGCAACAGCGCCAGTTGCAATTCCAACAGGCCCAGGCCCAGGCCCAGGCCTCGCAACAACTGGGCATACCGCAGCAGTCCCTGCAGCAGTCGCAACAATTGCAGCAGTCCCAGCAGTCCCAGTTGTACGGAGGTTACCCACAGCAACAACAGCAGCCCTACTACGCCGCCTCCTCCACCACCTCCGGTGCCGCTCCCAACCAGTTCTACCAACCATACAACCCCAACGCAGGCTACTCGGGCTACGGTGGCCAGCCTGGCTACTCCTACGTGTACCAGCAAGTTCCACACCAAGCACCAGGCCAACAGCAACAGCTGCAGCAACTGCAGCTGCCCCACCAGCAAGGCCAGCTTGGCTCGTCTGCTTCATCTGCAGTCACATCCGCCCAGGCAGGCTCATCTAACGGCACGTTGGTGACCTCGGAAGATGGCAACGCACCAGGCTCGTCCTCGGTGAATAACGGCGTAAAGAAGGAGGATAAGTAGTCCCCCCCCAGCTATTAATGGCAAATGTCATACGGAAAATTTGACCATGTGGAAATGATAGAAATTGCTTATATTGATTGATTTTACCAGCTATTCTTGTCTTCGTGTTCGTTGAAGTCTCGTCTTGCTACATTTTTCTACCCATCTATTACTTTTTGTACCAGCTTTTGATTTGCTTTTCATGGGCTAGCCTGGGCCCCTTTTTGTTACCTTTTCTTCTTTCCTAGTATTATATTTATATTTTATAAACGCCCCACAGATATACGAGCGTAGACATCGGGAGGATTCAGACCCAACATTCGCCTTGAAGTATTAGCTGCTGTTATTTACGATGCTGTCAACGCAGTGATGCAAATATTATGCATTGCCAGTGCGATGGGCCAGATGCAGCCGCACGATAGACACATGCATCATGCGCATTTGGCACCCCACAGACATGGACGCAACATTCGGTAGTCCACCCCACCGATCTACAACAGCCTCTACGCACCTAGCGCTGCTGCTGGGGACCGCATTAACTTGACTACTCTGGGCAGAAGTAGGCCCCGCGGGGCCAGCGAGGCCCGCAGGAACTAAAAACCCAAACTCGCAGCGCGTGCCAAACTCGCAATGCGTCATGTCATCTGGCTACACAATCTGAACGACAAAGACCAACAACAAAGGAGCATGGATTGTGGGAAAATACACCTGGCCTCATCTGCAGCCATCTGTCAAGGCTTCACCTGGGGAGATTTATTATTTGGGAGGCCCCACCAACCTTAAACTGCCGATTTGGGTTTGGGGTAGCCTGCCAGCCAAATCCCGCCAGGGTGGCCGATCCCCATCGTTGCTCCAAAATCATGTGCTGGCGCCGTCACCCCCTGACGGTGGGGGTGCCCCAACTTCGTACCAGGGGCTTTGTGTCATGCGGGTCGCGATTGTCAACGGTTCACAGTCAACTCTAAAATGGTCTGTCTGTGGCACCAGAGGGGGCAAGCCACCTGCATTATTGTTGCGGACAAAAGTTACTCTTGCGCCCCTGCAAAGCCACCCCAGTTTCTCCGACACTTCCCCCCGACACTCCCACCACCCCAGCGGTAGTGTCTGTTCCTCCCCCTCCCACGTGACCGCACCCTTATCACCGTGCTCGGCTATCTTTCCACCACCACCACCACTCCATCCCCATGTTGCACCAATTGTGGATACCTGCCATCGCCTATCTCGCTGCCACTGCCACTGCAGCCAGCTTGCCTGACACTCAGGTGCTTCTTGCGCCCCCTGAGCCCGGCACCCACATCCCTGCGTTGCAGATCCCCTCCGAGGAGGAGGCTGCTACGGTTGCAAGGACGTTGGTCCAGCGGGAATCGCTCACCAACATCAACACCATCCGCAAGATCCACCAAGACGACGGCACTACGCGCGCGCTTCCGTTTTCTGCCATGGAGTACTACGCAGACTGCGACGAAGATGGCGATCCCTACTGGTTGGCAGTAGACATAGGCACCACCTTCCAGAATCTTCGCCAGGGGTCGGATGTGTCGTTCACCATCAGAGTAGGCGACCATCCAGCGTGGGACGAAGTCAATGCCACGTATCCTGGCGGAATCGAGCAGTCGCCAGCAGGCTCGCCACGTATCAATCTCAGTGGGCGTCTCAACTGGGTGCCTTTCAAGACGCCATTTGACTACATCCGTCTCCAGGCGTGTTTCTTGAAAAGACACCCAGACGCGGTGGCGTGGTTGCCAGGCAGCTACGGCAGCCCGCATTCGTCGCGGTGGGCCAAGTTGGAGGTGGACGCCATCTACTTTGTGGGGGGATTCGGCGACAGGGCTTATATCGGGGCGATTGACCCGGAGTTGTACCACGCAGCAGACGTGATTGAGCTGTGAGTGATTGAGCGATAAGGGATTGGATTGAGTGGGGCATAAAAATTGCAGGGCAATTGGGTGCTCCATCGACGTACCATCGGTATTGAAACACGCTTTATTGGTTTAACTCCAGGGTGAGTCCAGCATTCTGCATTTCAGCGATAACAGTCTGTGGTTGCATCTGTGGTGAGCCCAATATTCGGCATTGGGGCGATGACAAGCATTTGGGGTTCCCCCGTAGGTGTTTCATCAATGAGTCCATACGACTCCTTTCTGCGGTATAACTTAAAATATAATTTAGTTAATGTCAAGATAAAATGGATTCTTGAATCACAAATTCGGTGTTGGAGTTCGTACGCACAAGAGGCTTATTTCTTACCTTCAATTTATCACTTCGTACGAATACAAGAGGCTTGCATTGATATTTAAGATATTGATTCATTTCAGCCCTCTAGGGAAATGTACCAATGCTGGTGCTACCAAGGCAACTTCCTCAATATCGGAGTATTTTAAAATATGACAATTGTTACCACTACTCCAGGCAATGCACCAAATGAGAGTATTGCACGAAATGCCGGAATGCCATGAATATAGATATTCCGTACCACTGATATCCAAAAGTGATATTTTTCCACTGCCATAATATCTTTAAGATATGTCAAATGATACCACTGATGGACTGCTAATAGGAGAAATGCCACAAATGCTTCACTTTCTCAATCCTCAAATTGCGCAAGAATGGAAACACATCTTGATACCGTATCTTCCTCTCGTGTCATCTGCCAAAGTATCTTGCCAACTGAGGAAAGTTGGAATACTACCGTGCAATATTATTGGATGGTTACACCAATTGCATTATTTAACATGTTTATATTCGAAATCTATCGACAAGTACCATTACTCTTTTCTCCTAGATCATCATTAGCATGATATATCGATAGGATTAACATCAGCATCTTCTTACAGAGTATCTTGCGGTGTCGTATATTTTAAGTTGTCATACAGGTTTTATCATTAGCGAATCCAAGGTTCTTGCACGCTGTACAAATTCACCAGAAATCCTGGCCTTCTTCTCCTTCCAGCTCTTTTCTGCTTCGAAAACTGCACTCAACGCCTTTCCCATGGCATTGAAGTCGGTCATCAAGTTGACGTGGCCACGCTCACTGGCAAATTTCCCTACAATCTGGCCACGGCCAGTCTCGTCGTCGTAGAAGTCAAATCCCTTCCGCTGGGGCATCAACCACCGCTGGTGTACCACCCCGTCTCCGTGGCCATAGAAGAACGAGTAGTAGTTTCCATCTTTGATGTCTTGCCTGTCTCTAACGTTGGAGCCTCTCACTGAAGGCACCTTATTCCCATATACCATCGCCAACGGAGGATACTCGGTCTCGAGCTCCTCAATGTAGTCCAAGCTCAAGATGTACGCCTTAGCCCGCTTCAAGGTGTCTGCGAGGTAGTTATATGCTTCTGTGAATGTGAATGAAAAGTGCTCCTCAACCTCGTCCTCCGAGGTGGCTGTCTTGAATGAGCTCAGGAATGACGGAACAGACGGAGAGTCTGCCTTGGGATGCAATTTGGGGGATAATGGGTTGCGGATGGGAGATCCTGCCTGCGAGGATGAGTTAGAGGACCCCTCATCCACTGCACTGGGGCGGGTTTTCCTATTCATCGAGATGGAACGGTAATGCTTGAGCTTGTTACTTATGGAGTTTATGATAGGAATGGATCCTGTCGACTCGCTGACTGGAAGGTGGATGGGGCTCTTATGGCCCTGCTCTTCTAGCAATTTTCTTTTGGAAGATACGAGAGGATTCAAGTCATATTCGACCCAGGTGTCAGGGTTGAAGTAGTCAAGGTCAAAGTACTCTTTTGTCTCTGTGTTCACGAATACCCTGCCACTTAATGGCAAGAATATGAACCCTGATCTCATCATGAAGTTCGTCTCGTAGGTCAAAATCTTATCGTTGAGAATCACCGAGTCACCATACCTCAAAGGACCAAGAATATTGAGACATTCGCTAGGAACACCCACGTACACGAGAGATCTGAACAACTTGGGGTTGCGGTTTAATGCTCCGTGAGCAATCAACCCACCCATAGAATGGGCAATAACCAACGTAGGCTTGCCGGTTTTACGATACATCTCCTCCAAGAACTCCTCGAACTGGCGAGAGGCGATATCTGCACTGAGTCTCCAGTCGTAACCGTACTCCTTGACGTTAGTCTTGGGGTTTGCTGACAATTTCTTGATCAATTTCTTGCAGATGTCGATGGGCCCAATATTCTTCAACACGCCATCGGGGTAGATTAGGTCCATGGCCTTCAATTCGTCCTCGGGACGTGGGCCTATGAGGAGATTGATTTTCCGTAAATTGAATCCTGCCTTGATGGGGATCCACACCCGTTTTCCCGTCTTTCTACTGCGTAGGATGGAGCCTCGATAGCCTCCCATGATCACGATGTTTCCGTCAATCTCGTCAAAAATGCGCTCGTGGCTCTTTTTGTGGGGTTTGCCAGGCAAGATATCGTTCAAATTAGCGGAGATCGAGTGCTTCACCGCCCGCAAACGGGCATTGTCGGTGCCCTTGAACTTCTGGAAGTATGTGGCATCCTCGATGGTGCTGATGGACTGCTGGCGCTCGAGCTTGAGGTTCATGTCTTGCTTTAGCTGGTCGAGCTCGCTGGACTGGCTGCTACCAAGCAACGGAAGATGCGGATCGAACTTAAACGACTGGAACTGACGGTACAAGTTGGATCTGACTGCTGACAACCCTCCAAAAGGCAACGAAAACGAGAACACCTTTGGTGCTGTGTTGTAGTCGCCTTTAGCGGGCACTTCTGTAGTGCCACTGGATGCCTTGGGCTGATGGTCTGCCGGCTTGCTGGGGTCGGCAACCGGTGGCTTGGCGTCTGCAGCAGCGTCATCATCGTAGACATCTTCCAATGAGTCTCCACCCACTATCGAGTTGGCGTCGGATTTGGAGAGCCGTTTATTGGCGCTAGCAGAGAAGCTGGGCCTGCTCATTGCGGGATCGAGCTGCGACAGCAAGTCGACTGGCGCCTGCTCCAAGATATCGTCATCGTCGTCGTCGTCGTCATCATCAAAGTCCTCCTCTTCGTCGTCGTCTTCGTCGTCATCGTCTGCGACATTCAACGGGTCGAAATCTGGACTTGTTGTGTCGTCCGCACGGAAGGCCACTGGCGCTTGGTCCAATGGGCCTGTGGCGTCGTTTTGGGCGTTATGTGGGGAAATAGAGTGCTGTTTTGGCCCATCTTGTGAGTTTTGTGGGGACGAATCTGGCTGTGCTTGGCCAGATTTGGC
This sequence comes from Suhomyces tanzawaensis NRRL Y-17324, assembly GCF_001661415.1. Taxonomy (NCBI): domain Eukaryota; kingdom Fungi; phylum Ascomycota; class Pichiomycetes; order Serinales; family Debaryomycetaceae; genus Suhomyces; species Suhomyces tanzawaensis. The sequence goes on from NW_017963637.1 coordinate 314,644, forward strand.
CTGGCTCAGGCTGGAAGCTGCCGTGGGCACGTGCACACTCTTTGGGGCGACCATTCTGGAGGTGGTCTTCTATATGGGTGGGCTGGAGGTTGGCGGGTACCCTGGCCAATAGTGGATCAAGAGACAAATGTGTCAATGGATTTAGCCAGGTGACAACTCACGTGCAGACGCAGACATCGCGTGAACCTCGGAACGACTGGAAGCGTGAATTGGAGCGTGCGGAGGAATAACGGTGAACGAGTGGCGCTGGAAGAGCTGCCAGAGGCACGTGGAACACGCGGATGCTGGAACAGGGCCATGGCGGACTTCAGAGGAGCCGTGGGTCCAGAAGCCAGAAGTGAATGCCGGAACACCAATGCAACTGGAATGTGAAATTATGTAAGGGCTCTAAGGTTGCGATTGTTACAGACATTTTGCAAAAGCATGGCGGTTGGCCTGCAGTGGCATAAGCTTTGCAGGCGCAGAAATTACGACACCTAGTGCCAATTAGGCAGGAGGCGCACATTAAGGTTGGCGGAACCAGGCCGGGTCTGTTTTGCCGACAGGGTTGCCACAACAGCTGGTAGGCTTGGATGGCCCCTCCCCTCTCTTCCCCCGGCCTGGCGTTCAGAGTAACCGTGGGGCTGCAGGGACGTGGGATGAATTTCCGTGGACACGGGGATGAAACGAAAAAATGCAGACATCGAATTTACCACTGATGCATGCACGAGGAAATAAGCGCAGTCGCTGATTTCGCAGCCATGTACGCTACAGCCTCTCAGGTGAAATGTTGGCTGGGTTGCAAGCTCCATTACGATCCAACCGTTGCTGCTTCGCGGCACAGCAACCTACATTGAAATATGCAACACACACATGTATTGGGATCCAGACCTAATGCCGGACAGTGGTATTGCCCATTGGGGTTTGGGCTCCTAAATTGGCCCATTAATGTTCCCAAATTGGACGGCTGGGGCTCCTAAGTTCGGGTGTAATTCGGAAACCTAAATTGGGATTAAGCTGTACTCATGTCAGACACAAAATCTTAAACATAAATCCTTCAAACTCCGGCATTTCCGATCAGTGGTGAGCCCTAGTATCATCATGTTAATCATTACATCTCATCGTCAATAGTTCTCCCACGTTTGCTTTTCATTATTCTTTAGTAATAGTTCTACCCAAAAGTAGCTGTTCTTCGTCATTTTATCATTAGTTGACTCCACGATACCTGTTTTCTTGCCATCTTCATCATTATTTGGCTCCAATAAACTTTTGCGCTTCTAGTATTTACCTCCACTTCACTATTGCGCTTTCGGCATCTCAATTGCCACCACCAAGCGTGTGCTCTTTTCATTTCATCATTAATTGCTTTCACCTGTGCTCTTCAGGACCGCAGAAATATTTTTGGTGCTTTTCTTGTCATATTCAATAATTGAAGATTTGCAGTTTCTCAGCAATGGTCTCCACAAAACTTGCAGTAGCTCACCATTGAATATCTCAACAATCTCAACTATCTCATCATCAGAACCTTCAATTTCTCCAAATCGGGAACTGTCATCTCTTAATTCCGTTAAACTTGCACTTTTCCCACGTCTTCCACCATATAGGCCTCGATTTTGTGCAAGTCCTTAGTGTTGTCGCTTCTGGCATTGGCAAAAACCACCCTGTGGGCATGTCTGGCGGGGATGTTGGCGTCGAACAACTTGTCCATGTCCTCCAATGCAATTCCCTTTGTTTCAGGCACACAGAAGAATACAAATGGAATCGACAAAATGGCCAAAGTGGCAAAAAAGTAGTAGATGCCGTACTCCATTTTGTCGATCATCTTGGTGGTGAGCCTGGCCATGATAAAAATGGGCACCCACGAGACGGCTGCGTTGATTGCCTGGACGAACGAACGGATGTTCTGGTCAAACACCTCTGCACCCACCACAAACGGTCCTCCAGACCACGCCAAAATGAACGAGGCGATCCAGATGTACATCATGGCGATAGCGGCCTTTCCGCCTGGGCCCGCCAGGTTTCCGGGAACGGTGGGGTCATTGAGCTTGAGGTAGGAGCCGATGTACCAGAAACAGACAGAACACACGGCAGACGACGTCATGAACGCACGTCGTCTTCCCACGGTATCCACAATGAAGATGATGTAGATGAAAGTGCACACGAACTTGACCACACCAAACATACCTGTGGAGAAGAGCGTGGCGTTGGTGCCCTTGACACCCAATCCCTTGAAGATGATAGGAGAGTAGTAGTTGATAGACTGGATGCCCAAGAAGTTCTGGAAGAGGAAGAGCCCACAGGTGATGGCCAAACGCAACAAGATGTGCTTGTTGCGGACGAACACCTCTAAGAATGGGTCCCAGAGACCCAATCCGACCTTATTCTTCTGAGTCTCAATGGAGTCACGTACTTGGTTGACCTCGTACACGATATACTCGTGGTCCACGGGCAAGTTACGGAGCCAGGTCAAGTTGGCTAGGGCCTCTTCGTGGCGTCCCACCTGGAACAACCACCGCGGCGACTCTTTCATCATGAGCGATCCCACCAAGAACATGCCACTGGGGATGAGCTGCACGGCAAACGGAATGAACCACTGCTTCTTGCCTTTGGCAACCAGCTCGTCCACGGCGTAGGAGATCCAGAATCCGACCAAGTCGCCTATTCTCCAGCCAATCTCGTACGACAGCGTGAGCTGGCCCCGGATGGCGGGAGGCGACACCTCGGAGATGTACACCACTGTGAGGTTGGTGGAGAATCCGATCGCCACGCCGGCCAACACTCGTCCCGCGTAGATGGGTCCTAGTCCCCGTTCTGCGCTGGCGGCTAGCATCACCGCAGACCCAACCGTCACCAACACGGCAGCGAACACCAACGAGATCTTTCTGCCCCAGTAGAACGAGAACGGGTACGAGAACAACGCTCCGAAGAAGCAGCCTGCGTGGAACACCGAGATGACGTTGGAAATGATGCCCTTGGAGTGGGAAGAGTCATCGAGCCCAAACTCGTGGCGGAACGAATCCAACGCCACGGTTCCGCCTATAAAACCCCCGTCGTACCCGATGATGATGGCCGCGGCAGATGCCATCACGGCAGTGGCGTAGATCCGCCAGTTGTAGACTTCCGGAGGAGTGGGTCTGTCCTCGTCTTTGGCGAAGAGCTTGAACCTCGCCTTGATGGCTTGAAAAGGCGCAGCAGCAGCCTTCAGTGCGATCAGCGACTCTGAGCTTGTAGTAGTCATTGTCTGTGCCTTGGAAGTGTAGTTGGAGGAGGGCCCAGCCCAGTTATAAAGCAGTCCAAGCAAGTTGTTTGAGATGATGCTCACTCGGTCCCCCACCAAATATACGAAACCGAGATCATTTCGCGTGAGCAGACGTGGGGGATCGCCAGCACCAGTTAGAAAGGGTGGAGGTCTGGCGTGGGGGACCGGGGATTGGGGATGGGTAGGCCCTGCAGACTGGCTGGCTGCACCCGGATTGTGGGGACGAGTAGCAAGTGTGGGGGCTACCCCAGATCCAAGGTGTGGAAAACGGGCCTAAATCCCCCACTCGAGAGATCCTTTTCTGGTGCGTGGGGGTCCCGGTGCGTGGGGGATCCAAGAACCTTATTAGTTTTCGGCAATAATCCGGGGTAAGCCTGTGGGTGTCGGAATGGTGTGATCCGGAAGCACTACCTTGTGGGGTAAAAAGCTGGCTCAGCCTTGGCCAATGGCTGATGTTGTTAGAGGTGATACAGAACAAAAAAAATTACTTGGACGAGACAGGAATCGAACCAGTGACCTTTTGCTTGCAAGGCAAACGCGCTACCAACTACGCCACACGCCCGTAATTTTATTTGAAAATAGGGCTGGTTTGTGTCACAATGTTGTCATTACGTAAGAAATTGAATAATCACCAAGTTGCAAAAATCAGTAAAAATCAATTTAAATTTTAAAGTTTTGACCATAATGGTGTTTCATCCATTGCAATGGGTATATAGTCAGTAGATTTTTATACAACACGGGAGGACTCAAAGCTAGGTGATATCCGCTATTCCAAAACAGTATGTAAGTATTTCACCTTGGCAGCAAGGAACTAGATAAAGTGTATAGCCAATCTTTGTAGTTGTTGGTCCTTCAGATTAGTTAAAGAGGGTCAGTTTCGATGATTTTCCATTTAATGTTTCCGTCCAAATAGTTTGACAACAATATATCAATCATGATAAACAAATGTTGTGCTTTCCATTGCAATAAGTGTAGAATGCCAACTAGCAACGTGGCAGTAAGTTCAGGTCAAGATCTGACCCTAAATGACCAAGAGTTCTTCTCTCTTTCGGGTATTGTTTGCCAAAAGCTTCAAAAAGAATCGTGTTATTTACTCAATGGAGGGCATCTCCAACAAGGAGCTACTCCTCAGAAGAGTTAATCATAAAAGACTACACCTGAGGGTAAATCTACAATGAATACGGGATGTGCTACCTTTAATACGGCTAAATCGCTTACCTTGAAAAGCAATTGACATGCTAATGTTCGATATCTCACTAAGAATCGGAGTCACGGAGGTCCTTGGAGAAAATAAACATAGGATTTTGGCTTTGATTGATAAATGCACATGTTCATAAATATTCTGAAGTATATTGAATTAAGTAAACATCACTTTCTCGAATTGTTCATTTAAATTAGAAAGATTTTCTCCTCTTAATTAATTTGGAATTATGCGAAAAAACTCAATTTATCGAAACCATTCTGTAACACCGAAATGCTAAAGTATCTATGTCTCTGAACGCTAAAGTAGATATACCGACTCTATATCTGCTGGTAATTGAGCCTCACTGTTAGCAACGACATCAACCGTAACAGGCTCAAGACCAAAAGCTACGAATTCTTTCCCATAATACTTTTAAAGAACGGGACGACTAACTTGTACACTAAAGGATTGAAGGAGTTTCCCAACAGCCACAGTATCTGACCTGTGAATAAACTCTCATTCAATACGTGTGGATATCTGTCGAAACATCTGTGCTTCACTACTCTGGTACTTCCCAGTCCCAAGGTCCTGTCACAAAACCAGCGGTTTCGCAGCAGGACTAGTGCGATGTGATCGCTAGCACTACTTACTCGTCAGTACTGATGCTCGCTACACCTCACTAGTTCTCGCTACGACGGTGCCAGCTCCCGCTACACCAGTACTAGTTCCCGCTATTCGTACCGGGAATCTTGGGCAGAGTGTTCCAACACCTCGCTACTGCCAAAAGGCCATCCACGCCACGTATCCCACCGTCTCTCTGCTCCAAAGCCTTCAACTTTCGTGATCTTTCCAGTCTTCCCCACCATGGCAGCACCCCATTGACAGCTCGTTCTTCCTCCTCCCCGTCGCTTTTCTCGTCTTCTCGCCATTCCCTATTCTCTTTCTCATCGTCGCCAAACGCGTCATCGCGCCGCGCGCTCACCAACGCGTACCAACCACTATTCTCTTCTCGAGCACACCATTACACCAGCACCTTTTGCACCATAGAATCAGCATACCAGCATACCACCATTCATAAAACGACTAACACACTGCCACAATCGTTACATATCCCTTGAAACCTCGTTCTTCATTCACTAACGCTGCATTAACACCAGGCCAGCCTTTCCATGTATATAACTCCAGACAAGTATCTCGAGACGTTTCGGGAGATCAAGCGGACGTCGCTCTCCCACTCCTCGTGCAAGTTGGTGGTGTTCGTATCGTGTCTCGATATCGACTCGCTATGTGCTGCCAAGATCCTCAGCTTGCTCTTAAGAAAGGAATTGATCCAATACCAGCTCATTCCGGTGGTGGGCTACTCCGACCTCAAATCACACTACCTGAAGCTCGACCACGACGTCACCAATGTGTTCTTGGTGGGGTGCGGTGCCATGTTGGACCTCGAGACCTTTTTCGAGTTGGACCCTGATGAGTTCCTCGTCCAGTCCAACATGCCAGACGATGACCTCCACGCCGACTTGCGTAACGATGCCTTGAGGGCCAACAATGTGGCCTTGAGGCGCAAAATCTACATTATTGATGGCCACAGGCCGTGGAATTTGGACAACATTTTCGGGTCTTCTATGATTTCGTGTTTCGACGACGGTTTCATCGACGCAAACTTGAGTGGAGAACGGTCTGCCTATACAAAGTTGGTGGATACCGAAGATAGCGAGGCAGAGTCCTCAGAGGAGGAGTCTGAACGGTCCACAGACGAGGACGAGGTTGCTGAGATCGACTCGGACGAAGACTTGACCATACATTCACAGGACTCAGAAGAGACCACCTCCAGAAAACGAAACAAGCAAGAGTTACGAATGAAGAAGATCAAAAGGCAACGTAGGTTGGAAAAATCCACCCACGAAGACACCATCCAAACATATTATAACCAGGGAACCACTGTAATGACCACCACCTGTGCCACCATCTACGCATTCTTATCAGCCATTGGTGAAACCAGCATTGATAACCTCTGGCTAGCTATTATTGGGACCTCATCTTTGGACAGCCATTACCCCGAAGTTTACGATAAATTCCAACCATTATTTAAGGATGAAGTGTTAAGATTGAACCCATCCAACCAAACAAACGGCTCCGAGAAAACCGCCGACACCACCACATTGAGCATCGAGCGAGATTACCATTTATTCTTGTTGCGTCACTGGACGTTGTACGATTCGTTCTTCTATTCCAGTCACGTAAACTCGAAATTAAATTTATGGACTGAAGATGGCAAGAAAAAGCTCCACAAGTTATTCGCCAAGATGGGTGTTTCACTAGCAGTCGCACAGCAGAAATGGCTCTACATGGATATCCGAGTCAAGAAGCAACTCCCATTGATTTTCAACAAGTATTTACCATTGTATGGTCTTGAAGGTATTGTGCGAGACGGGTTTATCAGAACATTTGGATTCACAGGGCAATTATCTGCCATGGAATGTGTGGAGTCCTTAACGGCTCTATTGGAGTTGGACAAGCGGTTTTTGAACGATGCTAGCTCGGGCAACGACGGCCATGACGAGAACGAGGAAGAGTCGGACCTCCAGAACGAGGACGAAAGAATTCAAGAACGTATAGACAGAAAAGGAAAGGTGTGGGTCAATAATTTTTGGTCCTCGTGGGATGCCCTCAACAGCACCTCAACAACCTCGAGCACCAAGTCCATCAACTCGTTGAAAAAGCCCAAGGGGTTGGAACTTCTCCTTCAGGGCCTCGAGCATGCAAAGCAAATACAGCAGATCATCTTCCGAACCGGAATGTCGTTGTTGGAAAGAAAACTCATCAAGAACCTCAAATTGTACCGGTTATGTGTATTAAATGATGGATCCATTCCCGATCTCAAGATCTTCAACAATCCACTATTACTTTCTAAATTGGGGTCCTGGCTCTTGGAAAACATAACTGAGCTAGATTTCATGAACCAGAACAAGTCGCTCAAGCCGTTGGTCGTGGCCAGCTTGGATGTGGCGAGCGACACCTACTTGGTGATAGGACTTGCTCCGAAGTATCCCCGCGGCATGGATAACAATACCAGGGCCAAATTGTCGCAAAATAAGCAGGACGGTCTGGGCGACACAGTCACCACCCGGTTGAACACCTTCAGCGTGGCGTTCCAGCAATTGGCCACGATATCCGGCGCCAAGGTGCGGATAGACAGTTTTGACAGCTCAGTGATCGAAATCCGGAAGGACGACCTACCCCCCTTTCTCGAGAGGCTTACCTTGAGCGGGTTAATATAGGCTGGGGCTGCGAAACCGCAGTTGCGGGTACTTAAGGGTGCAGGAGCAACCGCATCCTTTTTTGAACCCAAAATGCCCCAAGTTGTTATTCTCGGGTAAGTCACCGCCAGCATCTGTCTTCCTGCCTACTAACCGCCAGCGCCGGAATCATCGGCCTCTATACCACCTTTCTCTTGATCGACCGCGGTGTGAACCCGGCCGAAATCGCAATTGTCGCTGAATTTCTTCCCGGGGACCAGTCCATCCACTATGCGTCTCCATACGCAGGGGCGGGATTCTGTGCATGCGTCAACGAGCCATACGTCAAATATAGCAGATACACCTACGAGAATGTGGCTCGTCTCCACGCCGCCCTAGGCAGCAAAGGAACGGGAATTGGCACGTTTGTGTCCACCGAGTACACTGACTCCGTGCCCTCGGACCACTTGCTCGACCAGCTTCGCCAGTTCTTGGACGACTTCGACACCGTGGACGTACCCTCTACGGTCCAGGCCCGTCATGGCGTACGTTACACCGCCTGGGGCTTCAATAGCCCATTGCTCATCAAAAACTTGTTGGAATGGGCCGTGGGCAAGGGCGTCCAGGTGTCCCGTCGCAAGGTGGCCCACGTCTCGGATGCTTTCGCTCCCGATACCGAGGTGGTGTTCAATTGCACTGGTACTGGAGCCATTGGCCTAGGGGGAGTCGAGGATGCCAAAGCCTTTGCCACCCGTGGCCAGGCTGTGGTGGTCCTGGCTCCGTATATCGGCGAGTGCCGGTCGCTTGATGGCACCGAAAAGACGTATGTGATCAAGCGTCCCGACTCCAACACTGACGAGGTGATTCTCGGAGGAATCTACCAGCGTCATAACTTCGATCCAAACGTCTACGGGCATGACACTGCCGATATTTTGACCAGAACCACCCGTCTTTATCCAGAGCTTCTCTCCCACAACCCCAGTGGCTCCAGGGTAGAGGATCTCAAGATTCTTCGGGTGGTTGCTGGTGCCAGGCCCTACCGTGAAGGAGGAGTACGGATTGAGAAGGAGACGGTGGCTGGCAAGACTGTGGTGCACAACTACGGGGCCGGAGGCCAGGGGTACCTCTGTGGATTGGGAATGAGCAGCGAGGCTGTCGATCTCTGGCAGGGAACGGAGCATACCACTGCAGTGCAGCCACGCCAGCGGTGGGCACCAAAGCCTAAGGAGTCCGGGAAAGTTAGTTAGGCTTCCAGTGGGCCAATTCTCACGTAGGAGTCTCACCTGGCTTGGCAGATGGACTTTCGGAGGCACCAATCACTCGGAAATAACCACAGGCGTCGGCTATTTGGCGAACTGGCCCTGTTATTGAAGTGTTTGCTAGTCATGCTGAAGTCCCTGATGATACTGGAAAATTTCATTGAATTCAACCTTGAGTTTGTCAATCGGGTCTTCACAATTATTCTGTTGATAGATCTTTTAGGGTATATTTAATTTATAGCTTAACAAATGGGAGACAGCGTTGGATTGAAAGCGTTCACTGTAGCACTTTAATGGTAAACTCAAATTGTAAGAAATCGCTCGGGTTTTGTAATTTTTGATTTGGTTCCCTTCTAATTTGGTGTCTTCGGGATCAATAAGCACCCCGGTTCAATCCTTTAGTTCTCAATTAAATGCCCGTTTGTTTGTAGATCGGTTTGGTGGATTGATAACCCTTCCTATTTCGCCTTGTTGGTATTCTTAAAACTCCCGTAAATATATGCGGGTCCTCCTTAAATAGCAATACATCGTGTGAATTATGTCGCAACCCAAGCATTTGGATCAAATTAATTTCACTTTTGGATAAGCGGTTCAAATCGATGGAATACCTTCATTTATTGATAATAACAGATTAACAGTTGTAGGTACTAATGTAGTTGTATGTTTGGCTTCATTACTTAAAGAGCAAGAATGCATATAAGGTGAGTACTAGCCCGCTCTCTCTTGTAGATGAAACCTAGCGAGTTCCATTAAGTATTCAGATTTGAGATTTCTTGCATTATTCGATCCTATTGGCACTTCTTTAGCTAAAGTACCTGTTTTAGTTCCAAACTTTAATCTAAAGTTCTTGAGCTATTTCCTTGAGTGATGTTTATCGGTAATTTTATCTGGCTACTGATTTATGTTCATTTTTTATAAAATACAGAGAGGGATTTAAAGGATTAAATCTATCAGATTGGGGAGGACTCGAACTCTCAGTACCTTGGGCTCCATACAGATGCATTACCAATCATGCTACAATCTGTTGTTATAGACGAGATTTAGAATGTAAATTTAAATTAATACTTGTAGACCAGCTTGCATAACACAAAGTCAGATATGAAATAACTGAGTTGAAGCAATTTTGCTAATAAAATTATTAGTGTATTTGATAGCGGGATGATCGGCTTTTAGTAAATGGTATTGATGAGGACCAAGTATGCGAGCTCCTATGCCATGTCACTGTCCTGATTAACTACGTGGCTTTGTAATCGAATTAAAAAATTTAAGTTTCGTATATAATTTAAAGACGGAGATCGTTCATATCGAGAGGATTAGACTATGTTTAGTTACGTATCTTAAGAAACTAAGAGGTGAGACAAGTGGAGGGAGTCTTGAAAGTATAATAAAGGGTGTTTTACAGCTAGCTCCTCAGTACAAGATATATTTCTTGCCCCGATGGTAGTGTTCAAAACCAAGAGTAATTACTTCAGCTGTTCATCTTAATAGAAACAGGACCAAGGCTAACTGTCCTAACACAGATTAAGTGTTTACCATAGAGTCCCGTGCACCAGACTACTAGGTGGAATTCGCGCAAGACCTCGCTACCCCTGCAGATCCTCACTAACTCGCACCACCCCTCGCGAGGCCCAGGAGATCTCACTTGCCAAGCCACGCTAGCCCAGGGGATCCTGACTAGTGGCCCCGGTAACCCCCACCCTGCCATACAGGAATGTGGCCATACTGCTCCATACTGCAATACTCTCACTACACATATTCCAGCCACCTTGCTGGCAAACTACTGTTACTTGCTCCCACCGGCCAAGCAACCCTCACTAGCCCTCGCGGCGCCAGAAAATTTAACCACTACAACCCCTACCCCCTCGCTAGCACCTAGGCGGAGTATCCAGGACACTCACTAGAAATCACCCGACAAATCGCCAGGATCACCCACTACTGACGGCCCAATCCCACTACCATTGCTAGCCCACTCTCACCGGCGCAATCCTCACCACTGCTTGCTCCCTCACTAGCTGCGCAAGTTCGGCATTCCCTCGCTAACTCGGCCTCTCTAGCTCGCCCGCGGGCACGGCCTTGCCGCTCCGGGCTCGTAAACCCATGACCCCACACTCCTGCATCCAGCCCTCCCTTATCGTTTGTGTCAGCGGCTGATTCATCTTCCAAATCACCCTTTCTTCTTTCACCACCTCCCATCTCCAACCTCCAACCTCCAGTCCTCTACCCAGTATGACCATTCCCCAGTCGGCTCCGCCAGTCTCCAAGAAGCCTGGCCGCCTGGTGTCACCTGACCCCTCTAACAGGTTCAAAAACGATTCCTACCACCAGTGCTTCCAGAAGTACTTCCACTCCTACCACTACCTCAAACCCGATCCCGTGTACGTGGCCAACGTCAAGGCTGCCATCAACCACTGGCAGCTCCGGGACCTCATCAAGTACGACCCGCTGGCCAACGCCGTGTTGTACACCCGGCACGACGCCATCCATCGGTTGCCATTAGGCGCCAGGGGCCACGCCCAGGCGCTGGCGCCGTACGTAGGCCTCAGCTACCTTCCACGGTGCTTCGACCACTCCGACGACGGCTTGGTAGTGTGTGGTGGCCTCTTGACGTCGTCAGAAGCGTTTTCATCCAGCACTGTTGAAGTGTTACGCCCACCAGCGTCCATCCACCAGCCTGCGTCGTCCATCCCCAAGAAGGGCCTTTTCTCGTTCGCCAACCCTGCCGCTGGCGCCACCAAAACGGTGCGTTTTGGTGACATGATCAACAACGACGTTGCCATCTACCGGGACTCGAACTCCCACTGCGTGTCGTACGTCTGCAACAACGACAGCAACCTCTACTGCCTCGACATCGCATCCAACGACTCCATCTCCATTTCCAACAAGATAACCTGCGAGACCAACACCTGTCTCAACACGGTGGAGCGCAACCCCCTCAACCATAAGCTCCTCGCAGTAACAGGCGACTCGCTGGCCATCTTCTTGGTGGACCCCACCAGCGGTTCCAGCAAGATCAAGACTATCCGTACTGGCCACAACGCCGGCTTTGGTACTGCGTTCCACCCCAACGGTAACCTCTTCTCGTCGGTGTTCGAGGACGGCACCTGCTTGTTGTACGACTTGCGCAACATCAGAGACAATCAGCCGCTAATGGCCATCAAGCTGACCCGTCCAGGACACCAACTGGGTGCGTTCCGTGTAAGCAAGTTTTCGCCCCAGAACGACATGAGCGACTTGTTGGTAATTCTGGAGCATGTGGGACGAGTCCATCTCGTGGACTTGCGTCGCTTGAATGCAGCCAACGTCCACGAGCACCAAGTGATCGTGGTGCCGTTTGCGTTGGACCAGTATGCCGAATGCAAAGCAGCAGCTGAAGGGCCTGCTGGTGACGAAACCTCTTCTCACGCAGACAGACACAACCCACGCCAGCCCACGCGTCTGGTGGACGTCTACTCTGACCGTCTGGACCCTGCCAACAGCTTGTCGTTCACAGCACCGTTGGTGTACGACTACGACTATTTGGTGAACCAGAACCCCCAGTTGTTCAAGGAGTACTTCTACAGCCCTCCTCCAGCACCAGCGGCGTCTGCAGACTCGCCGCTCAAGTTCCACATCCCCGAGTGGTCGGGCGTGGGTGACTCGTCGCTGGCGGCAGGTCCCGCTGGCGTGTCGCCCACCACCTCCCAAAGACCGTCGTTTTCGTCCCTCGACTCGAATCCAGGCTACGACGACATGAACCCCGACATCGACGCTCATCTTCAGTACGTCTACGACCATATGGACTACAACCCGCCAGCAGACCGTCCGGCCACGGCGTTGGCAGCTGCAGCCGCACGTCCACGCCATTCGTCGGGTTCTGGCTACGGTCACTATTCCAGCTACTGCGAGGACCTGTACCAGCAGTCGATCAACCACATCCACGGCGAGATGGAGCTTGCAGGCGTGGCGTTCTGCAATCCGCAGCGCCAGAGCGACTCTAAGGTGCTCATTGGGTGCCAGGATGCAGGGGTGTTGATGTTTGATGTGAACGGGGTCGCCAGACGCAGCTTTGGCACCTTCGAGTACATGTGAGGTGTGGTACCATCAGGTGCTGTCAGGTCGTGCCATCCAATACTAATTGGCCCAGGTTCCAACAGACTGCTAATCCATCCATCTGGTCTATCGAGTGCTAATAGTCCATATTCGAACTTATGCTGCTTTGTCCATCTGGATCATTTTTACTTGGTGCACTGCCATTCCCACTTTTGGTCCACTGGTCTATCCGAATTTGGCTAACTGTACCTCTTTGGCTAATTGGATTGTTCCACATCTAGCCCACCAACCATCTTCCCCCACCATTTCTGCACTTGACCGTTGCGGCCTCTCGCACCAGCAGCCCTGTCAGCCCCTCTGAACCTTGTTACCAGTGGACATCAAGCCTCCAGTATACTTGTACTACAAGTTAACCAACTTTTTCCAGAACCATCGTAAATACGTGGAATCATACGACTTGGAACAAATCAAGGGTATCGCAGTATCGGAATACTGGGTGACCGGTCAAGCCCCTTTGCCCCTTTGCCCGCCACCACACCGTCTGCCATCACTCCGGCACACTCCTACCATTGCCGAAATACCCGTCCCACGAGGCCAGCCCTCCTTCATTTCTACATAGCCACTGACATTCCTGCTAATGCCTAATCCACCTCCTTGTCCCACGTAGTCTTTTGTAAGCGGTCCTGACCGCAGTTTCCACATACTGGCATGCTCACACGAGGGGGGCAAACTTACTAATGGGCTCATAACAATCTGATTAAGATTGGTAATCGCTGTGGCAAAACATTTTGCACCCATATGTCAGCAGTGGCTCCAACTGCGTTGCTGAGGTATAAATGGGAGGCGGAACCCTCAAGCAGCATACTCATCCACTGCTTGAATCACTCCAACCAGTACTTCCAAGCAACTTCCAGCTACAACTAGCAATCTCTCCACAACTAAGAATCTCCATTACCTGATGTCTACAATTGCAGTTATCGGACTCTCCGGCCTGTTGGGCAAGCCTGTCCTCGACGCTTTACTGTCGTCTGTCTTCGCTGACAGAATCGCCTATCCCATCAAAGCTTTGACCAGAAAGGACGACAAAACCTCTACCGACAAGGTGCAGTACATCCAGGCCGATTTGGCTAACACCTCCGCTGTGGCAGAAGCCTTGAAAGGCATAGACGTTATAATCGAGTTGACTACGGCCAATCCAGTCCTCTTTGGCCAGGTTGAGAAGATCGTGGCTGTTGTCAAGCCCAAACTCGTGATTCCATCGCAATTTGGCATCGAACTCGAGCCCGTCCAGGAGGTTGCTCCAGGCTTCTTTGTTATCAAGCTTGAGCATTCTGCCAACCTCAGAAAGCTTGGGGTCAAGGTGGTCGACATTGCTACCGGTTTTTTTGCTGAAAAGTCTTCGTATTCGTATGAAATCGTCCAGCCCTATGGAATTGACCCTGCAAGCAACACTGTCATCCAATACGGTCCTGACGACACCAAGGTGTCTATATCAACGGTCACAGACATCGGAAATGTCATTGCATCGGTAGCTACTGACCCTAACTCTTCCAGACTCCCAGACTCCTTAAAAGTGCAATCGGAAATCGTTCCTGTCAAGAAGGTGTGGGAAACCTACGAGAAGAACCACAACGTCAAGTTGGAGCACACGGCCAAGAAGTCTGCTGCAGAGGCCAAGGCTGAGTTCAAGCACCTTTGGGAGACCGAAGGTTTTGTTCCTGCAAAATTCCTTCACTACTTAGGATACATTATTGCGCAAGGTGCAGACAATGGTGCTCTCTTTAGCGAGAATGATCGGGAGTTGGTGAACCCAGGCGAGAAGTATTGGAAGTGGGGCAGCTACTAGGCAAGCATTTATTGGCTCTGACTCGATTATGAGTAGGAAATTATTTTGGGTTATCTAGGCAGAATGTGTATATGAAATATTGAAATATATGAAATAATAATTAGGGTGAAGTGTAAATCAAGAATTTTAGTTACGACATAAATTGAATAACTATGTCAAGATTGAATATGGAATATATCCTGGAACAACTAGGCTATTGTAGGTGAAACATTCAGCAATTCTTTGTAAGGAGTATCTGAAAACATGTTCTGTCATTTTCAAGCACCCATAATTCAGCCTCGAAACTAGGGTTGAATTCTGGAAAGAAGCATCCTCCTTCCTTTCCCCATGTAGGTGAACTACCAGACATGGAGAAGATTAATTAATACCAAGTATCTTTTTGTATGAACATATGATGCAATAGTAACATGTTTCTTCGAGCTTGAAGATCAAATACATCTTGGTAGAGAAGTGTATAATTTAGACATTGCCGAAAACACCGAACAAGTATTTCGTGGACACATACAGTAGTTAATTAGTCTTCGACGTAATATTATTGGCCACATGGATAGAAGTACCGCTCAAACAATAACATGTTAAGTAGACTCTATTCACCGACTCTACGCTTTGGAGCACCACAGTCAGGTTAAATCAACTATACAACAGAGCAATAAATAATAAATAAAGACAGAGAAGAACATTATATAACTAACAATCAGTAGAATAACCAAGTATGTACAAAATTGGTGAGAGATACGTTATTTTTTTTAGGATTTTCTGGATTTTCTAGATGTATAAGTTGAAGGGATATGAGTATTTCAGTGGGATGCTCATGGGGTACAGACCTCTGGAATCTTGAACAATCACAAAGATGCAATGGACGTTCGCGATGTAGCATAGGGTGTTCGAATCTATAATTGAGAACACGATGCAAAGTTCCCACAAGGGGAGGTATTGCGTTAGCAATAGTACAACATTGACTCATTAATGGGTGAATGGAAGCTCCAATATGCTGCACCCTGATGGGTGACTTAGTTTTCAGCTGGCAACAACCATTGCTCAAAGTTGTCCTTGACTCTCAAGTTGACATCATCGATAGTGGCGGATTCAGCGTCCTTTTCGTTGAGGTAGTTGATTTCTAAGTTCTGACAGTTCTTGACAGTCTCCAAAATAATGGAGCTGACTTCCTGGTCAGATTCGAGAGAGTTTTGAATACCGTTGATGATAATCTTGACTCTCTTGAAGTTCAAGATCAACGACAATGACACCCAACCCTCAGTATCCATGTTCTTTCTCAAGTAGATATCTCTTATCAAGTTTTCCAAAGAGAAGTAGTAGTCAATTTGTTGAGTTAATGCTTGTTGAGGATCCTGCTTGGGAGAGATTGGTGGTGGGATTTGGGCCTGTTGTGGGACCATTGGGTTCATCATAGAGCCCATTTGTGGTACCATGCCATTACGGTAGCCGTTGTTGCGGTAGTTTCTATTATGAGGTCTGAATTGACCGTTTTGGGGTCTGAATTGACGGTTGTTGAAGTTTTGGAAGTTTTGGTTTTGGACAAATGGTTGAGGGTGGTAGAATCCATTCTGGGGTTGTCCTTGTCCCTGCACTTGTTGGCCTTGGGGTGGGACTGGTTGGTTAAATCTCTTGTTGAATTGTTGACCATTTGTTCCGTTGTTAAATCTTCTAAAATTCTTCTGGGCGCCCCCAGCAGCGTTGAACTTTTGGTATTGAGGATTGTAGTTGGAAGGATATTGGCCGTTGGAGTAAGAGTTGAGGTTGGAGTGAGAAGGACCCTGTCCATTGGATTCTTCATCAGATGCAGTTGGAATGGAGTTGGAATCAGCGGAGTCCACTTGGGCGTCAGAGTCGCTGTGAACATCCCCGTCCTGGTCAGCTTCTTGCTCACCTCCTTCCTTTTTACTTATTTGCTGGCCGGAAGGTTTCTTGGCTGGGGTAGATGCGGATGATGGGTTCTTGGTGGTGGACTTGTTTTTTCTGTTTCTGTTCTGCTTTTGCGCCTGGTTTCTTGGGTTTGGCAAGATCACCTTGGCGCTGATGGGCACCCACTTGTTGGTGATGGGCTTGATAAACTTCTGCTGAGAATTTTTAGCACCTGGTTGGTTATCCAACTGAGGGCCCTTGTCAGGAGTAGGCCATTTGTGCTCGTCAACGACAACAGAGCCATTGGCAGCAGAAGACGCTGGGGCAGCGCCCCAGGCCGACTTGGTGGGGACGGGGGCTGGAGCCAACGTCTTTTTCTCCTTTTTGGCAGGAGCAGATGCACCGGAAGTAGCAGGAGATGCAGAGGCGTCGACTGGTGTCGACTCGTCAGCGTCCTTGGACTCAGTCACAGTTTCGACAGGAGCAGACTCGGCCACTGGGGCAGGCTTGGCTGGCACAGCTTCTTCGCCAGGGCCTTGGGCAGCAATATTAGCGTAGGATACAGACATGATTTAATGACAGTGATGAATAGATGGGCACTCGGAGGACCAGAGACACGCAGGGAATGACGACAAGCGGGTGTAGGGACTGGTGGTGAAGATATTCACACGGGTGGGACCACGGCGGGTGTGATGGTACGACGGTGGGGAAGTTCAGATGATCCAATGGTGGAGGCGCAACACTTTCCGGGGCGGTCGATTGCTGATGATGTAGCCTTTGGTTCCTGTAGACACACGAAGCTGCTGGCGGTGTGTTCAGAGATTTGGCACTGAGAGGATGTTCAGTCTGAAAGGTTGAGGATTTCCTAAAAAAAATTTTTTGTTAGCGTAGGACGACTAGGCGAAGGAAAATTTTTCTGGCGGTGAAAAAAAACGAGCGGTGGTGGAGATTAATAAAAACGGTAGAGAATGTATGTAGAGTGGTGGGGTAATGGACTCAGAGGAGGTGGATGGTGTTACGGGAGGTTGACCAGAGTAGCAAAATTGCGTACAGCTGCAGTATTTTCTGTACGTAATTTTCGTAAATACCGGATGATTTCGTTCTGGCTGATTCTACATTTACCACATGGATTTGGTGCTGATCCATTCTCTAAACCGCCAAATTAGACCTGTTGACTGCAGCAACAATAGCCATCAAAGCGAATTGCGAAGCAACTGGCAGTAGAGCTAGCACGAGCCAGCACGAGCCAGTATGGGCCAGCACGAGCCAGCACGAGCTAGCACTACGAACAAGGACTATAAGGCACCAGCCTGGCTGATTCACCCCAGCACTGTTCCACCACGCCTACCCACCGATCCCATTCAGGCATATAGACGCGACCAAAACTGCAATCTAATGGGCGCACGTGACCCAGGGCCCCAGACAGCCCCTCCTTCTGGCAACACCGATCACATGACACCCTCACTCTGGGGTAAACAGCACCCTCTTTCCACAACTCCTCCTCCACCATGAACATCCTCACCAACCCCCTCTACCGTCCCCTCCTCGAGATCCTCCGAGCCGCCCGCAACGGCATAGTCTACGGGGGAAAGCTCCGGTTCTCGCACGCTTTGGTCATCAGTCTTCTCTACCGATCAGGCCCGCTAGCTCCACGGCTCAAGCAGGTGTTGGAAGCCACCAAGAACCACGCGGAGGTGTTGGCGTCGTTCGCCATCATCTACAAGGCGTGCTGCAAGATCTTTGCCCACGAAGCGTTGCTTGGGCCCAAAAACTTGCCGTTGATCAAATTCGTGGCTGGCTCCATTGGCTCGTGGATTGTGTACTCCCAGCACTTTGACCTCTTCCACTCGGGAATCACCCACCAGATCACCTTGTACTGCTTTTCGAGAGTTATGATTGCGTGTGGCAAGATGTTGCTTGACCAGTACCTCAGCTGCGCCCAGCCCAAGTTCAGAAACTACGCAGGCGACGCCATCCTCTACAAGGATCTCACTGCCAACCAGCAGAAGAAGTTGAAGTCTAGTGTGTACAACAAGTCGTGGAAGTACTTTGCCATTCTTACCTGGGGTTTGGTCATGTTGATCTACGACATCCAGCCTCAATACTTGCAGAGCAGTTTGAGACATAGCATGGCGTACATTTATGACGTGGAGATGGAGACCTGGAGCAACTGGCGCGAGTTCTTGGGCTTCTAAGCACTTTGTGCTGAGCTGATGTGCTTATCCTTCTGTGGACATAGGAAGTGGATGACTGTTGTGTTTAGTCCATTGTCCACAGGTATTATAAGTTTTCCAGATGATTGGCCAGGTGTATGACTTGCTGTGGGTTTGTCCACATGTGGCTATTGGAAGGTTCCAGATGATTGGACCGAATGACTGAATTCGACTGTTTTTGATTCGGCCGTGTGTTAGGCCCCAACATCGAAGCACCTGATGAATGAGGATTAATGAGATAACGATTCGTATATACCCACGCTGATGGTGTTTTGAATTATGGTGTTTTTGCAATCAAATCGTTAGTTTTCCATGTTGGACTGACGGGCCGCTATTCCCACTTGTTGGTCTATTTCCACCTCGATTTGTATCAATGTTTTCGGTTCTCCCACCCGTTCACCAGATTGCCTTCCCAGAACTTTCACTGTCCCATTATCCAACTGAATCCATTGGCTCCGATTTATTTCATTTACACCCATACACGAACGCCGTTTATTTATCTATTTATTTACCCCCACATCTACTTGATCACCCTATTTATCCGTTTATTTATCCCAAATATTTGACCACCGGTCTATTACCTCACTACCTAACCCATTTATAACAGTTGACCTGACATTCTCGTTCTTTATCTATCAGAGACAGTGAGTACCCCCTGCCTGTCAATTATGAGCTCGGCTCACTATTCGAAACTCGTTGGCCATTGCACTAGAACACCGGTTAAATAGTTCTCTCTTTATACTCGATACATGACAGCAGAAGGAAAAAGTAATGCCTAAATGGAGATCCACGGTAGAATGGCCCTTCTCTACAGTAGCCAACGAATTGCAAAGTCGATGAACGTCCATACTGTTTCAATAAAGCATCTGCGGCACTCTTGAGATGAAGTCTATAAAGATATTAAAATAATTGTCGGTGAAGTACCAGAAAAGCCCAGAGGAGAAATGATCAGGCATTGAAGTATAGTGACAGGCTAATTGGTGATGTCATGAGTAATTTATCACAACATTTCCAAGAGGTATAAGCTACTGTTACCAAGGATAAGGATTTACTCTGTCGCGTCTAAATGTCTTTCGGAAAGTGTCTCATTGGGGAATGCACGGTCCATTTTAGAGATCTTGACCAGAACGGGAGGTGAAGTATGGTGAGATCAAAGAGACAGTAGGAATAAGTGCACACGTCATTTCTCACTCCGTTGTGCAGACGTCATGTAGTGCAGATGTCACTTGTGAACGTTATTGGGTGCAGATGTCACTACAACGGTCATTACATACGTCACTTTAATGTACTCCATCTCACTTCACAAGCCCATGAGTTGACCTTTCATCACCCGAAGGTCCCTAGCGCCAATTTTGCCCTGCCACGGCCTCACCTGGCTGGTGCTTTTCCAGTGGCTTCTGTAGCCGCGCTCGGGAAATTCCCACCAACGCCACCAGTCAACTGGTAGCACCTCCACGCTGGCAGCTGCCAAAACAGATACGCTGGCAACTACAAAAGCAGCTACGCTGGCGCCACCACCCCTACCCGTCTCTACCCGTCTCTGCCCCCTAGCCTACTGTAATTCTCTGGTTTCTAGCGAGAATCTTTGATCCACCCTCGTGGCTGCGACTGGCCGCAAAACTCCCAGCCTTCCACTAATAAGGCACCACCAGAACCACCACCAGAACCACCACCACCAGAGCCAATACCCCACTCTCTACTAGCAGCACCAGCGGCAGTGCTAACAGCACACCACCTTTATTGCCACTGTTGCCAGCTTTCCGAAGCCTCCTTTCCCCCCGCCGTGCGCCAGAGATATTCCGTAAAAACAGCGTGTTCTTAACACGTACACGATTATTAATCGATATTTAAATAGCGAGCGTCGCTGAAAACCGTCAACGGTCAATACTATCTACCATGAAATTCTGGAAATTTTCATCCCAAGCCTTAGCCACCTTGTTGTCTGTGGTCACCTTAGCCCAGGCCAGTGGCCCCACCGACGGTGAGGCAGCTGCTGACCCAAACTCCGCTGTGGTCAAGTTGACCACCGCCACCTTCAAGACCTTCCTTGACGAAAACCCATTGGTGCTTGCTGAGTTCTTCGCTCCATGGTGTGGCTACTGTAAGTTGTTGGGCCCTGAATTCTCCAAGGCTGCTGATTCCTTGAACGAGTCCCACCCCAACATCAAGTTGGCCCAGATCGACTGTACCGAAGAAGAGCAATTGTGTTTGGAACACGGCATCAGAGGCTACCCAACCTTGAAGCTTGCTCGTGGTAGCGAGGCCACCGAGGACTACGACGGCCCAAGAGAAGCCGACGGAATTGTCGACTACATGATCAAGCAGACCTTGCCTGCTGTCCAAGAAGCCGCCACTTTGATCGCATTCAACGAGTTGGCCTCCCACGAAACCAAGCCTTACGTCGTGCAAATCGGGTCCACTTCTGAGACCTCTGAGATCTTCGAGAAGGTTGCCAAGCAGTTCAGAAAGGACCACTTGTTCTTGTCTGCTGACAAGTCGTTCGTCGATGGTTTGAAGAAGAAGTTCTCTGGTATTAAGAACGACTTCAAGAAGCCTACCTACCTCGTTGTCCACCCAGACAATGACAAGGAACCAATTGTGTTCGACGAAGAATTGAGTCTCGAGGCCTTGAGCGAGTTCATCAAGAGAGAAGTAGTTCCTCTCTTCGGTGACATCAATGGTGACACCTACATGACCTACATGGCTTCTCCATTGCCTCTCGCCTACTACTTCTACAACACCAAGGACCAAAGAGCAGATGTCGCTCCTTTGTTCACCAAGTTGGGTAAGGAATTCAGAGGCAAGATCAACTTTGTTGGTTTGGATGCTAGCTTGTTCGGCAAGCACGCTGAAACCATCAACATGAACCCAGAAATCACCCCATTGTTTGCCATCCACACCACCTCCAACGACAAGAAGTACGGTGTCAATCAAACTGAGTTCCCAGAAGGTCCATCTCAAAAGGTGATTGAAAAGTTCGTCAGAGACTACTTTGCTGACAAGTTGTCCCCAATCATCAAGTCACAGCCATTGCCTACTGAAGAAGAAATAGCATCCACCCCAGTTGTTCAATTGGTTGCCCACAACCACGATGACGTGGTCAAGGACGTCACCAAGGATGTCTTCGTCAAGTACTACGCTCCATGGTGTGGTCACTGTAAGAAGTTAGCTCCAACCTGGGAAGAATTAGCTGAGCTTTACGACTCCAAGAATGCCGACTCCCAAGTTGTTATTGCCAACCTCGACCATTCCAGCAACGATGTCACCACTCCTGTCCAAATTGAAGGATACCCAACCTTGTTATTATACCCAGCCAACGGTGAGATTGACGAAAAGACTGGTTTAAGAACCCCAATTGTTTTCTCTGACAACAGAGAATTGGAGAGCTTGATCAAGTTCATCAAGGAAAAGGGTGCTCATGGTGTCGATGGCCATGAATTGAAGAGCAGACAAGTTGAAATAGAAGAAGAAGATGAGGAAACTCTTGTTGACAAGGTTGAAGAGGTTCTTGAGGAAGCCAAGGAGGTTGAACATGATGAATTATAAGTAATGCTGTATCAATACCAAAATTACGTGTATAGATATTAAAAATATTTCAAAGAATAATTAATATTGTAAATCCATACCAAAATGGAGTGCCAGGTGATCACTATATTTGGTAGCAAAATTACGTTTATAGAAATAATCTTTACCTAGTCATTAAGAGCCTAAGGTCCCCAAATCTTGACCAATTTGTCGTCGCCAACAGAGCACCATAGTTTGCCGTAATCAGTTGAGCCTCCGACCCCACCGAACCTATTCCAATCAACAGAATTACACAATCCGTGGTGGCCCTTAATTCTTCCAATCAACTGGCCAGTATGCAATTTCCAATAATATATGAAACCATCATCAGATCCACTGATGACAAGTTCTTCCTCACCCGTGCTATCCACTAAATAACCAAAGGCAGATCTCACAACATGGATACTTTGTGTATGCCCGAGTAATCTTCGGTAAAGAATTGGCGTTGGCTCTGGGTTTTCCAGATTTGACAATCCTGAGATATCCCACACTTGTAATTCTTCAGGTGCACAATTAACCAATAAATACTTGCCGTTAGCAGAGATGGAGCACGAAGTAAGCCTTCCTTTCAACGTTATGGATGCAAGTCTTTTGGTAGAGGCCTCTTCGTTGAATGAGGTAGGAATTTGGTAGAACTGCAAACGGCGGTCGTTACTCGCTGTCACGAGGATCTTACCATTTGGAGTCACCGCGATGTCGTTAATTCTGTTGAAATTATTCTCGAGCTTTTTGTCCAATCCGTTGTCCAGCTTGTTTTTAGCTGACGAGGAGAGTGAAGCCTCAAATTCAACAGCAGTGTCGATTGGCGAATCTTCTTTCATATTTAGGTCATGGGTCTCTTCGTCTCCATCGTCGTCAATGTTGCCGTAAAAATCGAACAACTCAGTTCCGTCAACGTCGTATGCTTTCAATGCTTTGTCTGGAGATCCAATGATGAATCTGGGTTTGGAGGTGTCGTCTAGGGTAGGTAAAAATTCGCAGGTCCACGTTTTGATATCCTGGCCCAAAACAAAGCTGCTGGCCAACTTGATCTCGCCTGTGGTTGCATCGTTCATTGAACGAGTGATTCTCTTCTTGGTAGTAAGCTGCTGGAGACCAGTGACTTCCCAAACCCGCACTACCGTATCCAAGTAGCAGCTGACCAAGTAGTGTTCGTGTTGATCCCAGGCACAATATATCACCGACTTCTCACCATACGCTCTTTTGTCAGTAGGCTGGAATCCCTGGGTGTTCAAGGTTGATGGCTCCAACGTCTTGAGCAATTTGAACCCATCCCATACATCGTAGATGGCCAACTCACCGTTCAAGGCTCCTGTGACCAAGAATCGTCCCAGAGGCGAAAACTTGGCACACCACACTTCGAAGTTGTGGTTTTTCAAGGTGTGAAGGAGGTTGTTGGGGAACAATGTTGTCTTGTAGAGCTCATGGAGCTGGGTGGCGCTTTTGTCCAAGGTCAACGCAAGGTCCTCGTCGTCGGATCGCTTCTTGCCTTCACCAGAGGTCCTGGGAGGCAAGTAGTAAGCATTTTGCAGCTTCTGGTACAACACCGACTGGCGAATGATGGTGTTGAGCAAATTGTCGGGGATGTCGTAGGAGGTGTCGAACATCTGCTTGTCGTTCTTCAAAAGCTTACCTAGTAAGGTGTCTGTCAACAGAGTACGAGCCGAGGTAATGAGGTTTCCAGAGCGGATCGGCTGGCCAAAAAAGTACTTGGACGCCAGCACCAGTGTGAGCTTGTCGTGATTGGTCGTGAACTCGAGCAAGAGGGCGGATTCGCTCTCCCTGTTCAATTGGTTCAATAACAGGGAGTCAAACACCAGGTTGAGCTCGGATCCGTGGCCAAAGTCGAACTCCGAGTCAGCAATCTGGGTGACTCTTGCCTGCAACTTGTCCAAGAGTGGAAGCAACTGGTTGCGGAGATACTCGAGCAATTGTTGCTGGGGTTTGTTGGGAGATTGCACCAACTGCTCGAAGAAATGGGTCTTTTTGACCAAGTAGAGGGTTGTTAACACCACCGCGTGGGGATCGCGAAATTGCGGCAAGTCCAACACTGGTGAGGGCAGGGATGCCGTCAAGAGAGCCTCCAAATGAGCCTCTACGGCCTCATACTGTCCCTGTTTCAATTGCAGCAGGAACCAGCCTGCGGCTTCTGCCAGGGACGTTTTGGTGCCACGCTTGAGTTTGATGGCATCGCCAAGATCCTCACTGATGGCGTCATAGCCTAGCTCACGGAGTGACTTTTGGATGAGCTGAAGCACGAATTCCTCTGACATGGCAAGGATGGTGATGGGGCCACGGTATGGGGTTGGGCGCCAGAAGTAGGGAGGTGCGGCAGGTGACCGCGGGCACGTGCAGGGAAGTCGGTGAATGGAAACTGGGGTAGGTGGTAGTAAGGATGTAAAGTTTGTTTGATATGGAAAGATTGGCCTACGTGGTATACACTCATTTCGCTACGTTTTAAGTATTTGAATTTTGACACACTCATTATTATTTAGAGATTGGTTTTCCCAGTGGGTAAATTATTGATCTGTACCGTGGAGAATGTCATGAAATAGTTTAAGTAATAACTGATCGACAAAGTAGATTGTGTTTCAATTCGTGTTTTTGTTACAATTAATCTGGATTAGTGGATCGTACGCAATTCGTTTCAGCTTCTGACAATATCCATCTTGACTGGTTGTCGGAGTAATTGATATCGCGTACTATGAAATCTTGCGCGGAGCAGGCATTTCCTGAAAAGCGGTAAGACACATTGGCCAAATGCCGATTAAACACCAGAACAGTGATATGCGAAACGAATTTAACAGTTGAGATACGGTACCAGCAAGATAATAATGACTTTCAAACTAAAAGAAGCAATTGGGAGTTATGGGCAGAGGATAGTCTCAAATTTTTAGCTTTAGCAGGGACAGATTTTGGTCCGCGTATAGTCTGAGTATGCGGACGAATAGAAGCACGAGAGTATTTAGTGAAGATAATTATTACAAATAGGTGAAACTTCCAGTACGAAAATTAGTGAGATATTCTTTCGGCCACGATACCTATCTGGTGCAATCTGCTCCAATGAAAGTGCATACACCATTTATATTAGTAAAGCCAAGGTTATCAAATCATTATTAGTGTAATGTTGGGAAATGGAATTTTTCTTGGTTCAGAAAATCAATTTCGGAACGCTAAGTGGGGATTTCGGGAACTTCAATAACTAAGCATACATATAGCAGGCATTTCTACGACTGTACCAGTAAATTAGGATTCCATTCCATCCAATAGAAAGAAAATGTCCACACATCACTGGATTGAGTCCGCTCTTTGGAACGTATATGGAGTGAAAACATTTACGAGCTATTGCATCCGCGCAGTATCGACTCCGAGTAGCACGATGTCAATCAATCGGAATCTTGATCTTTTCCCCATTATCTTAGCCTCTGAGCCGTTCCTAAGAACTGCCACTTCAGCTGTTCATTGGGCACTATTGCAGTGGGCCAACGCCATAATAATCCGTGCGCTCTTTAATGCCTCACGTTAATGGCCTGTAGGTGTTTTTCCAGCTGGAAAAACTAACCATCTCGCTAATTGTGCTGAACGATTCGCGGAAACGGCCGTGCCATTCTGAAGCCCGATAGCGTAAATCCCGGCAGGGTACAATGCAAGGACCCTCGCATGCTGTAGGCTAGCGTTTCGCAACGGTCGATGAGAGCAAGAGATGGTAGCCAGCTGTAGAGGCTCGTGGGAGGAGAGGTGCCAGTAAGTCGCAGTGCTTCGTAATTTTCCAGTACCGTTGGCTCCGCCTGGTACTCCAGCAGTCCACGCTGCCACGATAGCTCAGCACAGTCCCTCCACCACGAGACCATCGCCAGGCTATGGCCAGTCTATGTTACCTTAACGCCAATCACAATCAGTATTCTCCGACCAATAGCCCACTCGGTGCCTCATCCGCTCTCGTACCGCCATCGGACCGCGATGTTCAGCCCTGTTCGCCGTTTGCCACCCGCAGCCGTCCCACCGCCCCCTAGCTAAGCACGTTGACAGTACCAACTCCGCCAGCCCACCACCACCACCACCACCACCTTGCCCTACACCCTCCTACCATCTCCTACCATCTCCTACCATCACCTACCTTTCACTCCGTCCAGTTTTGCTCTCATTCTTCCCCCTATTCTCACTTCTTCTCCTCTCTCAGCCAGCCGTACATCGCAGCCGCCAGCCTCACTGATAAACAAAAACCATTCTCATCTTCCACCACACCGCCATGGAATCTTCAGAACCCACCACCAAGAAGCGAAACAGAATCAGCCGTGTGTGTGGCTTCTGCAAACGAAGGAAGATCAAGTGTGATCGTGGCAGTCCCTGCCTCAGCTGTGTCAAGTACGGCAACCGCAACTGTCACTACGCAGAGATCGAGCTGGTAGCCGAGGGCGAGATCGAGAAGAATGGCGAGCTCGAAAGCACTTTGGAGTCGTTGAAGAAGAAGCTCCGCAGCTTGGAAGAGTACGTGGGCAAAGCCAACGTGGCAGGCATCACCGACGAGATCGTCACTGGCCGGTTGAACCTCGCGTGGTCTCACACCAATGAATCCACCCTGAAGGTGTCGCCTGTGGCCAGCGAAAAGGACTACATCAACTTCTTCGAAGGCTACACCTCCGTCAACGTCAGCGAGCCCATCCGCAGACGAAATTTCGGCCCGTTGTCGTGGTACGCGTTGATCAAAGTCGACGGTGCCTTGGGCATCTTGTGGGAGTACGTCTACGCCAAACACGAAAGCTACCACGAACGGGTACGTAACATGTTCCACTCGGGCCAGGACGCCACCGACCCTGACACCAAGGCGTTCGCAAACAAGGTCAACGACGACGAGGGCTTCAATGACGTACGTGAAATAAGCTACATCAACGCCTGCGGCCAGCAGTCCTTCAACATCTTGGACTCCACCGAAGGAATCAAGCAGCGGCACATTTTCTCAGCCCCTGCCAGCAACCGCAACGAGGAACTCGAGCTCATCACCAAAATCAAGCTCGCCTTGCCCTCCAGAAAAGTCATATGGCTCCTTTACAAGCGTTTCTTCATCAACTGCTACCTGTTCATGCCATGCATCGATGAGGTGGTGCTAAAGGAGCAGTTATCCAAGATCATCGGCGAGGAATCGCTCCTCGAAGAGCCGGTGGCAGATGTCCAAGTATCAAGAAGATTGGACTTTGCCCACTTGGGAGCTTTGCTTTTAGTTTTGAGGTTCTCCTATCTCACCTTGTTCAATAACCTTAACGGTAGCCATGACCCCAGATTGTCCACTGATGACCCATCTCCTAAAGTGCAAGAATTGAAATATTTGTTGAGTAATCCCATTGGTTTGGAAATAGTGGAAGTTGCCCACGAGTGCTTGAACCAATTCAACTTGATGAGAGGCATCAATATGTCTATCATGCAGTTGGCCTTACTAACCAGATTCTACCACATGTATGCACCAGAAGATGGTGATGGTGTCGATGGTGGTGATGCTCAAGTTTTCAATGCTATGCTCATCCAAATGGCTTACGCCCTTGGGTTGCATAGAGACCCTGACAATTTCCCTGACCAGTGTGTCGATGAAAAGTCAAATAACTTGGCTAGAAAGATGTGGTACTGTGTTATTATAATCGATCTAAACAATACCATGACCGCTGGAACCCCAATGAATGTCAATATCAATTCTTTTGATACAAAAGTTCCCTTCTACAAACCAGGAAATGAGAATGTGGTGAATGTTGCTTTGGAAAAGCACACTGTCAAGGCTTTCAAGATGCTTGAAGCATCGTTTGAAAGATTGGCTGATATTATGCTGAAGATCATGGACGTCAAGGGAAGTGTCAGCATAAGAGATCTAGAAGTAAAATTAGAGTTTATGAGAGACCATTACGCCACCTTTGCTTCTGAAGCATTTGAGGAAGGAGTAAGGAATCCTCATAACCTATTGACTCAGCTCTTGAGAACCAAGGTGTTCCTCAATTCCAGTTTATTCGTTGTGTCAGTATACTTGCATGTCTTCAATTACTATGAAAGAAGACGGGACATTAAGCTTGCGTACAACTTTTTGAAAAGGATGATGGAAATTTGTATTGGCCAAGTCTTGCCATTCTACTTTGAATTTTATGGTCTGGTGGATCAATTTGCTGATGTGACTGACTTGATCGTTGCACCTTCTTTTGAACAAGCATGTCACAAGTCTGTTATTGTGTTGACAGCTATATTTATCAGAGTGAAAATAATCACCATGAATTTCGAAACCTCCTACGATCATTCTACTAAAATGAATGAAAACAGTGGGTATAAATCCCGGTACAAGAAATGGGTTACTTTAACAGAATCAATTGAAAAGAGCATGAGATTGTTCCGTGAATTCATGGCGATCTTAAGTCCTAGATTTTATTATGCTTGGAGAATCACTAAGGCACAAAGAATCATGTGCTCTCTTCTCACAGATCAAGAATTGTTCGACCGTACCAGAACTAGTCCAAAACTTGTGAACTTGCCATTAGATAATGGTATGTTGGATGACTTGAACGAAATCTTCGACAAGACGTTCAGTAGGATCTCCCAACTCAAGAAGGAGAAAGGCATCAAGCTCAATCGTTTCCATGCTTCGATGTTCCACCAAGAAAACGAGATATCCAAGTGCAACGAGGTCTCAGGAAACAAAAGATACAACCGTAACCCCGATGAAATGGCTCCGAATAAAAGAGCTAACGTGGGCACCCCCAATTTTTTCCCTCCCTCCACCAATGATTCCAGAAGCTATAACTCTGTCGGATCTGTTCCCTCGACAGCATCTAGCGATAGTCATGGCGATGTTAACTTGGTACCCAACGACGAGATCGATCGGATCTGGATGTTGATGCTTTCGTTGAAGAAAAGCAATGATAATGGCGCAACTGGCTACTACAACAATGCCAACCTCAATTCAAACAATGTCAAACCCGAAAGCACACCAGTGGCGGTTCCCAATCCTAAGGTTAACGTCCAGAAGGATTCAATCATACCGCTAATGCCTATTGAGCAACCGGTCGCCAACGCACCAACACCAAGCTTGGGGGGATTAGGTAACATTCTCGAATCTACTTATAATCCCGAGGCATCGTTCCTCCCAGGATTCAATTTCGGAGGCGATATATTTGGAAGTATGACACTTGACGACATCTTCAAAGATTTCAACTAAACTACAAAAAATCTTGCACATAGCAACACAGCTGTATACTATTTTAGTTCTTTGTATATTTAATCTATGCCTTTTATGACTTTTTTATTTTTGTAGCGGCGCAATTCCACTGATAAATTCAGTGCAATGGTCACTGAAGTGGTTTAGAATATTTGAATGCTATATGACTCTTCTTAAATCATCGGAACTATTTGCGGTAAATATCCAATTGGGTAACCTTGCACTACAGCATTTTGTATTTTAAAACATGCTTGTTTGACCTCTCTTAGATCACCAGAAGATTATGGGGTGAATACGCATTATTTTGCACTATGATTGTACTAAGTTGTCGCCCACACTATGACGTTGTCTTTTGGTGTTCTGTAAAGGATTGTATGTCCGTTTTCGGTGGCAATGGACAATACGACCCAATTCGAAGCAATGATGTCTCGCACCAGAGCAGAATGGATGTTTTGGACGGAGCTCAAGGAGAGGTATGATGAGTTTTCGGAAGGGCCGACAGGGGCCTCATATGTGCTGATATACGAGTCCAAGCTGCCGTGGACTAACAGGGAGCTGTTGATGGTGATTAGGCACAAATATTCGTACAACTCGGCGAGCTCGTCTGATGCTTGCAGAGACACAACGGGCTCCAATGTAAGGGCCGAAGTGTTGCTGGAACCATTGATAGACGTGTGTTTGAGCACCAGAGCAATTGGTTGGAGTTCCTGGATGCCACTCAACGCGAAGTCGTACGCCACAACTTGGATATTGCAACGGGAGAACACGGTTTTGACCGCGTAGACAGCTGCTGGAGGGAGTGTGCCATTGGGCACCTCGATGTCAATCCTGTGGGTATGCGACGCTGAGTTTTTAGCTCCGTGTCCTACCTTTGTGTGTGGTAGCACTTGCGACAGGCCTAGTTTGGGGCAGCGATGGAAGGAGTCTGCAGTCAAGAAGAAGGTGAGCACCGCGTTCTTGAGCTCTAGCGAGTCGCCGTCGACGTCGCTGGTGAAGGCTTTGAAGTAGAGCGATTCCTGACGCAGAGAAACCAACTGGAGGATGTGGTCAGAATCAACGACTCCAGTGGCATGGGACGATTTGTGCAGGGCCAACGACGATACGCCAGGATGTACCACGCTGGCACACACGATGTGGGGACTGGCCCTGAGGCGTGGCTCTAGCACTGGCCCAAGGGACTCCACGGGATGAGACGTCACTAGCAAAGGCATGGAGATAGATGTTCGGTCGTGCGACTGAATAAACTTGTGGGCACAGGGAGCGGAGCCATCGCCGGCGGAGTTTGAGCCATGGTGCGATTCTGCGGCACTCTCCCTAGGAGTTATCGGGAGGTCGCTACGGCGGCGCGTGAGCTCGCGTACGCACCGATGCTCGGAGTAGCGAAGATTTCACGGGGAATGGAGGACAACCAGAACACAAGTAGCACTAGTGCAAGCGGAGTGAGGATGTCTGATACTGTCCCATAGTGTAGTCCAGGTTGGGGGAGTGTACAGGGCTTATTCCAGCCAGTATTCGCTTTCCCGCTCTTTCTTGCCCTATTCTTTCTTCCCGCTGTTTCTGGCTATTTTTGCGATGCCAGTGGCTCCAGATAGTATTATCGCTTTGTGCGACATTCCGTCCCCCATACTCCCTCCACGAGGACCATCCGTAATTGCCGTAGTGGTCGCCCCCAGGACGAACCACTCCCCCCAGTATCTCTTGACAACGCCAGATGACCCGCCCACGCTGCCCCTGACAACGCCAGCTCGCTTACTCCCCACTATTCCCACCATTGTCCCTTGCCATCGCATTGATAGCGGCACGTGACCACTCCCGTCCCAGTTCACCACCACAACTGGCCCTTGGCACCGTCAGTACTGGTGTAGCCATCGGGAACGTCGCCGGCGTCGCCAGCCAGCCCCAGCCGCCATTCCCACGTTTTTCCGAGCCATCTTCCCCACAGGCGGCCTCGCTGTGCCGGCCCGTCTCCCTTCCAAAAATTACTCGCTGGCGGTGACACAAAAGCCCGCCAACGTGGACCCATCTAGCGTAAGCTGTCAGCAAAAGGATAAAGGTCACTCGAGGCTTAATCCACCATCGACTTCTAGTACCACTAGAGGAATGCACCAAATGCACCACATGGCCCCATGGGTGCCTACGTTTGCCCAGGCCATCGAGAATGAACACAGTCTCAACGAAAACAGCCCTCCGTTTGTTGCTTTCCAGCTAGCCACCGTGGACTCGCACAGTGGATTCCCCAAGAACAGAACGTTGATCCACCGTGGCTGGCTCTTCGACGACAAGTCCAGCAACGTGTTGACGTTCACCACCGACAAGAGAATGGCCAAGTACGAGGAACTCCTCCACGACGACCGGTTTGAAGCGGTGTACTGGTTTCCCAAGATCAATAAACAGTTCCGGTTCCGAGGCAAAGCCCGTATTGTCGACGACACATACACCCCCGTCATAAGCAACGATCGAATCGTGAGCTCCAGCTTGGCCACGCCCTCCAACGCCAGCGAAGAGAGTCTCGTCATTGGCAACGGCTCCGTCAAGCCAGTGTCGCCCCAGAAGACACCCATAAATTCCAGTTTGTGCTCTCCTGGCTTGGCGTCGCAGATGTCGCTGTCGACAGTCGACTTGTCATACACCAACCTCGCCAGGTTCCAGTACCAGGCGCCCAGCCTCGAGGAGTGGGAGGCCGAGCGGGTCAGACAGTGGAAGGCGCTCTCCAAAAACCTCAAGAAGAGTTTCCGCAAGCCCACGCCGTTGCTGCCGATGAACGACGAGCTTCAGAAGAAAATCGACTCCATCAGAAGGGGCGTCGACGGTAAAAAGGAGGACGACGGCTTGAAGAACTTCGCGGTGGTGGCCATGTTCATTGACCACGTAGATTTGTATGAGTTGGATAAGGATAGAAGGTTGGTTTACGAAAGGGACAGTTACCAGCAATGGGTAGAGCAAGAGGTGTGTCCATAGTGTATATAGGCTCAAATATAGTACAATCGAGTGCTGAACTGTTATCGCGGCTGTAATTCTGCGAGCACTAGTAAATGTCGCGTGGGTTAAGGTGGATTGTTGCACCCAAATTATAGACGATTAGTGAATGTAACCCGGGATTGCCGTTCCGATTTTCCCAAGAATAGGACACGCCGCCCCTGGATTCAACTTTGCTAGGTTCTTCCATTAACCATTTATAATTCAAAGGGCTATGTCGCTCAAGTCTTAGGATGCTTATTGATAGCTAGAAATTTCACTGTAGAAGTGTATTGAATTCCGGATACCAGATAATTAATAATAGGAACGGATATGAGAATATGAGGGTGAAATTAAGATATACACCATAGAACAAGCGGTTGGTGGGTATAGGGGATGTGGATTGAGGGTTGCTTCAAAATCCGCTACATTCCTTTTGTTAACTTTCGGTAATATTAACTAGCAATACTGCGATCCGTGTATTAATCCGGTAGTTATAATAACTAGCAATACTGCAATCCGTGTATTAATCTATGGTAGTTTATAGTACCTTATAACTAGTAACACCTTGTTTGCGTAACAACAACCCACGCCTTAATGTATATATCTTGATAAACTGCGTGATAGTGCAGTCATACGTCAAAATGACTAAGAAGGGAGGGAAATAATTAAAAGGCTTACAATATTATTAAACATTCCCAAACGACACCTTTCCTAGGGAACAGGAGAGTCACTATTTTCCGCCTGGAGTTAAGCAATCCCCAGGAAGTATTCCATCTATTTAGAAAGTGCGAATAGTTGGGAAAGACGAGTTGTCCCACTCTGGAACGTCGCGCTAATCACCCGCACCGATGCCTGAAACTAGACGTGAACTCCCGAGAGTACATCAAGCAGCGAATTCCTGTCCGAGTACCATGGTAGACATTCGTTGCTGGCATGTGACTGGTGCTCGTTGTAGGCTTTTCGTCTCGTTTCATGCTAGCCCCACTTCGATGTAGCTTTCCCGTTTCACGGTTTCCTCGCGTCAGCCGCTCACCAAACTCCCACACCAATTCTCACTATTGGCGTTTGTTATGATTTATTTGTTGTGAGGTGCGCCCCGAATTAATTTTGAGGTCACTACTTCTCTTCGTTAACTCACCAATGGCTCCTAAAACAAAATCATCCAAGACCACTCCGGTTCCAAAAGTGTCCTATAAGGGTATGTAACTGTGGATTGGGAGTCCTCGAATTTTCCCAGGTTCCGGGCCAATTGTGGCCCCTTTTGAGCGATACTAACTCCAGACATGATCAAATCGGCAATTGTGACCTTGAAGGAAAGAAACGGTTCTTCGTAAGTACCCCTGATTGAATTTTCCACTCACTACTAACGTCCAGTCGCCAAGCCCTCAAGAAGTATGTTCAGTCCAACTATAACCTCACTGCTGGCAACTTCGATGCCCTCTTCAACACTGCGTTGAGAAAGGGTGTGGAGGCCGAAGAGTTCGTGCAACCAAAGGGCCCATCTGGACCTGTCAAATTAGCCAAGAAGGTTCCCGTTCTTGAGGCCAAGCTCGCTAAGGTGACCAAGTCGTCCAAATCCCCTACCAAGTCGGAAGCCAAGGTCACCAAACCAAAGGCTACCAAGACCAAGGCAAAGGCCACCAAAGAGACCAAGCCAAAAGCAACCAAGACCAAGACGGCGCCAAAGGCCAGTAAGGCCAAGGCCGTGAAGGCAGAATCCAAGACCACGGCTAAAACCACCAAAACCACCGCCAAAAAGGCTCCTAAGAAGGAGACCAAGGCTACCAAAACCACCAAATCTACCAAGGCAGCCAAGGTGACCAAGCCTAAGTCTGCACCAAAGACCACCAAGACCACCAAGACCACCAAGACCACAAAGGCTGCCCCTAAGAAGGTCACCAAGAAGGCTGCTGGAAAGGTCACCAAGCCTGCCACCAAGAAGGCTGCCCCCAAGAAGGTCGCTGCCAAGAAGACCGCCAAGAAGGCCGCTAAGTAGCTGTCTTCCTTTCTCTCCAACTGTATATTAAGTTGTCAAGCGACGGTTCTTTTGTTATCTCGGCCTCTCGAACCTCTCCAGACGCTCGCCAGATGGGGCCCCCACCCTTGTGGGTGTCTCGATTCAATTGTTCCTTGTGTTACTAGTGTTTTATTCTCTCCCGCTTGACTTGTGTGTATTTTATATGTTTAATCATCCACCATGTACTATGTGATGTAGATGCTCAATAATAAGCAACTGTTCAGATATCAGTCTGGATATAGGATTCCAATACTATAATCGTTTCAGGCTTTGCGGCGAAAGACTCAACACTCTGGGAGTTAATTCAGACTTTATTAAAACCTTACTATACTCTGGGTCGTTATTTGACTATGCAGATCACGAATGCACCCTTTATCGAAAATCCCTTGCTGCAATAGTCTGGGTCTCTAATAATCAGGTTCACGCCATACTCCTGAAAAATCCTTGCCT
The DNA here is from genome assembly GCF_001661415.1 of Suhomyces tanzawaensis NRRL Y-17324. Classification (NCBI taxonomy): domain Eukaryota; kingdom Fungi; phylum Ascomycota; class Pichiomycetes; order Serinales; family Debaryomycetaceae; genus Suhomyces; species Suhomyces tanzawaensis. Next base: position 349,689 of record NW_017963637.1, read on the forward strand.
CAACACCCCTCGATCGTGTTCTCCTGCCAATGGATCCATTCATCCCGTCCATAACTCCCGCCTAGCGATTGTTGCAAATCGCGGTTGCAGCTATCACAGCGCACGTGACCCACACCCACCATCGCATAGATACGCGTGTGGGAATGACCCCAACAAACACACTACCATGTCCGAGTTCAAGCCCACCATTGCCATCATCGTGGCCGCCCTCCGTCCCAGCGGCGGTATAGGCCTCAACGGAAAAATGCCCTGGAGACTCAGAAAGGAAATCCGCTACTTCAAAGATGTCACCACCAGAACAACTGGTACTGGCATCAATGCTGTGATCATGGGTCGCCGCACTTGGGAGTCCATACCGTCGAAGTTCCGTCCATTGCCGGACAGAGTCAATGTGGTGTTGTCACGGTCGTTCAAGAACGAGATGGTCGACAACAACGTCATCCACGCCAACTCCATCGACAAGTCCTTGGAGCAGCTCCAGTCCTACGGCACCAGCATCGCCAAACAGATCCAACGGGTATTCATTATAGGTGGTGCTGAAATCTACCGCGAGCTTGTCAACGACCCGGCTGTGTCCCACTTGTTGGTGACTGAGATCGATGCCAAAGAACCGGTGGAGGTCGACACGTTTTTGGGGTTCCCCTTGTTTGAGGGAAGTGCTGTGTGGGAGAAACGTCCCCAGAAGGAGCTTCAGTCTTTCATAGGAGATATTGAGCTCGAAAATGATATCGAGGAGGGCAATTTTGTCTATAACTACACTCTCTGGACCAGGAAATGAGTGGATGTTGACAATGATGGCTACAAATGGCAACATCTGGCCAGAAAATGAGCTGACCGTCGCGAGCTGTTCGCTGGCAGCTTGTGGACTAGATAAAGAGTTGATCGTTGAGTGATGGATGGTATTCAATTGGCGATTTGGTTTGCTTTGTTTGCATAATCGTCACTCCGGCAAATGGTCACTAGCATTTCGTCATCGCTTCTCAATAGAATGACTCACCAGAGCTATTAAATAACACCTCCTCCATCAAATAACTCATCAATATTTCATCAATAGTTCTCATGTTTTAATTATACTAGTGAACCTTGTTCGAATGTAGAGGTTGCATTCTGCTTCAACATCCATTAAGTGCGTCCTATTCACTCATCTAAAGTTCTACCAACTGGGGTTCATTCACCCCATCTACATTACCTCAATCCACACATAATCGTGTCTGGTGGTTTATTTACACTATTTACATCTTCAATAAATACCACAACCCTCCGTAGCTCTACAACTCATGATCGTATACCCTCATTCTACTGGTGACACGCTCGTCCACAGCCAACTCCTGAACCCACTCGGAGTTCTTGGTCTTGCCAGTTTCAACCCACTTCTTTGGCCAGTCCAACTCCTCTTCCTTGGCTTGGAATACGTCCTTGTACTCAAAAGGCCTGATTTTGTTGAACGAAATGGCGGTGGTTCTGTGTCCATAGTCGTCAGCCAACTCTCTGGTAGTGTAGTATCTGTAGATCTTTCTGGGGATCGTCAAGAATCCCAAAAGATTTGGCACTGGGTACACATAAACTGGCTGTTCAAACAACACTGGAATGTGGTTGTCGTCGGTGACCACCTTTGACAAGTCTAATTCTGGAGCGAGCTGGGCAGCAGCGTACTGTTCTGGTGTTATAAATGGCTTGGTCACGGGGTCCTTTTTCTTCTTGCCTCCTTCTACGTCCTCGTCGTCGTCGTCGTCGGTGCTTGTTTTGACTCCATTCTTTTCGTCTTCCTCCCTCTTTTTCTGCTTCTCTTCAGCAACTCGTATTTCTTCGTCAATCAACTCCTGTGGCTTCTCCAATGGTCCCAAGAGCCCTTCGTGGACTCCAGTCAAGTATTCCTTGTACGCACCTCTTCCGATACAGATGACTCCTCCAGCTGTCTGGACATTGAATTCGTCCTCACTGTGGGGTTCGATGGTATCCACGTACTGGTACAATCCTAACACGTCCTTGGCACTGTACAACTCGGTTCTGGCTACGAGATGGTCGTCGTCGTCGTTTTGTTTCTTGGATCTCGTGAAGAAGGCAGGCACATCCTCCTTGAAGAACTTGGTCCACGACTTGTTGTATTGCTTTTGCTTCAAGGCCTCTGCGTCTGCCTTCTGCTTCTCGAGCTGGGCAAGTCTCATCTCTCTGATCTTCTTTGCCACAGTGGCACGGATATCTCCCTGTCTGTTCTCAGTGAAAATGTCATAGTCCAAGGCACTGGCGTTCAACACAGGCTTGACGAACTTGCGGAATATTCTGTATGAAGAATCAAGGAAGTCGTTGGGTGGAGGGGCGATGTAGATGGTCAACTTTCTAGGCAATTTGTCGGACGAGTATATCTGTTCCCCCAAAACTTTAACTTCTTCCATCCACTTCTTTCTGATTTGACTCTGCTGGTACTTATCGTAGGCCACTCCTCCTCCAAGACTACCCAAAACGGTCCAGAAGATCATCCAGTTTCTGGAGGGTAATGAAATTCGTGGGACTCCCAACATTCTCAAAGCAGGATTTGACCATCCTTTCTTGGGAGCTTTTGGAGGTGGCTTGGAGACGGGCTCCGCTGGGGCCACTGGCTTTTCGGGGGGGTTGGGTTCAGCCATGGTCTGTTGGTCAGGTATGGAATCCAGAGCTGGGTAGAAAAATGTTCAATACGGGGACGTGCGCACACCGATGTAACGCCTAGTGTATAGTGGAGCTCTGGCGAGAGAATACGAGATACGAGCCTGGCTCGTGAATATGTTACAATTACACCAGCAAGTGAATCGCCGGAACAGTAGTTGGTTAGACTGTAGCGCTCGTCTAGAATATTTCTCCTAATAAATATCCAGAAAATCGAACTGGATTCACTAGGATTGTGGGGTGTGCGACCTGAAGTGGATAAGTGGTGGTAATACACATACAATCCTATTTAGTACTAGGACCTAGCAGCAAAAAAATGACAAAAAGTAGGGCACTGAGGATTGTAACTTGGTGGTGTTCTTGATAGTGCTCATCTCAAGAACAATGTGGATATTTTCTCATAAGATGGGGTAATTTCCATAGTAGTGAAGAATGAGTGTGAATTTGAAAATTTACTAATTGGTATTCAAGGTTAAAAAAAGGAGTTAAAGAATAGGACCTGTATGCTAAATACGTGAGTATTATGACAGTTACTCTGGTGTTATGTGTACTTTATTTATCAAGGATAATTAATGACTAAATACAGATGGTATTACACACTAATTTGCAATATGATACCATAGATTATACTACGTATGTATTTATATTATGAACTATCATTTTTAACTATTTAGAGCTACGGTGACGTAATGATCTGAAGGGTGCCCATGTTCAATGATTTTATAGTGTGCTGAAATGTAGTAATACGTGCTTGGTGATTTCAGGAATATTCTTTACTTGCGAATAGCAAATGTCTTCAAGAATAGTATCAGCTATGCAATAATATAATAGAGGGAAGGTGCTTAGAGCTGATATTTTATAGCTATTTTCCTTTGCAAATTTTGACAACCACATGCACCTTGCGTGATATATAATCCTCCACTGAATCATGTTTATAATTTGTTGAGAAAGTATGACGCCTACTTCAAGTACTTATACAACTCTATCTTTAGGTCCTCCTGATTGAGATTTTTGCCAATCAACACCAATTTGTTGCTCTTCACACCATCCAAAAGTTTTCCTCCCTCGATTGTATCGTAAGTATCCCTTACTCCTTGGACGACCTTGACGATCTCTGGGTCTTTCTGTACTAATAATCCCTTCAAACGATGGATCTCAACTTCTTTGTCATTGATCTTATTTTCCCATAAGATATACTGGAGGAATGACTCTATTTGATCAAACTGCTCTTCACTTGCAAGGAAAGGAAACTCCAAAGTAACGGTGGAAATACGAGAATCGTGGAAGCTGGCAGAATTAGATAACAATGATTTACTGACCTTAGTAACGTCTCCCTCATATGCATGGAGATCCAAGATGAGATCAAGTTCGATATCTCCAAAGCTGGTTGTGTAGATGGGTGAAGTTCCATTGATGCTTCTAATTCTGTCAGTGATTGCCTGCACTTCTTTCTCCTTATCCTGGAGCTTGTCATACTTATTGATCAAGATAGTGTCAGCTAATGCAATTTGAAGATGAGCGGTGGTGATACCTTCTTGGAGTTGTTCTTCTTCCTGTTGCAATTCCTCCTCGGTTAAGTCCTCCACGTTTGTAGTTTGTGCATTTTTTACATGGTTGTTCTCCCGATGCCAATGGCCTCCGACATCGTCCAAACACTTCAACACATGCTCGGAGTCAACGACAGTAACCACACCGTCGATGTAGATGTTGGAGGACAAGCCTTCGTCGAGCCAGAACATTTTGGCGATAGGAGCAGGGTCGGCCACTCCGGTGGTCTCCAAGAGAATATGGTCGATTCTGTCCTTGGACTTTTCTACCAACTGTTCGATTGCCACTACTCCGTTGTCCTTGACGGTACAACACAAGCATCCGTTTCCAAGATCCAACCATTCTTGGATGGACTCGCTTTTCTCGGTATCCTTGATAGTGACGGACTTTTCAATAACTGACGAGTCCCCAAATTCATTGAGGATAATGGCCAACTTCTTCTTGGACGTTTTGCCGATGTTCTCGAGGAGGGTGGACTTGCCTGACCCCAAGTACCCGGTGATGATGGTGACTGGGATCTTGCGGGTAGGGTCTGACGAGGAAACGGATGGAGCTGGAGCCTCGGGGACGATGGCACCCGTGCTGCGTTCGGAGGGGATCGTGCCATCGGCAGGAAGCTCTGTCACGAGTTGTGGTATGTCGTCCATGGTGAGGATAGTGTGGTGGGTAGTACCAGAAAGTTGCGGCTGATCTGAGTAGTGCGAGCCGCGAATGGATCTGGTTGAAAGAGCCTGGAGAAGAGTGATGGACTATCCTGAAGCTTGGACCTGAGGACTGTTCCTGGTAGGCATTGAAGCACTCTTGTGATTTTGGCATTGCTGTGGTGTTCTTTTCGACTTTCCGGTGGCCTTTTTGGGGAGAGTAGAACTAGTACCCACTTTGGCAGCCAAGTTCCATGGGACAAGAAAACTAACAAGTGGCTTCCTAGACTACCAATACTGGGGAAGAGTGATGAAGCCAGCTGGATCGACTTGGAAGGCACTCAGAAATCCATCATCCGGCCGTTTTTCCCCAAAAACACTGGACTAACTTCTTCTGGGCGATCTCATTTGTTGCAACATTCTGGTTGACGCCCCAGCCATGGCGCTTCAGCAGCTCCAATAGTTCCAAAAGGGTCCAAACGAGGCCAAACGTGCCATTAGATGACTGTTCAGGTCGTCCATCTCTCTGAGCCCTGGCTGCTGCTCATTGGCCCAGATATTCCCATTCTCAGTACTCCGGACTTGATCGCGATAGCCCAATTCGCCTCAGCATTAACCGCGCCGTACGATCAATGGATATAAATTGGCAGACTTCCACTTTCTGGTCACCACAATGCTAAAATACAACGTATACTTGGACGCTGCCTTGTTGGCGGTCATCGGCTATCACTTGTCCATAGCTCCATTCACCAAAGTCGAGGAATCGTTCAATATCCAGGCCATCCATGATATCCTCAACTACGGAGTGTTTCCCCAAGAGGCCATTTTGGACAACTACGACCATATCAACTTCCCTGGAGTGGTTCCCAGATCCTTCGAGGGCAGTTTGATCTTGGCTGGTGCTGCTAAATACATCAATTGGCTCACTAAGCTCGTGGGCTACAACTTGCTCCACGAAAGAACCCAAGAGAACTTGGCAGGCTTGGTCAGAGGACTCTTGGGCCTTTTCAACGCCTACGGCTTGATCAGAATCAGAAACAGTGTCAACAAAATCAACGTCAGAGGAAAGGGCCAAACTAAAGGTACTATTGGGTTCTGGTACCTGGTGTTACTTCTCAGTCAGTTCCACTTATTGTTCTACTCCTCCAGAACCTTGCCCAATTTCATCGCCTTGCCAGGTGTCTTGCTTGGCTTATCAAAGATTCTTGAAGGTGACACCACTGGATTGACTTGGTTGGCCTTTATCGGCATAATTTTCAGATTGGAAGTGGGGGTATTCGCCGTGATTATTGCATTTGTTTCCTCTTTGATCTATGGCCAGTCCAACCTCATTCTCAACGTTATCTTCTTGGCTGTTGGTACGCTCTTAGGTGGTTTCCTGTCGTTTGCCATCGATTCCTACTTCTGGAACCAGAAATTGTTGCCTGAATTGTCGTCTTTCTTCTTCAACATTGTTGATGGAAAATCGGCTCAATGGGGCGTTCTGCCATGGTCTACTTATTTCAACAACTACCTTTGGCAATTGTTCAGACCTCCAATCATTTTATTGTTGGCTCTTCCTGGTTTGATCAATGATCCAGCTTCAGATGAAACTAGAGAGAAGATAGCTACCGATGACGGGAAATTTTTGGAGAACCAGTCCCCAGCCAAGAACTCGTTAAGAATCCTTTTCGTTTCTTCCCTTTTATACATTGCTGCTATGTCGTTCCAACCACATAAGGAATGGAGATTTATTGTCTACGTGGTTCCTATTTTCACCCTTCAAGCCGCCAATGGTCTTGCAGGTATCACTGATAAATGGAGCTTCAGTTTGTCCAGCAAAATTTTCACACTCCTTACTGTTTTTGGTATTTTTGTCAGTGCCATTTTGTCGTTGTTAATGGGATATGTTTCAAGCTACAACTACCCAGGAGGTCAAGCCTTGACATTTGTTAACTCATTCATTGATTCCACATATGCAAACAGCAGCGTGGTTGTTCACTTGGATACTGCCTCTTGTATGACTGGCATTAACAGATTTGGACAAATTCATGATGAGTATGTCACCTATGATAAGACCGAAGGACGTGAAGAATTATCCAACATTTGGAATGACATTCAAATCTTGGTTAAGGAAAACCCCATCCCAGAGATTGGAACTTCAGATGGTGCAGTATTAGTCTTTGAAAAGAAGAACTGGGAAATAATTCACACCGTTCCTACTTATAGAGCTTTGCAAGTCGGTCCAATTATCAGTTTGGTCAGAAGATTATCTGATTCCGACGAATTATTCAAGTTCGTCTTTTCCGTTATTGAAGAATTAAAGGAAGGAGAGTCCAAAACGTTGAAGAATATCTTGAGATCCCTTGTTGTTACACAGGACTACTTGTATGTTTACAATAGATTGGCCAAGGATGAAAACCTTGTGATTGAAAGTGGGGATATGTACAAAGACCAAGCCCAAGTTGGATTCGAAGAGGGCAAGACCCATGAAATTGAAGCTGAGGCCATTAAGGAAGCTGTCAATGCCGAGATCGACCACCTCGAAGAAAACTAGCATCTTTTGCAGTTTGCTCATATAGTAAGCTGAAAAATGATACAAATCTAAATAATAAACGTATTCTGAGTAAACTTTTACGTACTCAAGGCCCCCTTGATTGTTGGCTTTCATCAAAAGGAATACTCGTCATCTGGAGAAGGTGCAACCGTGATTAAATTGTTGCGCAACCTTTCCCTCAATTTCTTGACAGGTGAGAACTTAGGCTGACTTCCCTCCTCTTCGGTAGGAAACATTATCGGAGTGATTCTTCTTAATTTCTTAGCATTTTCAATGACAGTTTTCTCATCCTCTATCACAGTATGCGAAGACTGACTGAGGAAATCGGAACTATTCGAGTATACATCCATCGGATAATCCTCCTCGGGCTTTATAGGCTGAAAGTTGGGAGGCTTTGGAGGTATAACATTTGCATAAGTTTTAGCCTTTGTCGAACCATCATCCCTTGATTGCACTGGCCGTGGCCTTGGCTTTGATGCCGAAGGTTTAGGAATCATGCTCTTGTATCTGGACCCGCTGAGACTCTCGATATGTCGAGAAGGTGAGATCACTCTAAGATCGTTACCTGTATTCTTCTTTGGAGTACTAATATTTGATCGAGGAGTTGAAGTCCCCTTTGCTCTTCCAAAATGTTTCCTCAACGCATCGATTCTTTCATTTTTGATCCGTTGGTTTGTTTCTTGAAGTTTGGTAGGACTTATTCTATTAGTTTTGGGAGTGAATAGTAATCTACCATGAACTTGTTGCTTCAACGGAGTGAACAAATAACTGGAGTTAGGATCTTCCTCTGACCGAGTGTTTGTTCGCGAAGATTTATTTGCCAAGGGTGAGTGATTACTGATCATACTTGTATCTGCATTCTGGAAATCTTCTAGATTGTCCTTTGCTTCTCTGAGTTTTACCAACCATAATTCAAAGATCGACCTTAATTTTGCATTTTGCCATTTTTCGAGGAACATATCACAACTCTGGTTGTTTCTTTGAATTAGTTTCATATACTTCATTGACCATCGACTGAGCAAAGACTGTACCTGTTGAAACTGCTTGTTGTCGATTAGATTGTCAGCAACCTCTCCAAGATATACCCCTTTGTTTATGTATTGATCATACCAAATCAACAAGAATTTTTTGAGTAGGACGGAATTTTGAAAAGAAACGGCCTCCTCGAGTAGTATCAACTTAGCATTTGTTTTCTGGTTCCAAACACTGAAATATTGCTTCTTTGATCTAGCTTTTCTTACAAACTGGGCATACCTTTCATCAAGTTCATTAAGCTTTGCCTGTTTTTCATTGTAGCGATTAACCCACTGACGAATCATCAATGACAACAAGTTTGGATTTCTCATCTTCTGCTCGAAGCTGGCAATTTTCAATAGCAGCTTACTTTCGAATCTATCACCATACTTTGATTTCCATCTGCTTAATGCCATGGCTGTAATGAAGTGTTCATCAAAAACTCCAGTGGCCAAAAATTTGTCAGCCTTCCGATTGAGCTGATAATCGATTAAATGGTGCTGCTGTATAATTTTGTTGTAGAACTTTCTTTGGAAGTTCAAGTCGGCAGTAGCTTCGTATTCCATTACATCTTTGGTAGCTGAGAGCCAACGGGTAAAGCTATCCTGAAGTTTTGAATATCTTTCAAATTGGTGGGATCTCCTTGCTAATTCGACTTTTTCATCTTTTCTTGCTGTCCAAATCGTTAAAATCTTATCCTGAATGTCTAAGTCCTTTCTTCTTAGGGAATTATGAAGCTTGTACTTCAATAACCATTTCTTAAGACAATTCTTCATATCAATTACTGAATGCTCTGAGTTTTGTTGAAATACACGAAGAGTATTGTTCAATTTCCATTGCCTCAATGCAGATTTCAACAAATGGTTTCTTTGAACGCTATCAGCTAGTTCAATTTGTCCTTTCTTCGCCTTCCAGTGATAAAATATTTGCCTCTTCAACTCGACTTCTTTGCTCTTCCTCATTGCGTTGGCCTTTTGAGAAAGAACTAGTTTCCTCTTCCAGTGATTTTCAAACACATATGTGAGCAAGAGTGTATTGTTTGTTACCTGAGACTTTTTGAGTCCTTTTTCTAGGTCATGCATCTGTTTCCAGATTTTAAAGAACCGAGTTTGAATCCACTTACGTTCTAACATGAATAATATTGCTAGCTTATTCTCCCCCAATTCGTGCTCAATAGGTAGCTTCTGGTGCCATAAATTCCAGAACCTTACTAGTATTTGCTCATTTCTAGAGAGAGTAAACTTATCTGCAAGACTTTTAGCAATCTTTTGGAGCTCAATTTTATGATTGTGGCTTCTTTTGAGCTGAACAAATACACTGGATTGCACTGTGATTTGATCCATCCTTTGTGCCTTGGCTTGCAATTGCTTCATTCTCTGTGCACCATTAGACCAGCTAATGAAGTACCTTTTCAAGAACGCATTGTTAGCTATTTCAGTGAGTTCCCTATGATCTGATAATTTTTGATACCATTCAGACTTGAACTTTTTATCTAGTAACACGTTTTCATAATATTTGGATGCCTCTACTTCTAATGTGTTGAAGAGAAGTCGTTTTCCAAACCACTTCTGTAGCTGGGCCTTCTGTATTTGCTTATTCTCATTTTGAGCCCAACTGGTATGATATCTATCCCACAATGTTTGAACATTCAAGAATTTCTTGGACCAATTGGCAAACGCCAATCGTTTGATACTCGCATGATTGTTGTACTCTGAAGCTGCCAATCGCATTAAAAGTGTCGCATCTGTCCCAGGTGTACTTGAAAGTTTGAGATGAACTCCATGAAATCTGGTTACGGATTGCTTTATATTGATGTCTTCCGTGTCCTCTTCATTCTCATAGTCAACAATAGAATTAACCAAATGCACAATAGTATCTACGAATTTGAGATCTGAGGAAACAGACAATGTGGGCAAATCTTCATACATCAACTTTAAGTAGTACCTGAACATTGAAGGAAATTTGTTGTTGAAGTTCAAATCAAATTCATTCAACAATGGAATGATGTGCCTGAGGTTGTTGTATAATCTAATCTGGTCCTCTTTAGAATACGGGTGGTTCAGTGTTGGCTCGTCAATTGATTCGGATGAAGTCAAGAAACTAGGATATTGAAGACTTCTTTCACTCATGGAGTTTTGGGGGTGAGGAGATTCATTCACCAACTGTGAAGGAGTTTCGAGTAGTATCGGATTTTGATTATCGATTTTCATCTCAGGAAAAATTGCTACTTCCGAGAACACTCTGGAATTTACATCTTTGAACAGCTCTGGTAAGATTCGAAATCCTTCTGAATCAGACATAAAAAAATTGAGCACCTGGTTCAATTTCATCTCTTTGTACTCAAAGCTGTCTACCTCCATGAACTCGACGTTGGCATGTCTTTTGAACAAATTAATCATGATTCTTATGTAGTTCTTGTAGTCCCTTTCGAGGGGAGATTTGAAGCTGAGGATCTTGAGGAAGGCACCGTACAAGTAATCCAAATCGGGGTCACTGCTCAGGAATTTTTGCAGGGATGTTACAGGCTGGTGATCGTTCTCATAGCTGAAAATTGAATCTTGCTCGTTCTGTTCGTCTTCGACCTCGTTCAAGATGATGCTGTCTAGAAAATCGGCAATATTCTGTGTATCCTGCTCGTCAAGACTGTCCAATTGGGACTGAATACTGGAATAAAAGCGGAGCTCTTCCATGGCACACCGTTGGATGAAATCCACGAGCATTGACTCTGAATCGGCCTGGAACTTGATGAAAAACTGGATGAGGGTGGAGAGCTTGCCAAAGATCAACGAGTACGAGTCTTTGATTCGGATGGGCCGCTTGCCCTTAATTTTGGAGAGAAGCTCTACGAGCAGCTCGAGCACCGAGTGGTTCGAATGCACCTCGTGCTGGTTGAACGACTGGATGAACTGGACGATGTTGACATTTGTGAGTGAGTTTATCGCCCTATCGGAGGGAGAATAGTAGAGGATATCAAGTGTGGACGACGCGTCAGACTGCGACGAGCTGGTGCTATTCAACCTGAGCCTGTTATACGACTTATCATTGTAGTTGATCACCTGGATCACGTTGGCAATGGACTCCCGGAGAAGGGGCTCATAGGTGTGGTGGTCTTGGTGGGTGTGTAGTTGGTGGAGATTCTTGAGGGTTTTGTGGAGTAGGTCGGGGAGGGGGTCCGACATCGCACGAGGAGAGTCCAGACTGGGGCTGTGCCGTCTGAGGAGAGTACTGGAGCTGGCAGCTGGGTTGTGAAGGAAAGAACCAGATGGTTGTGCCCTCGGAAATGCGTCACGGGGAATTCTTCACGTGCCTGTCCTCCCGAATAACCTGTCTAATTATAAACTCAATCTAGGAACCGTTTCACTTTGCAACTATTAGACATCTCTGAACGGGAGATCTTCCCTGAAACCTACCACAGCACACCTTAGGCCAAGTGCAGCTCCAACGAGTGACATCGCTCTACTAAGCCTCAAATCGCAAATTAGCCTGCGATGTATCCCAATTCCATCCCCAGAGACAACCAGGACAAACGCAGATCGACCAGTTATGACCAGCAGAGGATAAAGCTCCCGTTTGTGAACAACAACGGCTCCCGTCTCAGTGTGAACAACGAATCAGGCTACCCCCACCGCAATTTTTCTGACGGAATAGTGACTGCTAGACCGTCCTATTCCGCAGAACGGCTTCCTACATCCTCACACAGCGCCCAAGATCTATACCGACCCAACGACTACCATACCGGAAGCCGTCTCTCCTCTAGCTTCCATGAAATCCCATCTCCAGACTTTTTCGACTTCTCGATAAACAAGGAGGAGAAAAATGAACAATCAAGACCTAAGCCATCGGAGTCCACACATACCACCAGACACAAATCAATGCACTATGATCCCATACCAGACCGTGAGTTGACGCCAAAATTGGAGGAAGATACCACATTTAGCTTCTCGGAACAGAACGACTCCAGCAACCAGTTCCTGACAACATCTGACCCTCCCTACCCTCTATTTTTGCCCCCTCTCCACCAGATCGGTCCTATCATCGAATCTCCCAACCGTGAAACCTTCAAGCAGGACTCCCCTCAGAATTCAGTATCCACCAGCCTCAGCTCAAATGCTATTGGCCTGATTATTGGTGGCTATAACTATAGTAATAGTTCCGTTGAATTGGCAAAATATAACTTGGACAACGTTAGGTCACACGAGTCGTCGATCAGACGAATTCCCTCTGATCCCAGACCATTAGAGGGTCCTCCGCTTTCCAATGAGAAAATACATGCAAGGAATGGTTCTGAAACTTCAACTATTTCCACCGCCTCATCTGCATCTACTATCACCCAATCGTCTGAGAAGGAAAACAAGGACAAGAGGTTTGTACGCTACGCTATGAATACCCAGTCCCCACTAGTAAACCCCTCTAATCGTTGGCAAATAGGCAATGTTCTCAGATGGTTAGAGCACCACAACTTCAATTCTTCCTGGCAGGAAACATTTAGGAAAAACGAGATTTCTGGTAATCGGTTTCTTGAGTTGAGTAACTTCGAAAAAGATTCTATCATCTGGAAACAGTTCACTAAGTTTTTGACATTCGACGAATACTCATCGGTAGAGAGATTCATCGAGTTGTTGAAACTCGAGATTTCACACAATGATCTGATTCCTTCGGCTCAACAACTCTACTCGAGAAAAAGCTCAAATGAATTGCCAACTCCTTATTCGGCTAATAGTTCCAACATGAAAACGGAGTTTAGAAAATCTACTCCAATATTTAATAAGTTTCCCTTGTCTACACCTTCTTCAATGGATTCTTCATCCACGCTAAACCTCCCACTGGCTGGAGCAAAGCAACGGCCCTTTTCATATGTGGATCCAAGCAACAGAAGCAAAGACACTTTGGTCTCTCCCTCGCACCATAAATTCTTCAAAAAGCATATTCGAACCCATTCGAACGAATCAAGGGACTCTGCGTCCTCTGTTAATGAATCCAGCAGACCTGTTTCTGGTACGTTTTTGAAGAATCAAACTTCTGCCAAAGAAATTCCAGCCAGAAGAGGTATCCTTAGCACTTTGAGAAAATATGGTGGTGATAAAGCAGCTGAGATCGTCAAACAAGTCCTGTCGTCGTCCTCCTCGAACTCGTCCTCGCGAAACACAAGTGGGTCAAATATGAAGAACAGATCTTTCAGTAACTTGAAAGACATCAAGCGAATGGCTCCGCCAGAATTTACAATTAGTGATGCCTCAAATCCCGAAGAAATTATTGTAAACCCTGAACAAAGAAAATCCATAGATTCAAGCAAATCTATCGTTTCGACGGTTGATGACACCACTTTGGTTCTCCAACCTATCAAGTCTACTGATGCCTCATCAGTGTCATTGAAAGAGCTGCCTGAGCCACTTGAAGAAAAATATTTGCCTCAACCATTAAATGCATGGCAAAACGAAATCATCGTGTTACTTACGAAGGACCATCAACAATACACAAAAGTCCACTTTGTGCCTGAAGACTTTGATTCATACCAAGCGTTGAAGGACAAAACCGTCAGGTGTTTGGATTTAATAAATATTGGAAAATTCACCTTTCACTTGACAGAATTTGACTCCAAGGAAGGAGCAGCTTTGCCTGAGCTCCTCTTATTAAAGCTATTGAAAGAGAAGATTGCCACTAAATTATTTGTGAGACAAGAACTAGCATCCCCTCTGGGAACCAATACTTTCTCTACTACATCATCAGACTCTAAATCGTTTGAGATGGTTGGTGAGAATGATGAAAAGGCCTATCCTGCAACTCCTCAGTACTTACTACAAAATGTTAAGGATTCCAAAGTCGATTACCTCAATTTCAAAGACATTATGGATAGACTTCCACTTGATATTTCCATGAGAAGGAGGAAATCTGGCAATGAGACAAAGCCTAAACAGGATACTCAATTCTTTCCACTCAAATTACCATTCCCTGCTAACAAAAGACATAGCGAGAGGCAGATTTCAACCCTTCTGATTAACACTACCCAGCTTGAGGATTATCCTAGAGCATCACCGGTGTCTGCTCGTTCTAATAACTCGTTCAGAGTGATCAGAAAAGAAGGAAGTGTGATTGACTTTGATAAAAGACGCAAATCACCATATGAAACCAATCCTCCTAAATTGATCCCAAACATTTACTCTTCATCGGTATCTGACCAATTGAAATCCCCAATATCTGCCACTACTGTGCAAACTTTGCGGGATAATCCTGCCCCAGAGAAGCCTGAAAATGAGAGAAGTGGCAGTATAATTGCAAAGAGGGCTGCACCTCCGCCTCCACTTAATAAGGTACAAAGCTTTAAGCGTACTGAATCTGTGTTGAGACAGAAAATGTCTGGCAGAGGTGAAGAGCCATCGGGATATAACGGATCGATGAAGAGGTTTTCTTCAAAAGCATCCTCCAGATCTGCTGGATCAAAGGAGATTGATCCGTTCCATGAGAACGAGATAACTTTCGATGATGTATCTGATTTTCTGTCCAGAAAAATGGACAACGGCGATGATGATGACGAATTCTTCGTTAAGCAAGTCAAGCCAAGTAAAGCTCAAGAAAATGATGACGATGATGATGAGGACTTCTTTGTGAAACCTATGAGTAAACCCAAAATTCCAGACCTGGTGGCCAAGCCGGATGATGATGACTTCTTCATGAAACCAATGAGTAAAAAGCAATCCAAGAGGCCCAATCTCCAGGTGGATGTCAAGATGGACGTCAGACCCCCAGTTGAAGAGGTTTATGATAATCTTGAAAAGTATTTCCCATACACCAATCTCGACAAGCCCATCATTGATGACTCGCCAGATTCACCAGTAGTCAATATTGGACAAACACAGAAGATAGTGCCTCTCAGACAGCCAACAATCTCCAGAACCTTCTCAAGTGCCAATATTTCGCCTGTGAAAGTGGCCACAGATGATCATGGGGACGAGGTTCTCTACTCCGAGAACACAGCTCCAGGTTTGAATTGTCGCCGTATGAAGACGATCAGAATTGTTGCGAATGAAGCTCGTCGTAAGAGAATGCATCAATTGTCCCCTCGAACCGTCAACACTGACAAAGTGGCTAATTTCCCAACTTCCCAAATGGGTCTTACCAGATCCAATACCAAGATGTGGGGCCAAAAGGTGGTGGAAGTCACATCTTCAGAAATCGAGCAGGGCTTTGTTAGCAAGCTTCGTAACAACAAGAATGGACAGTTTGAAGAGTTTGCGTGGATTAAGGGTGAGTTGATTGGAAGAGGCTCCTTTGGAGCGGTATACTTGGGCTTAAACGTTACCACCGGTGAAATGTTAGCGGTCAAACAAGTAGTTGTTAATCCAGGACGGGGAGGCTCTAAAAATTCCGATGGTATTGATGCTTTACATAAAGAAGTGAAAACTATGAAAGACTTGGATCATGTCAATATCGTCCAATACTTGGGCTACGAACAAAAGAATAATATCTACAGTTTATTCTTGGAGTACGTGGCTGGTGGTTCTATTGCTTCGTGTATGAAATCGTTTGGAAAGTTCGAAGAGCAGTTGATTCGGTACATCACCAAACAGGTGTTATTGGGGTTGGAGTATCTTCACTCCAACGGGATTTTGCATCGAGACTTGAAGGCTGACAATTTATTGCTTGAAATCGATGGTACTTGTAAAATATCCGATTTTGGTATTTCCAAACGGTCTCAGGATATCTACACCAATAATGCCGAAATGTCGATGCAAGGAACAGTTTTCTGGATGGCGCCAGAAGTCATTGACAGTATAGTAGAAGACAAAAAACAGGGTTACAGTGCCAAGGTGGACATCTGGTCGCTTGGATGTGTGGTGCTTGAAATGTTTGCTGGAAAACGTCCATGGTCTAATGAGGCCGTGATCAGTGCCATTTACAAGATTGGTAAAACTAAATTGGCCCCACCAATTCCTGAGGATATTGACCATTTGGTCAGTCTCGAAGCAAAGGACTTCATCAACAAGTGCTTCACCATCGACCCAGAAGAAAGACCCACTGCAAAGACGCTATTGGCACATCCATTCGTAAAGTACGAAGAACGTTTCTCGTTTTCCGACACCAAGTTGGCGCAGATGATCAAATTCAACTCGAGGAAAAGTGTAGTCAACTAGCTGGTTTAGAGTGGGTAATAAGTATTAAAATATACATTGGGATAATTAGGTAATTGCAAGAGAATTAGTGTAACTTCTTCAAAATTTTTGGAATTTATAAGGATGCAAAAGTGAAATACAAAAATCTGGTATAAAACTTCTGGATACAATAGAAGGAGACTACTGTAGATTATGTCAGAAAGATTTGTCTAGATATTACCGTTACTTGCTAGCAAATTCACTTCTTCTCAGGACCCGGGAAAGTAGAGATTGAAGTCACTTGAGTGTTTGCCCAAGGTTTTGCTCCTCCTGTTGTTCCATAAATTAGATTAGAGAATTTATCAAGGTGAGCTTCGGTTTCTATTCATATATTCTGCCCAGACGAGTGGATTGCCTCAGGGAAATTCTTCGAGTACGATCTGTCAGTTCTAGTGCTTAATAGACATTGGGGTTGTCTTAACACATTGCTACTTAAAATACCAGTTCATGAAGTAAAGTTCTGCTTTATTTCATCTCCACTCCAATATTGTAGTATTATAATCCTGGGTCACAGTCACTTAAACTAGCCTAGTATGATAGCCCAGTACAATAGTCCAGGACAAAAGTCACTTAACTTCAACCTACCAAGATAGCCCAGTAGGAAAGTGCAGTGACTGGCACTAAAACTCAATTTCCTAGTCCAATACCCCGACGGTCGCAACCTACAGGAGCGTGCTATGCCCCACCACCTCTTAATCTGATTCGTTCATTATGTACAAGTCTATATGTGCTGCTCTGTCACCTAGTTCACCTTCAATTCGTCCACCATCAACACCGTCTGGAAGGGCTCCACGGGAAACGTCTTCAACCGACGACATCTCTGCTTCTTTCTGTACACCTCGTAGTAGGGCTCTCTGGTGATCTCCACCACACTGGCTGTCAACTCGTAGGCGTCCTGGGGGATGCCCTTGTTGTCGTTGTAGGTGAATTCTGGAGACCCCAAAGTGGTGACGTCGTTCAACTTCAATTTGTCTCCCACCTGCACGTTCTTCAACTTGAACGGCAAATACACCCTGTCGCCCTTGGTGACCATGTATGGCATGTTGTGGAGCTTGAAGATGGCGTACAAGTGGTTGGAGCCGTTGGTGCTGATTTTGAGGGTGTGGAGGTCGGGCACGGCAGAGCGTACGGCAGCGTTACCCAAACGGGACATGCTAGAGAACGACCGCTGGGCGTTGAGCCCCATGAATCCTCGAATCATCGTGTGTATATCGAGAGGCTGTGGATATTTGCTTAGCTGACCTGGCAGTCAATTTGTCGCTGTGAGTGTGTAGCTTCCGCACGCCCTTTGTGTAATTAAAAATTTTCCCTAACATCAACAAATTTGGCGGACGGGAAATTGGCGGAACAATCTCCAGAGTCCAGTTGTATGAGGTCATGTACTAAAAGTTGATAACGCAACAATAGCAACATCCATTGACACTACGACGAACTCATACATACCCCCTGCCATTGATTGGGACTCCCGTGTTCGCTTATTGGCCTCCTTGCTCCACCGCCTCCTCGTCACCCACCACTGACTGGGACCATTGAAGTACTTGCCCAAGAGCCCTCCTCGTTACCCACCCTTGCATAGTCCCCACAGGACACTCGGCATACCATGTCTGGATCCTTCTGGAAGTTCAGCAATGGATTCACCTCGTTATCTAATATCCTGACGTTCTTGGAGAACCATTCCATCAGTCAGGACCACGGCGAAGCCCTGTATGAGAGCACCTACGAGGTGCTCTTGAAGCTCTTGGACGAGAATGATCTCTTGCAGGAGCTTTTGTCCAACAACCCCATGTTGTTGGAGTTTTTGCGTGAAGACGACGTGTTGGCCATGTTGGTCGACTTAGTCATCAACGAGGGCGATCCCAAGAAATTGGCCTTGACCGATCCATCGTTGCCTTCCGACGAGAAGCCAGAGCTGAAGAACCCCGAACCATCAACTTCATCTGAAGCCAGCGAAGAGGTTTCCGATACCGCCACAGAAGCAAACGATTCTCAAGACTCCATTGATGCCGACGAAACAGACGAAGCATCCAACGACGATGACAACGACGATGCAGACGAAGAATCCGAAGAAGAGAAAGCCACTCGCAGAGCCACCATTGCTGCCGAAATCTTGAGTGCTGACGTATGGTCGTTGACTGACACCGTGATGGAATCAACACCAAACTTGAATAAGTTGTGGTCCGTATTGGATTCAAAGTCTCCCCTTTCAATCAATCTCTCAACCTACTTCATGAAGATCATGGAACATTTGCTTGACATGAAATGCGACGAAATGATCTCGTACCTTATCGAGAATCAATCTACTTTAGTTGAAAAGTTCATGAACCACCTTTCCAACTCACCATTGATGGATTTCTTGTTAAAATTAATCTCCACTGATAAACCAGACAACTCCACAGGTATTATAGACTTTTTACAGAACCAGGACTTGATAACTCACCTCATTAACGCTTTGGACATAACAGACGAGAACAATGAACCCACAGAAGATCATGATAAATTGTTGGTTAGACAATCATCTGCAGCTGATTTCTTGAAGGCGTTGATCACCATCTCGGCTAATTCTACCACAGACAATTCAACTATTGGTCCAAGTGAATTGACTAGAGAATTGGTTTCACACGAGCAGATGACATGTTTATGTAACATTATGTTGAAGGGAGGTTATGCATTGGCCAATGGTGTTGGAATCATAATAGAGATCATTAGAAAAAACAATTCAGACTATGACATACTACCAGTTTTATACATCACTTTGGATTCACATCCCCCAACTGGTAGAGATCCAATTTACTTGGGTCATTTATTAAAGGTTTTTGGAAGTAAGATTGAAGATTTCAATCGCCTCTTGATGAGTGAATCATATGGAGATGATGACAGAAAGCTTAAGACTCCCTTCGGTGAAATTGAGCCTTTGGGCTTTGAGAGATTCAAGATTTGCGAATTGATTGCTGAACTTTTACATTGCTCCAATATGGCTCTTCTCAATGATAATAAGGGGTTCGACGTAGTAAAGGAAAGAGACGAGTTAAGAAAGAAAATGAAGGAATATGACCCCATCAGTTTCAAGTATAATGAAGTTATTGTCCTTCCAAACGACAAGGACCATGATGAAGACAATAATTCCAATAATGATATTGATGAAAGCAACCATAAAACTAATAAAGCAAATAAACATGATGATGAGGATGAATATGTTAATGACACTATTGATTCATTTAATTCTAAATTACAACAGGATGAAGATTCGATCGTTCAACATCACCAAGAAAACGATGATGATGAAGAAGAACCACATGCTAATGCAAATCTCACTGAAGAGCAAATTAGAGCCAATCCAGTGATTGGTGACTACTTAAAGATCGCCTTATTTGATACTCAAATCATCACAAATATCTTATCTATGTTCTTCAAATTTCCTTGGAACAATTTCTTGCACAATGTTGTTTTTGATATAGTTCAACAAGTTCTCAATGGATCCATGGGAATTGGATTTAACAAGTTTTTGGCCATTGATTTATTCCATTTGGGAGACATTACCAATAAGATCATTGAAGGCCAAAAGTTGTGCTCTGATTACGAGGATAGTCACAATGGATTGAGACTCGGATTCATGGGACACTTAACTTTAATCGCTGAAGAAGTGGTGAAGTTTATTCAGTTATACCCAGCCAACTCATTAAGCGAGCTCATTGATGTTAAGGTTGAAGACGATGTGTGGGAAGATTATGTCAGTAATGTTTTGTATGATACCAGAGAGAAGTATAATGCTATTTTAGGTGGTGGTGAAGAGGATGAAGATGAAGATGAAGAAGATGAGAACAATACCTTTGACGAAGGCTTGGGGGAGATCATAGAGGAAGTCAAGACTGGCTTAGTTTTCGATGATGCTACAGACCATGACTTACGTGGCAGTGGATATGATGAAGAAAACGGTATCGATGAGCCCAAGAAGACAGAAAAGGATCGCCTCGATAGTGATGAATCTGAATCTGATGATGATGATCATTTTACCAACTACATGTCACACCAATTGATCAACACTGCCTCTACGGAGATCTCGTCCAATATAGAGCCTTCTAAGGAGAAGTCTATTTCTACGTCAGACGAGAAAGAACAAGATGGCGAGGGTCGAATGGACCCCACAACTGATGACTTCGACCATGAAGATTACATCGACCCAAACGATGACGGTGTGTCTTACAAAAGGACCAGCTCATTATACGATGCCACAGGGTCCTTGTTAACTAGCTCGGTTAACGAGGAAGACGAGCTCAGTGAAGATTCGAGTTCAAGCTCTTCCGATAATGATGACGATATCAACTTAGAAGATGATGGTGGGGTCAATGACTCCACCAAGCTTACTAGAGCTGCCAGTAAAGGATAATCTGTTTAGTATACACAGATGTCATGCTTAATGAATGTATATGTATTTTATTTCATGTCTTTATGTCGTTCTCATTACGGTTTTCGTTCACATAGGCTCTGCATTTCCTGATCCGCTCTTTAATTACTAATTACTATATTGATCATATGAAAGCGTAGTTCTACTACCACATTAAAGAAGAGAACCTGGAATGAAAGGAGTAATTTTTCGCTTTGAAACCTAGAGTATAAAGTACAAAACGATCAAATATCGAGGAAAAGCTGAAACACCACAAGGGAGCAAATACAAAATGACAATATTATTAAATTATGAGTAGTATTCTAGTCCAGGCTAAAACACAGCATATTCGGTGCTGGGCTTTCTTCCCTCCCGCGACAATGGAGGCAACTCTGCCAAGGTGGATCCCACAGAAGCGGAACCAGTCCCATTCTTTGTAGGCACCCCTCCCATCAAGCCCTTGCTCATGGCAAGGCCTGAAGATCTCTCGCTGACTCCACGATCGTAGAACTCGTCCTCGATCGGGTGCATCAACACGGTGTTGTTGTTGGTGATGGTAAGCATGGTGTTTGTAGGCACGCAGATCCAGTCGCCTCTTTCGAAGGTCAACGGCTCGCTGGCCACAAAGATGACGTCTTGCGAACGGTTGAGTCTTTCCATCTTGAACAAGCCAGGCTCGTACTCGAAAAACCTTGATCCGGTACTGAAATGCAAAGATGCTGCCTCGTCGGTCTTGGAGGTAATGTATCTGCTCACGACGATGGATTCACCGTCGGTGACGGCAAAATTCAACAACGAAGGCTCGTCAGTAATGGCCACCTGCCAGTTCTTGATAAGCTCAGTTGTGGTCACCAACGCCTGTCTCAAGATGTTGTGGGTGAACTTTTCGTTCTTGTCGCCTGGGTTGTATCCCATCTGGTGCAAGGTGTTGAGGTAGAGCGCAAAGCAGCACTCGGAGTCGGTGGCTCCTTGGATGTATAAGAAGTATTCGTCGTCGAGGTGGTCCACAAGCTTTCTCTTCAACTTTTCAAAGAGAGAAATTCCTCCGTTATGCATAAACATCAACTTGCCGTAGGCAAACGGATGGCAGTTCGTCTCCGAGAGCACTCCCTGGGTAGAAGCTCGGACGTGTCCAAACACTAACCGTGACTTGGTACACATGGAGAGATTATTGAGGTTGACGTTGTTCCAAGCAGGCGTGATGGCCTTGAAGATGCACGGTTCGTCAGTGGAGTAGTAGCCGACGCCAAACCCGTCACCGTTGATGGGGTTTCTCATGTCCAACCGGAGTCTGGAGTCGAACGACTGGTTGATGATGGAGTGTGCGGGTTTGGTGAGGAGATCTGAGAGCACCATGGGCTCTCTGCCCTTGTAGATCATGAAGCGGCACATCGAGGGAATGAATGGGTCAAACAATCAAAAGCGAAGATATAGTTGAGTGGTTTGGAGTTGTTGGAGTTGATTTCTTGGTGGAGTCACTGGTTGGAGTTATTGCACAGTATGATTAGTAATTTGGCTGATTCCAGTGCTGCAGGTCAGACTCTGAAGTGTATTGCAGGTTCTAGAGTATAGACTGGCTGGTTCGGGTAATGCTTAGGTTTGTAGAGGTGCCATAGTCAGTCGCCTATCACGCAACATCGCACGTGATGTGAGATGGAGAGTGGGTGTTACAATTTAGAGAGAATGAGGGCACTGCTGAGGGCACTGCTGAGGGCTCCTGGAGACATTGCTGAGGGCACTCCTGGGGGCACTTAAGGTCGCTCCTGATCATGGTTCCACCTCAGTGATTCGTACTCCTTACTACCATTTATACTATATAAAGATCGATAAATTACTAGGAGTTACACCCGTATTTGCAGCTATGACAGACGTACCGAAACGAACAATATGTTGTAAACGAGATTGTTCAACCTATAGGAATTTATGCCTAATTTTCCATAGAAAGATACGTTTATAATTTGCAGAATTGTAGCAGAATAAAAGCAATTGGGAGGATAGTTGGGTCATACGGCCGGAATACAAAACCACGTGAAATGCGAGTTCCGGTCACCTGGGTCAGTCACTGAAGGCCGGTTGAAAAGGTGCTATAATCCGCTTTAACAAGCCTAAATCGTTAATACAGGTTATTATTGAGTACATCTACTGCTACAGCTCGTTTGAGCCAGCTGGATCGATCGGCTCGTGCAGGAGACCGAGTGCCAAAGCCGTAAATTATGATCACGTGACCGTTCATGACTCGAGAAAATACACCGGGAATATTTACGCTAGTTTAGTACTTTTGTGAAGCAGCATGGATGCGGATGTGTCCCCACTTTGTTTCCCAATTGCACCTACTGATCCCTGTGGGTCTGCACGAGCCGGTGTACTCTGTCACAATACGGTGTCTGCCTGCTCCGATTCTTGCACGTGATGTCCCGATTTTGTGGCTTTCCCCGTATGACAGCCCCGATCTGTCACTCGGACATGCATCACCTGACATGCGTGGTTTCCGTTACCCGTTACCCGTGGATGTGTCGCCCGCTGCGCGACATGCGACATCGAGTCATCCTGTCCGACACCGCCAGCTTCAGCCTCTGGAGGCGCCCCATAGCAATGCCCCCCACAACCGCCCCCCAGGGCCCCGTCTAGGTGTCCCGGCACCTGCCGGAGCCCCATAGTGGTCATCGTGCCGTTTGTACCGATCACTTCCCTTCTGCCGACGCCTGGATGCGTCTCTCGATCGCACATCCCTTGACCCGCACGGGGTCTGGCGGTGATTATACTCCGAGCTCCGGTGACTATAAAGGAGACGGAAGGGAACCAGTATCTGCTTAGCACATTCGTTTCCAACCTAGTCAGCCGACAAACACACTACCACACTCTGTTCAATTGCCACGCTCCTCCATTGACTGCCAGCCAATCACCACACCCTGCCAATTCCACACCCTACCAACTAGCCTATCTCCCTTATCATACTCACTGCTCCCACAATGTCTCTTTTCAGAACCTTGCAGAACTCGCCTGCCACCATCAGCATTTTCCACAACAACAAGGTGCCGCTCTCCACCAAGCTCTACCAGATCTTGGAGCGTGCCGAGGCCCAGCTGGACGAGAAGTTCCGCATCGACTTGATGGCAAACAAAATCCCTACCTTCGACCAGTACCAGGCCATTGCCAACTCGTTGCACTCGCGAGCCGGACGCACTGCCTTGAACGACTGCTACCCGTTCTTGCACGACCAGCGTAACCTCCACAGCGCCAACCAGACCGTCACCTTCAAGGGAGTGGAGCCCACAAAGATCTTCAACGAGCACGAGTACTCCATCATCTCCGAGATCTTCCAGAACGCCGTGGAAGGCAAGGAAGACGGCACTGAGGACGCGGATCCCGTGCACATCTTCGAGCCACCATTGGTGGTGGACTGGGACCAGAACTTGATTGCTCGTGACGAGTCCCTGCTCCAAACCCTTCTCGCAAAGTATCAATAACCTGTATATAGCCCCCATCTTCACATGCCACATAACCAGACCCAAACCGCAAGCCTGTAGACTTCCTCTGGTAAATTCTGAGTGAATCTCCCATTTACCGAGTAACTCTCTTCCTCAGTGTAATCATCAGAGCAAATCTCTACAGAGTAAATTTACTCAAACTGATTCTATCATCAGAGTAAACCTCCCATTTACAGAGTATTTCCCTTATCAAGCATGTCCGTCACCGCCTACTTGACTGCCTACAACGCCGTGTCGCTTGTGTTGTGGTCGTACTTGTTGTACACCGCCGTGGGAGATCTCCGCAACCATTGGGACGGGCCCAACACCGACTACCAGCGGCTCTTTCACAACTACTCGATCCGCCTCGTGGGCAAGGTGCCCCACCGGCTGTTGGTGCAGACACAGGTGTTCAATTCTGGGATTGAGATCTTCCATTCGTTGCTGGGGCTCGTGGCGACCCCTGTTGCCACCATGATTTTACAATCGCTGGCACGGCTCTTGATTGTGGTGGGGATTTGCTGGAAATTGCCCCAGAGCCCCGGAAACTACCACTTTTGGGCCTTCACCGGCATCCAGTTGGCCTGGGGCATCACCGAGGTGGTGCGGTACGGGTTCTACGTGCTCAAGCTCGTGGGTGTACGGGTGCCTCGCTGGCTCACCTGGCTCCGCTACTCCACGTTCATCGTGTTGTATCCGTTGGGCCTTGTTAGCGAGCTGACGGTGGTGTACTTGTCGCTCGGCTCGGCATCGGGTCTCTACTACTACTTCTTGGTGTTTGCGTTGGCCATGTACATTCCGGGTTTTTTGAGGTTGTACGGACACATGTTCAAGCAGCGGAGAAAGGCATTGGCCAGGAGATAGTGGGGATAAGATTACTAAGACAATCCGAGAGCCCCTGCAAAATTCATAATATAGTTGTTGCTGAAGGAGTACCTTGCTCCAGGACCTTCCAACAATCAGGGAGGGTGGTCATATTAATCAATAGATAAATATAATGAATTCAATAATGAAAGGCAGGTAATATCGACAATTATACCCAAACTCGTTGCTTGAGTGTTGTGTTTTCGTCACTCGGCTAACTGTTGATTTGATATTATGTGGAACCTACTTGAGTATGGAAAATACATAACAATCGAAAACATGTAGAAGGCATGAGTTGGTTTGAGTGTAGTGACCCTATAGTTGGCTCTCTGATGCCCTAGATAGTTCGACTTTCAGTGAATTAAGAACTGCAGCCAGGTTTTCTGAGTAATTGACTCTACTGTGGAAAAAGCCAGTTAGGACCTTGTGGTTCAGATTCAGACATACGTTTTTTAGCGGAAGTTGCTAGTATAAGCATCAATGGTAATTTATTTATACTTTCTTCGTGTATTGGTCGACCTATGGAAGCATTCACAACACATTAGCTCCATTGGCCTTGTACTCCCCAATTAAGACCCACGCGAGTGGCTAATTTTTATCTTCAGCTCTACAAGCCCCAAGGCCAACTCCGTGGCTTGTGACTTCCTTCAGGCAGAAAGCGATACATCAGTCAGCTAACGGAAAGTTTCTTCTACAAACCACGTAAATATACACTGATAGTCTCCGTATATGTAAAAGCTCAAACACAGTCAAGTACTAATATTAACACTTCATACAAGTAATTCATTTAATTATGAATCTTATCAGATGCCAATTATATTTTCTCAACATTTCGCAATGATCTCATATTTTTGCAACAATTTGCTTACTATTCTTCATCCACTCAATTAAAAACTATTCTCCATGAATACACAAGGGGCAGCGAGTTTCTAGGAAGCACTACCATGATCTACAAAACCATTCGTCTTGGCTATGCTGGAGTTAGCTACACTATTAATTCGCATCCACCGATATTGTACCACTTATCCATCTCCCACCACTTGGACGAGCATTACAGAGCCCGTCCTGCTACATAGGGGCAGCACTTCCGTCCTAGACCGACAACATATGACTTTCCCCTTGCCAAAGACTTGCCAATTGCACGACAAATGCTTTCCTAATGCCGCTGATATCCCATAACCCATTCTGTCGCGTGCCCGAGGTGCGAATAATTATCAACACATTTTGGATTCCCAACAATACAGTCCTAGCCTCATCATGTCTGCTCCAGCCCAAGCCCACCCCAAAAAGTGGCTCATTGCCTACAATTCCATCTCCGCGTCGTTGTGGTCCATCGTGTTCTTCAACACCGTGTTCGTGGGTGCTTTCCTTGGCCAGCCATCGTTGTTCGACTTGACTGGTAAGATCACCATCGCTGTCCAGTGTTTGGCAGTCACTGAAATCTACAACTCCGCTGCCGGCGTAGTCAAGACGCCACTTTTCACTACCGTGGCCCAAGTGTTGTCCAGATTGGCTGTCGTAATTGGTGTCTTCTTGGTGTTGCCAAACTCGCCTGCCAACTACCACTGGGTCTACATCACTGTTTGCTTGAGTTGGTCCATCACCGAAATCATCAGATACTCGTTCTATGCCATCTCTTTGCGTGGCGAAGGTGTCCCACAATGGTTGACCTGGTTAAGATACTCCACCTTCTTGGTGTTATACGTGACTGGTATTTCGTCTGAGGTCGCCATTTTCGTGTTGTCCTTGGACGAAGCTGCCACTGCTGTCGGCAAATGGTACTCCTGGTTGTTCATCGCAATCTTGGCCATCTACGTTCCAGGCTCCTACATCCTTTACACTTATATGATCAAGCAAAGAAGAAAGGTTTTGTACGGAAAGTCCAAGAAGACTCAATAAGCAGTTTGTCTTAACTATTTACCACGAGCACTACAAGTTTTCACGGTTTTTGGATTTGTCTATAATCTCTATAATATTGCTAGTTTATGGCAATGTATGTAATTCAGTAATATTATATTACACGTTGTGATCCATGCGGTGGAGTAAACCAAGGGAAAATCCTGTTCTATATGTGCCCCACTATTCCTCCCGCAAACTCTCGATCCATCTGATTAAACGCTCAATGTAATCGAAAATGGTATCTTCGTCAACAAACTCAAAGTTTTCTTCCAGCTTCGTCTTGGAAGTTCCACTCAAATAACTGAAGAAGTTCATGGAGTTAAAT
The DNA here is from genome assembly GCF_001661415.1 of Suhomyces tanzawaensis NRRL Y-17324. NCBI lineage: Eukaryota > Fungi > Ascomycota > Pichiomycetes > Serinales > Debaryomycetaceae > Suhomyces > Suhomyces tanzawaensis. The sequence goes on from NW_017963637.1 coordinate 377,154, forward strand.
TTCTTCTTGGGAGCTTTGACACTCTTTTTATTGTTTTCAAACACTACTCTGAATCCCGTACTAACGAAGATCAGATCGTATTTGATTATCAATTTGGTGAGAATCTTGGTCACCAAGTAGTTGGGAGTATAGTTGTACCATCTCAAATCCCAACTAATAAGTTTCATTAAGTGGAGCATCACAAATTCCAAAGAAAGGTATTTGGTCTCCAAAGTTTGTACGAATGGCTCAAAATAGTTGGATGACAGCTTCAAAATCAATTTGTTACTGAAGAATTTCAAATCATAATCATCATTGAACAATTCTATTCTTGATCCAGTAGTCTCACTCAATATGAACTCGTCATAGATTTCCAAAAGTTGAACAGTCCCAAAATAGTCAAAGCCTCCTTCCACAGAAGTACCCATGACACTAGTGATGAGCGAACTAATCGATTCCTCAAGATTGTACTTGACACCCCACCCCAACAACCCCAACATTTCCCACTCTAATGCACTATGCTGTTGCTGCTTGTCATTTGAGGAGATAACCATGATTGTTCTTAAATCCTCGTAGATGATGAGAAACAATTGCTCTAGCCACTTTTCACAATATACGGAGGGTTTGGGCGAATTCTCTTGTCCATTATTTACCACGAATTCCCCATCGCTTGTCTTTAAGTCCGTTGTAAACACCTTTTCTTTAAGACCCACTATGGTATCCCATCCAACAGTGGCCACAAAGTATGATAATAAATCGTAACATCTTCCCCAAGTAGATTTTCTATTGAAATCCAATATTGAGAATCCCAAAGACCCCGACGATTGTGAGGTAAACAAGCCTTTTACTGACGAGGGACCTGTTAATTTAATTAGCTGAGGATCAACTGAAGAAATTTCTCTAGCAGAGCAATTAATCAATGGGGATTGATAAAAGTAGTTTCCATTGATTGGATGTCTCAAATACGGGGTAAATAAAGGAGTATCGCACCACATCTTCTTTATTGAACCTTCATAAATCATATCCTCGCCTGAAATCTTGACATCTTTGTTTCTGGTTCTACTGGAGGAGTAATTTTCAACAGGAACTTGAGGTAATGGAAAATAGCTCTTGAACGACTTGTCCGAAATGGTTTCCTCATTGACGTTGTTTAGTCTATGCACAAACGTAGACATGAATAAATCCTTGGTACCGGATATCTCGTCTAAGTCCGCAAAATCCTGCTTGGGATTGATTATCACAGGTAACGAATTCATCATGAGTAATGCATTTTCATAGTCTTTGATCAAAATATAACACAAGGTTAAGTTGAACCAACACTCAAAATCTAATGGCAAGATTTGAACACATTTCTTAGCAATAAGTAGTGCCTGGTCATAAGCTTCCTTCGTTATCAAAAACTTGACTTGTTCTATCAAAATAAGTCCCAGCTGAGTTGTGTACATAGAGTTTGTAAGCAAATGGCGATGGATCACTTCGAGGTATTGCTTCTCCACATTTGTATTATTCTGAACCTTTAAAAGTTTTAAAATCACATAATCAAAATCACAATTGGGATAAATTGCCCGTATTTCATCAATGGCGTATTGATTGACAGCTCCACTCAAATCCAACTGTACTAATCTTATCAAGGTATTTACAAGGTTGTTCCGATAATGATTAGTTTTTTTGCTTTGGTCCCCTTTGTTCCCACAAATGGTGGGCAAGCCGTAAGAGAGATTGCTTCCACACAAATGTCCCTTGTTCAAGAATTTGGCCAAAAGACGAACTGAATGCTTCAACTTGGCCTTGGAGTCTATGAAATTGGAGTAATTGACCAAACCAGTCAACTGGCTTGCTGGATTGTCCACTTGGTGAAACAATCGGATCAAATGCGAGGCCTTCAATTCGTCCCAGTAGCTCAGAGGCAATTGCTTGATGGTGTGATGGTTATAAAGCAAGGTCTTTCTGTGGCTACCTGGGGCAGAGCCTGAAGGGTTGGGGATCACTTGATAGGATTTGTCTATTTGGACAGGGGTACTCTTGAGGGAACTATTCATATGGACCACGAACCGAGCTCTGAAGTCGGACTTGTTGAATATGTTATAGGAGCAGTACGTGATGACCATCTCCCTCTTCGAATGCACGTACCTTTCGCTGGCCAATTCCGATTTTTTGAACTGGTACTTGTCATCCACCACCTCTATGCCGATCAACTGGAGGATGTATTCCTCGATATCTTCCTGCAAGTAGTCGAAGCTGATCCCATTAGCATAGTGGTAGAAGCCGATGTATCCGTCGTCGTGTTTCTGGTACCCCGAGCCACTTTCGGAGGCGGTCTGTTTGGTAAAGTCGTTCTGGTTGTAGGTATTGGAGGTGGTGCCAAAGTACTTGCCCCAGTGGATAAGGTCTGGCGAACCTGAGGGGTCGTAGCCTGGACTCGAGCCCACCTTCTCCTGGAATTTGGCCCTCAACCCCAAGCTTTCACCGTAGTTGGTCTCTCTGATGCTGGGAAACACCGTGAATGGTGACTTTCGGGAGGAATCATAGTTGATGGTGGGAATGGATGACGACGACACGTTTGGCGTTAGAATGAAGGGGAGCGACGAGAACAGCTTTGGTCTGGCTTCGGTCATGGCGGCTGTTTTGCATGGACCCGATCCGTTGTGCAATTGTGGTGATGTGGAGGTTTGAGTAGTCTTGGCCTGATCTAGTGGTAGGGGCACGCGCGACTGAAGAGGTGGAAACGACATCCAGGAAGGGTCTGGCTGGGCTGGGTTGGTGCCAGCATGGACAGTTTGTCTACATCGAGCTCTATTTCGCCGTGTTGTGGATACTACAGACAGAGAATACGCCTACATGATACTTCAACATACTGCATAATGTGGCCCGAATTAGCCTTCTTAGTAGCCTGGTTAGACTTCTTGACACATGCATGCAAGGTTCCGTGGTTCGTGGCATGTATCCATACGCATCTCGTGCCGCTTGCTTCCATACGTGACGTATCGCATTGTATAGACAGGCGATCCCGGCATTGTAGCAACGTAGTGTATTGGCAGTTGCGCAAGATGTGCTCCTTATTGTCTATCAACCGGGCCAATCCCGCATCAACACTTAGAAGTAGACACCACCAGAGAATTCGGTATGTCACCGTATGATTTATGGCTTAAATGGTCCAATCTGGCTCCACTGTCTCTATTTAGGGCCCTCCCATGCAATGGTAGCACATTTACATACAACGTGCTTATCCGTTTCAATCGTGTGTTTCTGTATTACTCCAAAGTAACACGCCTACAGCCTGTCTTTGTTACGTGAATCATGCATAAATTATTCTACTCTAGTCTCCTCTAGTAGAAGCTCTCTCTTTCTCTGTCGATTACTCTCCAGTCCTGTTGAGAAGTTCGCCGTATTTCAGGACAAAATCACTCAATTCTTCAAGAACCTGGCCTATGCCCTTGCCGTGAGCAAAAGCTATCCGTCCATTATCTCCACTGACCTTGCTCAAGTCTTGTCTCAACTGTAAAGTGGTAGCACATCCTTCGACTCGGGTGACAATGTGATTGAGCAAGGCAACCACATCAGACTCTTTGAATGCCGTGTTCCGCTCGATCATGTCTCCCGACGACTGGTGCAAAAAGCCCTCGTTCATGAGTGTACCTCCGTTGATTGAAGAGCAGACATTCTCCAATCTCAACGATACAGTTCGCAACTTGAAAATGGCATCAACTGGCAAAGTTCCTACTATTCTGGTACCAATAGAAGTCTCATTCTGCGACCTCTGAAGCATCTCCTGTCTTATCTTCAATTTCTCAGGGAATGCCAATGTGATGGGCTCGGGGGTTTCAAGTCCCTTCAATTTCCTCTCACCAAGGGTATAGTAGTAACAGCCCACCTCCTCAATGGAAGTGAGTTCCTTCTCAATGATTTCCCCTGCACGGTGGTTGCCTTGGTACGCATCCATCAAGGAGATCTTTCCTGCCTTAATGTCCTCGTGGATTTTGCCCAATGCTCCGATTTCATCAAGGAAATCGGAACTCACGGCGATTTGTCCACCATCAGCAATAGCACTGATTCTAGAGGTACGGTTGACCATTGGCCCGAAATAATCCATTCTTCCTGTGATCACATCCGGTTCACACACGGGGGCACCCCAGTGGATACCCATTCTAACGCTTAACCCTCTGAAGAACACGTTTCCGTTGCTATCAGCAACCTCGCAGCATTGATCAGTCTCCAAGATTTCAGATGGCCAATCGGCTGTGAGCAAGTTTTGTTGGACGTTGAAACACCATAATAAGGCCGAGGTTGGGGATGGGAAGGACACCATAAATGCGTCACCTTCAGTCTTGACTTCGTAACCCCCCACAATTCTTAATTGACGTCTCATGATACTATTGTGGGTCTTGATGGCCGATCTCATTGATGCAGGATATGTATCCCACAATAAAGTAGAGTTCTTAATATCAGTAAACACCAAGGCCAATTCGCCTACTGGGGGTTCGATTTCTTCTTCGAGTCTTCTCAACTGAGAATCTCCTGTAACAAAACGGTCTCTTCTCTTCTTGGCAGCACCGTAAACGTCATTCTCTCTTCCCAAATTATGGTATAATGCATTGGAACCAAATTTCAGTCTACTCAACTTTTGCTCTCCTAAGGTGACCACGATAACTGCAATCTTGTCAGAAGCACCGTAGCAAATTGCAAGATCTCTCAATTTTTGAGCAGCCAACATAGGGTCATCTTTCTCTTGTCTCAAAATATCAACCGCCAATTCGTAAGAGATGAAGTCCCACAAGATCTTGGTAGCCAATACAATCACGTCGTCGGCTGCTGTAAGACTGATTTCAGAAATGTCTGGACCAGAATGTGTATGTGGTAAGTAGTTGAAGAAACCCACTCCTCTGGAAACGGTCAAATCCCCATCGAGGGCACCATCTCCAGAGACGTAACCACCCGAAGCTCTAATTCTTTCAAACTCATGTCTATTAGTTGGATCATGCTTGTGCGTCAAAGGAATATGATCACCATTGTTTCTAGACAATAATGCTTCGATATCACCAATATTCGCAGTGTAAAGCTTCTTGTTCTTGATATAAATAATGGTAATAGCACATCCAGCGTTACCATCATCCCGCAAACTGAGATCAGAAAAGTCTTGTTTAATCTGAACATTCGGTGGGAGATTGTTGTTCTGCTTAGCAGCTAAAATACCATTAACTTCCTTGTTCAAAGACAAGAACGTTCTTCTGATTGCATCATTAATTTCATCATCGCTTTTGATTTTCTCAAGCTCATTGGTGAAATTAGGAACAAACAATGCCTTTGCCAAAGCAGATATCTTATGGGCCTGATTTGGTGCTCCACATTTTCCATCGAAAGAACAAACTAATAACTCACCTTCATTACCTCTGAATTTTTGAATGAAAATATCTCTTGATGAAACATGATCACGCATACCCATGGAATCGGATACACCATAGCCAATACTATCCAACTCAGAAGCGGTGGTTCTAATTCTCATTTCGTTATTTTGATCAGGGACCGAGGTAGATGTCAATGTCACATCAATAAGGCCCAAAACTTTCAATCTTTTCAATACAAGCAAGCTGTCAAAATCTTCTCCTGTTTCTGGATTCTTAACGTGACTTTGTTTGATTTCAAACCTCTTGTTACCTGAAAAATTGAGATACTTTAAGTTCTTATTCCAGTGCCAACTCCAGTCGTAAGGCCAATTCGAAATGTTGTATTTCAATTGATTTGAACCTACGTCAAGGTGCTGTAATTCGGTCAACTTACTCAATTCAGCAGGTAATGCAACAAGCTTGTTGTTATTGACGAAAAGTAACTTCAAAGCCTTGAGGTTTTCCAAATCATCAGCAGGAAGGGTAGTGAGCTCATTACCAGACAAATATAATTCCGTGAGTCTCGTGAGTCTCCTCAACCCCCCTTCAGGAACTTCAAGGAAATCATTGTATGATAAATTCAACGATTTCAAAGATATCAAAAAGGATATGCTTTCGAAACAGTCATCACTTAATCTATTGTCAGCCATAGTTAAAATCATCAAACAATCCGCGAGTGATGAAGAAGTATTCGCAAAGCTAAGGGATTGAGTAGATCCTTCGGTAAGTTCTCCTTTGTCAATTGTATCAGATTCATCCCCTCCCTCGATATCAATCCTGGACGAAAATTCCCCAGCTGAGGAAGGTGTATCATTTTGGAGTGGTGAATGGACAGATGGGCGTCTGGAGTCAGCAGGGCTATCCTTACCACTAATTGGATCAGCAACGAAATTCCTAAAGTTAGCGGAAGACAGAATTCTCTTCGCAACGGAAAATGGGGGCTTTGGAAATGATGTCATAATGTTCGAAGAAATGTTCAACATACTTAACGATTTCAAGTTCCAAATCTCATTGGGTAATGTTTGCAAGTTATTGGAGTGCAAGTCCAAATACTGTAAAGATGACAACTGACCGATTGAAGAAGGTAATGTCTGCAAGTTGTTACCATAGATAGAAAGAAATACTAACTTGTTTAATCCACCTAATTCATTGGGCAAATTGACCAAATGGTTCTTGTCCAATACAAACTTTTCAACGTTGGGAATCTTAGTCAAAAATTCGGCAGGAATTGAGGTGATCTTGGCTTTTGATAAGTCTAAAATGGTCAAAATGTTAAGAAGACTTTTGAATTGCAAATTTGTGGTAGGATTTCTATCGAAATGTAATAACCTAAGGCTTTCCATTTTATCATTAAAAGTAGAAATGTTATTCTTAGATGCATAGGTGACCTCTAAATTTGGTAACAAACCCAAAACATCCACATTGGAGATTTGGTTATATCTGATATCAAGTCTTTTGAGATTGGTCAACTTACTCAAGTATTTTGGAAGCTTTTTGGTCAACTTGTTAGTACAAAGGTTAAGCTTGGCCAAATTGGTCAACTTGCATATGGATTCAGGCAACTCAGATAAATCATTGTATGATAAATCTAAATCTTGCAAGCTAGTTAATTCACTAAGGGGTTCTGGGTACGAATTGAAGTAGTTGGAAGACAAGTTCAAGGAGATCAAATTTTTCAACTTCCCAAATGATTTTGGCAAGTGACATAATTGATTTGAATTAAGTTTTAAATGAGTGAGATGTCTCAAATGACTAATTTTTGTTGGAAGCTCATCCAAGAAGTTCTTTTCCATGTCAAGATATGTCAATTTTGTAGCTTCAAGGAAGTTCATTGGAAATTTTGAAGCACCATTTCTGGAAAAAACAATGGATGTAAGATTGTTACAAGACTGAATAAAATCAAGGGGAATGTAAATCGACGGATTATTTGCCACATTCAATCTTTCAATTTCATAGGTATGCTGATGGAAAATAATTGGTATATTCTTCAAGTCCAACCCAGAGATATCAACATCGACGTAATCTTTCGATAATAATGTCTCCTCGTCATGAGTCAAGTTCCTCAAGAAAATGTTTTCAACCACGAATTTGAATACAAATGACAAATCTTCACGACCAATGATTCTAAAATTATCCGCCTCGGTATAACCACTTAGCATTAACAAACCCAACTGAATCTTGAGAGGCTTTTCAAAAGGCTCAAGAACTTTGACAGAGTTACCAACGTAGACTGATAATTGATAATTCGAAGTAGAATCAAGAAAAAACTTCCTCTGGACAATATTTAATAATTCGGCTGTGGTTGTCTCCAATGGACATAAAATAGTGGTAAAAGTATTGTCTTCTTTGAACACTCTGACAGTATGATTTGGCCCCTTGGTTAAATTTTTGGCATCAGCTGGGCTGGGTACAATATGAGATGATTGACGAGACCCATAGAGAACCGGAAGATTCAGCTGTGAGGGAAGGCGAGCCAATTCCTCCTTTTTAGTATGTTTGTGCTTTTTGGTCTTTCCTTCGATAGAAGAAGCCAGAGTAACACTTGAAGAAGAAGAAGTATCAAGTTCATAGTGCTGCTGTTTGTCATTAGGACGATCTTTTTCATCGCTATCGTCAGAACCAAATAAATCAAACTCCTTTCTTTTGGGATCGTCAAGCTTGACATCCCAACTATCAGGAGCTTTCCAGCTTCCGCCTTTTGCATCGCTAATATTCTCATTTGAATAGGAAAGAGCCATATTGGAAACCGAATGTCTGGCGGGCAACTTTATCTTGGATAGTATTGGATCATTAGAAGTCGTGGACTCATTCTGAGGTGATTTCACGATTCCCTTCATTTCATCTAAATTCATGTCTAAGTTGAAAGTGGTACCAGAGGATGCTAAAGAAGGACGAGCAGAGTCGCTTTTGACTGCATGAGGTGAGTTGTTGGCACTTGTCGGAATATAACTACTCAATGGTGGGGTAGTGACTGCTGGAGGAGCAGAAGCAGCATTGTGATGATGATGATGATCCAAAGAAATAGATGGGATTCTAAACTTGTGCTTAGATGACGATGAAGATGTGGAGCTGGCACTTTTTCTTTGGTGATGGGTGTTGGAAGAGCCAACAGATGCAGATCTGTTGGTGTTGGAGACTGAATTCTGTCTGCTTCTGGAATCAGAGCCACCAGGATGGTAGAATGCATCATTTTGAGGGCTGATACTCTGAAGCTCAGACACAGGCTCGACCTCCTTTCTGCTCGAATAGATCAATTTTCCAAGCAACGAGCCGCTCTTTTTCTTGAATCTGGGCTTGATTGGATGGGTCAATGGTGGGGTGTTGGAGCCGCCTCTGGGGTGCTGGTTGGCATGGAATCCACGGTAGTTATCCTTCAAGTTGGAGGTAGTACTTCTCACCGGATCTCCGCTGGCCATCTCTTCCTCTTCGTGAGTCATGGGAAAGGACACCACCGATGATCTAGGACTGTAATTGTCTTGGGAGAAATTGGATGCTGAATCTTTGGTATGCAGAGGGCTGTCACTGGCCCCATTTTCTTCGTCGTACGCATATGTGAACAACGCATTCACGTCGTCGGGTCTGGCGTGAGGTTGGTTGCCAGAGTTGATGGATGAGTTGGACGAAACGATTGGCGAAATGGTGGTGGACGAGGTTCTCTTGGAGAATCCCGGATGTCCGCCACTTTGCTTGCTTCCAGGCGATAATTGACCACTGTTGGCCCCAGCAGCAGCAGCAACCATCGTGCCAGTGGTGGGGGAGTTGGGGTCGTTGGAGACGTGAGCCCGCTTGACGGAGTGGTTTTCGTCTTTGTGGGAGGGCAACTGGCCAGCAGTGAATCCGAACGACGGCTTTAGGTTTGTTTTGGATTTGTCACGTCTCAAGAAACTCATTGATGGTGGTAAGTGTTGGAGATTGACGGTAATTGACCCTTTAGTAATTTCAGCGAGGTGGAACGTGACTGTGTGCACGTGACTCATTTATTGAAATTTCATGTTCTGAAGTACCGGGCGCATTCTGCGAGCTACTGTGCTTAAACGGTACTTCCAGCTGGCCTGCGGAAGCGGTCGTGCCATACACCCACGGATGCCCCCACCCCACCGCCGCCAGTACCCGGCATCACCCCCACTCACTACTCGGAAGCGCCGTCTTCCATTGATCTGCACGTGACAGTTTCGCGGTCCCCACCGAAAAACGTCGCCCCGCACGACTACCCAAACAACTGCGTGTCAATTTGTCGAACAGTGGGGCCAACCGTTCCAGTCAGTTTCATTCATTCGGTGCATCCTTCGGCTCTGTACGTTCCTGTTAGCTACACAGACTCCCTCCACCGATGTCCTACCGAGGTCCTAACCAGTTTAACAATCACTTTGGCGGCGCCAACGGCGTCCCACCCCCCACCAATCTTGGTCCAGTTTCATCCTCCAAATCACCATTGGACCAGTTTGAAGATGTGTCCAAAAAAGTGGAGGAACTCATCGACTCCTACTGCAAGCCACTCAAGCCATACGTGCCTGCCATCGGTAGAGCGTTCATCGTGGCCACATTCTTGGAAGACTCGTTGAGAATCATCAGCCAGTGGTCTGAACAGGTTTACTACTTGCATAACTACAGACACATCTGGCGGTGGTTCACCTTGACATTCTTGTTCTTCAACGTGATCACCATGTTGACGGCGTCCACCCTTTTGGTGTTGAGAAAGCATTCTGTGATTGCCACCAGCACCTTGGTTGCCGTGGTGTTCTGCCAGGGATTGGCGTACGGGTTGATCTTCGACGGCCAGTTCATCTTGAGAAACTTGTCGGTGGTCGGTGGCTTAGTTTTGGCGTTTTCCGACTCGCTTGTTAGAGACAAGAGATCGTTGAACATGCCCGGATTGCCCATGTTGGACAACCAAGACAACAAAAAATACTTCTTATTGGCTGGCAGATTGTTGTTGATCTTCTTGTTCTTGGGATTCGTTTTCTCGGCCTCCTGGTCGGTGACCAGAGTGTTCATCATCTTGATTGGGGTTGTGTCGTGCGGCTCCATCGTGGTGGGTTACAAGACCAAGTTCGCCGCCTTTATCTTGACCGTGTTGTTGTTCACCTACAATGTGTTTGTCAACACCTTCTGGAAGTACGGCGCCCTGGACTCCAACCGTGACTTCTTGAAGTACGAGTTTTTCCAGACCTTATCCATTGTTGGGGGCTTGTTGATCATCGTCAACGCAGGTGCTGGAGAATTGTCCATTGACGAAAAGAAGAAGATCTACTAATGGTTCTGCCATGTAAATAACAAGATAGACGTCATGTACGGCTAATGATAATGACTGTAGACCAGCGGATTTGGCTCGGGATAGCAAACGCACCGAGTGCTGCAGTAGAGTTTGGGGTATTGTGGCGTACAATGAGGCTTTCCACACTATTTCAGTAGCGCAGCTGTGATGGCCCAAATTCTGCCTGGGGTACGGCTGAAATATGTGATCGCGTGATACTTCGTCACGTGCAGGGTCCTACAAATTCTCACCTATAGCACTCGGGTTAATAAGCAGGTCATCATGAGTCAAGAGCAGCCCAAATGTCCAGTAGACCACTCCAGCCGTCAGGCGTGGATGGAGAAGGCCCAGTCCTCGCAGGCGCCCGAACAACCAGCAATTCCTGCCCCTGCACACCCACAAACACAACCAGCTTGTCCCGTGGATCATAGCGCCAGGGCAGACTGGCTAAGCAAAGTATCCATAAGTGCTGTCAATGCGCCTGAAGCCATAGAAGTACAACAGCCGGCAACGGGTTGCAGCTCAGACACCCAAGCAGATGCTCCTCCCACCACCTCAAACATAGATCTTCCCACTGACAGAGAAATCAGCTCGATACCACGAACATCTGCCAACCAGAACTGGATCTACCCATCGCAAAAGCAGTTCTACGAGGCCATGGTGCGCAAAAGCTGGGATCCTAAGGCCCAGGATATGCAGACGGTGGTTCCAATCCACAATGCTGTCAACGAGAAGGCATGGAACCACATCCTCAAGTGGGAAAGCAGCAACATCGAAGAGGCCAAACAAGCGTGCGGAGGCATCACGTTGACCAGTTTCAAGGGAGACCTGAAGAAGCTCACACCCAGGGCCTGGTTCAACTCCACAGTGATGGGGTACCAGAAGCCTTTCGATAGACACGACTGGGTCATCAGTCGGTGTGGCACCGAGGTCGAGTATGTGATCGACTTCTACAGCGGCAGCGGCAAGGGTGCCAGCTTCTTCTTGGACGTCAGGCCCAAAATCAACTCCTGGGAGGGGATCAAGCTCCGGATGGGCCGTGCTTTGGGGTTGTTATAGTCTGGTCAGTCTCCTGGGGAGAATATGGTGACGTTCGTGGTTCAAAGCTGCTTTTCAGTCTAATAGCTGACTGGTTTGCTCTGACTGGAATTATTCCACAACTGGCTGATTTGCCATAACTACAGACTTGCCATATCTGGGGTTACTCCATAATTGCAGATCTGCCATGACTACAGATCTGCCGTATCTGAAAGCTTCTGCTCCATCTACAGCAAAGCTCCCACTTCTACATAGTCACTTTGTAAATACGTTAATTCACTTGTCATATCTTTATATACAGAGGTATTGCCAGCTTATTGTCTACCCATGAAGGCACCAGATTGGCCGAGCTTTTGCATGTTCTCACCGACTTGGACGTTGGTTTCGAAGTACTTGGAGACACATCTGTCCAAACAAAGTGCTTCTTGCTTGTTAACGTCCGACTCGCTATATGACTTGTTGATACACTTGTTGTGACACTGGGAAACCAATTGGTTGAACATGCCAGTAACCATGTCTAATTCCGCCTCAGCGGCTTGTAACTTTTGCTGGGATGATACTTGAGGAGCTGCTCCACCTAAACCGAACATTGTGTAGTGTAATATGGTGGCCAAAGTTGCTGAAATTATCAAATTTTTCATAGTGGTGCGCTTACGTAAGCAGCGTGTCGCGGCCGCAACCGGTTGCAACCGCTGCGACACACGACATCTTCTACAATTGAGTAATCATTACACGTAAATTATAGATCGGGGAAAGTAAAGTGGACATGGGCTCCCCATAGGAATAACCTCAGGGGGATCTCCTTCCGCATCTTTTCGTAGTCCTCTTTTTTTGCGGGACATGGAATGGAAAGCCCATGGCAAATGGTGATACTCTTGCCATTCAACGAAATCGAACCACCATAATTTGCAATTCGTGCGTTAAGCCACAATGGATTGTAGTTCACCCGGTCGATATACTTGTCGGTCACAATATGGTCCACATCGTTGTAGTATCTCAAAAACCGCCATGTTTGCGTTTGAAGGTTTAGGACCGGAATTCTTGCTGTGTTGGTGTTATCGCTAACAAATGCAAATCTTGAAAGTCTTGTAACATCAAACTTCTCAGAAACATATGGAGTTTTGTCGAAATGCCTCAAAAAGTCATTTCTGAAACCACCCATGAAGAAGAGATAGTCCCTTCCTTCGTTTCGGTAATACAATGCTGTGTGGTGACACGATCTCAATTCTGCTTCAATAAGTTTGGGATCATCCACTTCTCCACCCTTGAAAAACCTGGAATTATCATCGTCTTCGTAAGGCTTGATGGGATACTCATAATAATCGTAACAATATGTGGTCAAGGTCTTCCATTGCCCAGTATCAAAGAGGAACAAATGGAATCCACTGAAGGATTCCCCTTCCTCGTTACAACCTCCTTGGACTAAAAGTGCTTTACCCTTGAAGTACTGATCTGGTCCTTGAATAGCAAGCTTGTTTTCTTGTGCACTGGATATAGTTCGGAATGATGCACTCGATGAGCTGCTCAAGGGTGATGCAGCTCTCCTCGAAGCTATCGATTCTATATCCGAATCTTGGAAAATATCATTGTTGCAATGTTCATGTTTCTCGCTATAGTTGATCAAAGAGTGGGCAAAGTAGCCTCTTGGCGATGGCCAGGCATCTGGCACATTGGCCATGGAACGGCAACTCTCACTTATATCGAACATCAATCCCTCAGCATGAAAGTGGATAGACTTGCCATCATCCGTACATGCGAGGTCAATTTTGAGTAACTCATCTGATGCAACAAATTTAAGTACACCATTCTCGGACTCAACAGGCCGGAAACCACCAAAAATAAATACGGTGACACCATTGATACCTGTCTTTAATATTGATTCATGGAACAAGATGTGCTTTCTATTCTGTTCTTCGTCTGCACTAGTCGAATCTGAATCGATTTCATTAATTTTAGTTTCCTGATACTTTTGTTTAGTTGCTTCGAAGCTAGGGGGCTTGTATGAGTGTATCTTCTCAAAGGAAACCGGCGTTGTGGACCTAGACTCGGGGGGAGAGTACAATACTTGTTGTAGATCCACTTTGAGCTCTGGCTTATTGACGGTTTCATGTTTATGCAGACTGTCATGCTTATGGATTGTTTCGTGTTTGAGTAGACTGTCCAGCTTATGGACAGTTTCTTGCTTGTGCAGACTATCCAGTCTATTAACACCCTCTTGCTTGGATTTCTGCAATAATTGAATGGGAGACACTGGTCTGCTATCATTAGAACTATGCTGGGAATTCGATCTATGCTGCTTCACCTGTTTTGAATAGGTATTCTTCAAAGTATGTGGTTGAGCTTGAGGTGATTTCGGAGTGCCATTACTTAATTGTCTTTGGTGATGACTCCTATGGAAAATCCGGGAAGATTTGGATAAGATGCTCAACTTGGATGTCTTAGAACCAGCAATGGGTGAGTTGTTCAAGCTTCCTGAGCTTTCCGATACACCGATACTTGAAACATCTGCACTGTTGCTAGAACTGCTTGTAGAAACAGATTTCAAGCTGGAACCGTAAACCTTTGACGAGGGTTCTGCAGATGTGCGTAATGTTGAGATATTATTCGTGGCTGTCTTTTCCTTTTGGGAGGATTTGGATTTCGAGTGCAACAACGAACTTATACTAGAGACCGTAGAAGTGCTCAGTTCCAGGTTATCCTTTTTGTCGTGATGCGTGGTGACTTGAGAAATAGATGCTATGTTCGTATTGGAGTCAGGAAGCTTGAAAGTATCTTGACTGTGTTTTGGGGACTGGTTGGGCTTCATATAGGGACTGGTGGAATTAGAATATGACGAGGTGCTCTCGGTGAAGATCAGGGGCAGGAGAGCTTTTGTAGGGTTTTTGCCTGGTTTCTCATGCTTGCGATACACGTTCGAAACAATGGCACTTCCTAGTCTACCCTCGTGCTTGAAAGCGCCCACTTTTTCCTTGAGGTCGACCTTGATGAACTTGAACGAGAGACGATCCAAGATGTATCCATCCTTGTTCAAAATCAACTTCTTTTTGATGATCCAGCGGTCGATATCTGCATTATAAGTGACGGACTCGTCCTTGATCATAAAGCCACCGTAGAAGAAGATGTGTCTGTCGGAGATCTCAGTACTTATCAACGAGTTGATGTGGCCAGGTGAGTTGCTGGGGTCCAAGGTGTCCAAGTAAGTCAAGGAGGCGCGCTTGGGGTTGAAGAGATAGAAGTTTCTGTTCTGGGACATGAACGGGTTGGTCAAGATTTCCCGGCTGACGAATGGCGGCAACTCGCATGGGAAGTGGATGGAGATCTTATCCAAGGAAACGGAGCTGGGCAACCCTAAGTGCTCAAACGTCGAGCTGCCAGACACGCACAAGCCTCCGAAAGTGTAGGTCAAGTCGTCGGCGTCGAAGTGGTTCTGGTAGCACATCTGCGGCACCAGGAAGTCGGGTCCGAACTCGTCAGTGTCGTTGTACGAGGGGATGTTGATGGATACCCGTGGGATGGCAAAGTGTCCCGAGAAGATGCTGTCACCAGTGTCTGTCCGGCACACGTTCTTGTCGAGCACTTTGTGGGTAAGCGGAGGAGTGGATGCACCCTGACGTGCGAGGTGGGGCGTGAATGCAGAGTGGTCCACCCTGTCGACCACCAACTTGGGCGTGTAGAGGCCCTTGTCGTTCAACTTGTTCAACCGGGTCTTGGTGCTGATGTTGTTGACTTTGTAGTACTTGAAGGTGGTGTAGGGTGTGGTGACGCCGTGCTGCCAGTGGGTGTGATTGTTTCGGAGGAACTCTGCCTCGTTGGCCAGTGGCTTCTGTTCGTTGGGGGTGTTGGTGGGATGAGTCCGGTTCATGGTGACTTCCACGAAGTTTTCGGGCGGCAGAAGCCCAGGAGGCGGGTCGTTGTGCACAGAGCCCATGGTGGAGTTGGTACGACGGAGGAGGGGCCCTGATGTACCAGCGGAGGGGGATTCACTGTGGTAGATGGTGAGAGTTACTGGCCGCATCTTTGGAGGAAATTTGAGGGAGTGCACACAACTCGGTTGAGCGAGCGAGCTGCACCACAGCGCCGGGGAGGCGTTGGGCGAGTGGTGGGGGCAGTGTGGTGGTGGTGGTGGAAGGACGTGGTGGTGACGACAGTGGTGCTATAGTAGTGGTGGGGAAATGGTGGTAGTATAATGGTGTGGGATGGTGGCGGTGGGATGGTGGTGGTAGGTGTACTGTGGCTAGTACTGGTGCTAGTGCTGGTGCTGGTAGCCTACTAAGCCCAGCTAGTCGCGGCGGATTAGCGAGGTAGCGAAGGTTTGGTACCGCGTGGTAGTGCGCTAGCGAGGGCGGAGACGTTAATTGTATGGTTGCGGTGGTAGCGGCGACGGTGGGCATGGGCCCAAACCAGTA
The DNA here is from genome assembly GCF_001661415.1 of Suhomyces tanzawaensis NRRL Y-17324. Taxonomy (NCBI): domain Eukaryota; kingdom Fungi; phylum Ascomycota; class Pichiomycetes; order Serinales; family Debaryomycetaceae; genus Suhomyces; species Suhomyces tanzawaensis. The sequence goes on from NW_017963637.1 coordinate 393,212, forward strand.
AGCCCTGTCAAGCCCAGACGGGGCGTTGGGGCGGCGTAGGCGCGATCTAGAATGCCGGTAGCGGAGGCTGGGCGCCTAAGGGCCGACATAGCAACAGTGGTAGACTTGCTGTAGTGGAATTGCGTGCCCACTGGCGTATTCGTGTAGTCTGGGAACAATTTGAGGCGTCAGATTGAGGACATCTCGGCTGAGATTATACATTAAATCAATAATGCTGGATACCTTAGTCATAAACTATTGTTCACCGTCTCGAATGGGTATCGTTTTACAAGCTCATTGATGGGGTATTCAGATTACTATCTTTAATTTGTCATGCCGGGCCTGGTTAATGTACCAATTCATTTATTAATGGACCATTTATTGTTGTAAAAAACTATCTGGCTCTAGCATCTCTACTAGACCAGGGCATATTTTTATCTTTAATCCGCGTACCCTGGCACTATGTGTCCATCTAACAATTGCGGTACAATTCAAACTGTTATCGTCGAATCCGCTTATCGTTTTTGGTAATTAATACTTTCATTACTTTGAAATTACCATACCTCGGATGTTCTGCTTCCAAACCACATCTTCGAGTATACCAAGGACCAGCCACCCCAGTGTAGTCAGATAGGTTCGATAGGGCAATCATCGCTCTTTGCCAGCTAGAACTGTAGCAAGGTATTGGATTTACTACTAGCTACTATAGTGGACGCTGCGGCGCAACACTACTACCGTTTCTACACAATCATATCTAAAAGTGTCGTTTGGCTGTCGCCATTGTCTAATATATAATGTGCAGCCGGCCCTCAAGATCGGCTCAAGTGATCCTAGTTGCTAAATGAAACGTCCAAATGGATTAGATCTTATCGTGGCCAATATAAATCTTTTTAGCAATTCATGAAGTGTGAGTGATTTTATTCTATCAAGATTTCTCTCATAATTTTGAATTCCATATAATGACAAAGCATTCTCTTGCTGGTACGCATGTTCAAGCTATATTCTTACGTATCACGCCAATGGTCACAATATTCGCGAAAGCCCTTCAATATCGAATTCTGAACTGGTCTCTATCCGTACAACATCAGCCTATACATTCTTAATCATAAGAAGAGTCTCTTTCTTAGTCTTCCGATTACATTAATGTTTTCCTAGTTTTTCAGGATAACACATCGCTTCTCTAGTGACTTCTATCCTCTTTCTTTTTGGATCTTAAATATTCGGACTCAACATGTCCGCCTTCACCAACGCGTGGATCTGTATGTTAGTAGGGTTCGTTTGCAATATCGGTATACTTACATCCTGGATCGAGGCATTGATAAACTGTCTGACCTCAAGTACCAACCACACCTTGATCATACTCAAGGAGTTCTCATTTCGCAAAATGTCTCTGCCTTCTTTCAGTACTCCCAATTTTCTCAACACGGGCAAGGAACTAAAAGTTAGTATGTGATGGTTTGATGAGCTTCTTGGTGACTAGGTGGTGAAAACATGTTTAGATTATTCTCGGTGACTAGGCGGTGAAAAACATGTAAAGCTCATTCTCAGTGGGGAATCCAAATAGACAAGCATATACGAACCTTGCAAATAAATCAAGATCGGGATCCAATCTTCTACCAATTCCTTCCAATAATAAAATGGCTACAATCACAGTGATGAAATCCCCTTCCATTCTAACATGATGACTCCGGACCATTCCTAAGACCTGGTCAAGCAAATCTCCAATGCTAATGTTTCCCAATGCAAAAGTTCTTTCCTTCACTCGATCAACCAATTTTTCTACCTTCAAGGCAAATATCTCCTTGTTAATCGCCGTTTCTGGGGTTCTCGAACGTTCAACCATTAATTCACCTGCTTTATAACCATCGAATTCGGATAATGCTTTGAATAAATCGATGAAATTGACCCGGTCCTCGTGGTTCAATTCCGTGATGAGACCAACGTCAAGGAAACAAATCTCTGCATGATAACCTTCTTGGTAAAGGGATTCCAACCTCTGGCACCAGGCCTCTTTATCATCACCTAATTTCAACAACTCGTTGGTGATTTTGTTGGTCTCGCTTTCATTGCTTGACTTGACGATCTTGTACTCTTTCTCATGGGGGAACAATTCGTTCTTGTAGAATCTGACCATCATATTACCAGGATGCAAATCAGCGTGAACGAAATTATCGAGAATCAACATCTTCAAGAATGCATCCAAACCCTTGTCACTGACTTCCTTCGATAGGTTCTTACCGAAGTTTCCCTCTAAGGACAACAACCTACTCATAGGGATAGCGTGAATAAACTCTTCGACTAACACATTTCTGGTTGTGAAGTTCAAGTAGGGCTTTGGAAAGTGGATATCGAGTCTACTCTTGAAGTTATCTCTAAACTTGGCCAAGTTCAAGCCCTCGATTCTCAAATCCAACTGGAGTCTCATCAACACCGAGAATTGTTCCACTTCGTCTGGCAACGAAAGCCACTCCATGGTGGGGATCACGTCGATGACATTGGCGAAGAACTTGATGATCCGCAAGTCACGGTTGATCTTGACCTCGACGTTGGGATGCAACACCTTGATTGCAACGTGCTGGTTGTTGGTGAGAGTGTCGCCGTGCTCAGTCACCAAAATACTGTCTAGAAACTGCTGGCTCTGGGTCAGGGACACTTTTCGCTTGGAGTCCTCTTTTTCCAAGTCCTTGACTCTCTCTATCGCTTTGTTGGACAATTTGGCAATGTAGACCTGGGCAATGGCTCCAACTCCCAACGGCTTGTCGTTGAACTCGTCGAAGATCTCATCGAAGGGAAGGTCGCCAAAACTCTGGCTGATAATCCGCTTGGTCTCGTGAAGCGAGTGGGCCTTGGCGTTGGAGTGCAAGGTGCCCAACTCCTCGCACATCTCCTTAGGGAAGATATCGGTTCTGGAAGCTGCCCACTGGCCCAATTTGATGAACGAGGCGCCCGCCAACTCGGCAGACCACCGCAAGTACCGGAACCAGAGCCTGGCGCCCGAGCGGACGGTGGTGCCTGTCTTGCGGTTCTTCTTGCCAAACCAGCAGAGGGGCGACGTCAAAAGCACAGGGACGAAGATTGCAGACAACTCCAAGAAACGTGCAAACGTGACCAACGGGTTGATGATGTAGTCGTCGATGTGGAACTTGAGGTAGTAGAAGATCCGCTTGAGGAGCAACCCCTGGCCGGTCTTGGTCTGGCGGTAGTGATCGTACTGGTCTTGCTCCTCTTTCTGGGAGGCGAGGTAGAGCCCGTTCTCGTATGTCTCTGAGTCCTTGACGGGCTCGAGCTCGTGCACAGACGTGTCAATGGCATGGACGTCGTTCCAGATGGTGTGGGAGTAGAGAAGCGATCCGGAAACCGTTCCCACCAACCCAGCAGCTACCACTTTGACGACAGGCGAGTGCCTTATGGGGTGGTAGGACTGGGTCCTGAACCCCATGCGGAGGCCCCTGACGAAAGTCGTGGGCTTTAGTCTAAACATGGTGATGGAGGAGTGGAAAAGAGTGGAAGGTAAATGGCCCTGTGATTGCTACGCGGATGAAATAGCCTCGTTAGCACATGGGAGTGCGGAGCAAGAAAGTAGAGGGAGAGAGGGAGTGGAAGAGAGGGAGAGAGGGAGAGGGAGAGGAAGTGGTGCGAGGCAGGTAGTAGTGGTGGGTCTGGTGGTACAGAGATGGGAGTGCTAGCTGGTGGTGGTTTGGGACTTCTGTCGGTAGCGGCTCACTGCTGGTCTGACAGGGTCCGATGCCGCAAGTGAAGGAAAATGAGTGCCAGAAAGTGCCACGAGTAGATAAGCCAGCAGCTGAATTGCAGGGAATTGAGGTTCCAGGCACATTACAGATGTCAGATTCCACTGTGCCTTTCGTGCCTATGCTGCTGGGCCAGGCCACCAATAGCTAGATGCGATAATAGCCAGACCAATCATTCTGGTGAATGCCAGTAATTCGTCCAGTCTGTAAATTTAGAAACCTGGTGACAACTGGCCTTGCGGGGATCATATTCGTGTTTTCTGAGGCTTTAACACTTGAAGAAGCAAGTTCCTCGAGGAGACACCCTCCTCTGGTAAGTGGGCAGTTTGCGTATCCATTTTTGGGATTGTCTGAAGCTCATATTTTTGACTAGGACTCCAGAATTATGCAAGCAGTTTTCAGCAGCTAGCAGAATAAATCTTAAATGCTAATGTTGTACTGACATTATCGTTCGCCAGAGAGCAGTCTTTTTCTTAAGGATTTGGCCAATTGGATATTATCCATGTTTTGAATGTGATGAGCAAACATATTACTTATACATCGCTCAAAGAATCCATTTGGACAAGCTGGAAGAATGCAAAGAATTAGGTTTCAAACTTGATATCAAATTAGAAAGTGTAACATTTTTACTAAAAATGAACTGGTATTGTTCAAAACCAACAGGAACGCTTGCAATCTCCCATGTCCAAATGTAACCCCCACCCTTCGTTCCAATCTAAGATCATCTACAATCACAATCACACAAGTACTCACAAATTTCTAACAGGTACATGTTATAATGGAGGTATGTTGTTATAAATAGTTGTTGCATAGCGGCATCCCGGTCTCATAGCTCTTCCCTAGCTAGTCTTATCCTTGCCCGACAAGTGGTTTCGCAAAATTGAGCACCACAATCCAATCACAGAGGTTCCCTTGGCATTGGTACGTGGGCCCCTACGGCTCACAATAGCATCGTGGGCGTTCCAGCAATCCAAATACACCGGAATCTTGATCCAGTTGAGCTGGTTGAGATTATCGATAATAAACTTCTTGTCTGCACCAATAGCCAATTTTGCCTGCTCAGTGAATAACGGAAATTTAGAAAGATCCTTAAGTCTTAAGGTTTCGAGGTGTGCTACGGCTTGTCCGTCATTTCCAGGAACATCAATCTCAATGTGTTTCGAACGACCAAGTACCGTAGTTAGCTCCTCCTCTTCGTCATCATCTTGACCATCTTCTTCCTCGATGATATTGTCGTCATTCCCTGCATTTGAGCGTCTGTGGAATCGTTCTTCGGCATACATGAAATTTTCCAACGCGTTCTCAGTCATTTGCGAGGTATCACCTTTGAATGACTCGTGTCTGGCCAACCTTCTTCTTTGATCTCTTCTATCTTGCCCCACCTTTGCGTCTTGGGGATCTACAGGAGATCCCCTAAAAACTGAATCTCTGACTCTTGCCCAATGCGCTTCAATGTTTGGAGCAGTAACAATTCGGATCTTCAACAAACTGTAAACAGAAACGAACACACTGGTGCTGACAATGGTTGGGATCCAAATTGGAAGGAAGAATAAAGTGATTGCAATAACAACCAAAACCTTGATGATCTTATTTCTTCTTAGAATTGACGTTTCCTCCTGAATATTTCCCGCAAAATCTTCTGCTTCAGTCTTTGTTAAAAGATTTGATTGAGTTAAATCGACAAACTTAGGCTTGACGTGAGACTTTCCTATCCTTGCCGTTGGTAAATCTGATAGATACTTGATCTCTACCAAGCTCCAATCATCGAATGGGGAATACTCAGTGATGTAGGAGGTATAGAATGCCACTGACCGGTCATTCTTGATATTGGCTAGGAGAATGTGCTTTTGGAATTTCTCTAACCCTTGGTAAAAATACTTTTCAGGATCTGCCATGTCTTTCAATGCCTTTTGGGTATCATGAAGAAAAAGCTCTCTGCCGGATTTTCCGAATAAATATCTTCCTAATTTGTTTGCAGTTGAGTCAAAGATATTCTTGTTGAAGAACTCGATTCCTACGTGAGGAGTAGCAAAAGTTGTGAAAATAATAGGCTCAACATGATCAAAAAAGTTGATTTCATTCAATAGCCCAATGATATATCTGCAAATCAAACCACCCAAGGAATATCCTACGAAACTGATTTTCTTCACATTCAAGTTATTGCCTTTCAAGGCTTCGATCTCGTAGAAGATTTCAGTTATGACCTTTTGCGAATTAAGTCTCAACCCATCGTAGGTCTTCCAGAATCTGAAGCTTGACGGCTTCAAGGTGACTATTTTCTCTTTGGATATGTCAGGTAATAAATCAGTTATTGTGGATTCTATGGTTCTCATATGATTTGGACCACCCCAAAGCCCGTGAACTAGCACGAATAAATGAGCGTCCTGCTCGTCCACTCCGGCCTGAGTCGAGTTCTTGGACACCTCTGAAGTTTCACTCATTCCGTGCCCTCTGGTAGGCTCAAGCTGGTGTTGCTGATGTGTTTTGCTTTTCTTATCTGGCAAGGTCACTATCACAGGCATCCGAGGGAACTGGTCACGTGCGCACCTATCGAGGTGGATTTTGCTACACAAAAAAATGAGTGAAAATCACCAAGATCAGTACCACCACTCGTAGCACACACAATATGGCATTATTCGGAGGCTCATCTCTTTCCACAAGCTCTTCTTCGGGAAGCAACACCGTCAGATCGCAACAGGTCAAGCAAGAGATCCAAGACCAGATCACCCAAGAGTTGGCAGTTGCAAACGCATCGGAGTTGGTCAACAAGATCACCGAAAACTGCTTCCAGAAATGTATTGCCCAGCCCTCCAGCGCCTTGACCGGTGCCGAGGACTACTGCGTGAACCAATGCTTGGAGAAGTACATGAGATCGTGGAACGTCATTTCCAAGGCATACATCACCAGAATCCAGCAATCCTCCAATAACTAGATGCCATTCTCCAAGCCTGCGCCCGATGATCCCATATTCGTCGGTGCTGCCCTGGTGTGGAGTGCCAGCGCCGTGTTGACTCCACCCACTGGCTGATCGTTCTTCTGCACGATTGGCTGCTGTATATAGTTGCCGAGCCGTCTCGACCACTCTTAATAGACATCGTAGCCATCTGGCTATGTCCTTTGATGCTCGTAGCGTGCTTGGAGAAGTTTACCGTCTTTGGTTCGGATGGTTGTCCGGATATGAATTGTGTCAATGTCGGCTCCAGAGCCCATTTTTAAGTATTGAAGTCTGGGTTTTATACCTAGCATGGCTGCTCGGATTCACCTGGCCTAAAGCACCTGTCGAGCTACCCAGCCTGCCACTTTCAGGCTCTGTTCTTCCCTCCCACCTCTATCGCTGCAAATTCAATGTTGGGTCGTGCGCGCGCCTGGCCTCACCACCAGTGGCAATATGTTCCACCACCAGATATTCTACAACCACAACCACCATGAACGCCACCGTAGCATCAGAATACTCAGCCGAGGTCCACTCGGTTCCCATCGAGCACAGATTCAATCCATACTCGGACAATGGTGGTACAGTGTTAGGAATTGCCGGAGAAGATTTTGCCGTGTTGGCAGGTGACACCAGACAAGTAGTCGGCTACTCAATTAACTCCAGATATGAACCTAAGATCTTCGACGTGGGCGATGACATAGTGATGACGGCAAACGGCTTTGCTGCTGACGGAGCAGCGCTCATAGATCGTTTCAGAAACCAATTGAAGTGGTACAAGTTTGACCATGGGGGCAAGAAGTTGTCGATAAAGAGTGCTGCCAGATATATCCAGCATTTGTTGTACGGCAAGAGATTCTTCCCCTACTACGTCAGCACGTTGATCGCTGGGTTGGACGACGAGGGTAAGGGTGCGGTGTATTCATACGATCCGGTTGGCTCCTACGAAAGAGAGCAGTGCAGAGCTGGAGGTGCTGCAGCCAGTTTGATCATGCCTTTCTTGGACAACCAGGTCAACTTCAAGAACCAGTACGAGCCAGGCACTGACGGAAAGAAAAAGAAGGAATTGAGGTACTTGACGTTGCCGGAGGTGTTGGACTTGGTCAAGGATGCCTTTTCCTCGGCCACAGAGAGACACATCCAGGTTGGTGACGGGTTGGAAATTTTAATTGTCACCAAGGAGGGGATCAGAACCGAGTACCACCCCTTGAAGAGAGATTAGTTTGGATCGCTACACAACGATCACGTACAGAGTACACCCTTGAAGAGGGATAGTTTCCTTCAATACACGCTACAGAACAGAGTATCATTCACAGTATTTCGTTTATTAGGATGTGGGTCTCCTAAAACCACTAGACTGGCAATTCAAACTTCTTGCCCTTCATCACCTTGTTGTAGTAGATGTAGAAGAAATCGGAGTAGATGGCAGTCTGGATGAGCCCAGCCAATACCGAGATGTAGTCAAAACGGTCTTCAGCAAAGTATCTCCATATCCAGTTTGGAATGTACAATGCACGGTATAATCCCAAGGCGAAGATGTAGTGGGTGGTGATGTTTTCGGCCTCGCCAGTTCTTTGCAAGATGAACAATTGGGGGAGGATGGCAACAGCCTCCAACCATATGGAAAACGACCATAACACATCGGGAATCCTGTAATGGTAGGTGAAGATCAACGACAACACAAAAGAGCCCCCAATCAAGTATCGAGAAGGAAAGCTGTCGACATTGGCCTGGATATCTTTCTTGTACTTGTTGGTCATCAAGTAGACGGTGTACGATGAGGAGCCAATGAACACGATCTTGAGAAGTGAGTTATACAACGAGAAGTACTTGTAGAACAAGTTCAAGTATCTGGTGAGATACACCAACACGTACAACGATTGTGTTTTCAAGGATATGCCCGCAATGGAGCGGTTTTTCTCGATGGCATACAAAAGGATCAATATGCTAGCCAAGTGGGAAAGGTCCCCTGTGAAGCTGAAGAGATTCATGGTAGGCGGTGATGGTGAATGGTGTTGACAGTGTGGAGCCGTTTTAACACGTCGACACGAGTCACGTGAGTGCGTGTCGCGTGAGTGGTGATTATATTAGGCTAATATCTACTCATACTTGTTGCCCAATAATGGTGCCCTCGGGAAGATGTTACTCCGAGGACTAGTTTTGGAAGACTAAAGCTGGTGGCAGATATGTTTTAAAGGTGTGCTCGAGGTTCAATAACGAGCTAAATCTCCAATCTTTCACAGTGATTTTGGCCTGCACATAAGGCCTGCACACAAGGTTCACCTATATCCAACTCTATAGAGCACAATATGGTGGGCCAGAGGATAAAACGGGCCCTTTGGTGTGTAACACGACAATAGAAATTGATGCTAACTGTAGCCTGAAATATGGGTTGTGTTTTAACTGGAGGTGGGGTGTCTTTGGCCCTAGCAGTTCTCCGGGCTAAACATCTGGAATTTTGACTGTAGCCCCAGCAACAATCGTTGTGCATTCCAAGAAGAGAAAGAGAATCTCTGCAGCTAGAAGGTGTAAATTGAGCTTTGATTTTCAGGTGATACTTCGGTAGAACTGATACATTTATTTATCTACTTTGCACCCATTAATGGATGAGAGTGAGCTCACTAATTTCTGGTGTTAGCTGGGTGGAAGTAATGTATCTAATTATTGGTCCTCATTGATGAATGGAAGTGAGGCTTGCTCAGGAGTACATTTCTGATTCGTTCTTGCTTGCACCACTTAAAGAAGTGGAACTTAAGCCCAAATACAGAAAATGTAATATTTATTGGCCACGCTTTTTACCCCAAAGTGAATCTAATTGAATTATAGTAATTCAATCTTTTACTAGTCTTATTCTTGCAACTTTCTAGAACGAAAGCGGGACAAACGTACACACATGGACTATTTGAGTATGTGCTTCTTTCATTACCAGACTAATAAGTATCCTAAACCCTTACTTCAGGGAAACCAACCTTTTCTTGGGTTCCAGATGATGATCCTGTATGCATAATCCGCCACTAACTTATCGCTCGCAATCCTATAACCTGGCACTCGTCTTCCTCTGCACCAATTCAACCACCCTTTGGCTGAAGCCATAGCTACCCTGGTACCCACCACCACCGGCACCGTAGTTGTGGATCAACCACAGTCTGTGTGGGTCAGCCTCGACCCGGACTCCGCTGTCTCTGAAAGGACGTAATCCCACATTGACTCTAACTACGTCGAAACGAGAGGAGTTGTTCTTGAAGCTTGGATCGACGAGTTCAGGTGCAAATCTGGCTGCTCTCTCCAAAAGACGTTCTGTGAATGCTTCGCTGGCGCTGGTGTCGGAGCTTTCCTCGAAGCAGCCACCAATAATAGACCCTCCCTCCTTGCGAGGCATGATGTAGAGCATCTCGTTGGGGTACCCTTCAAACGAAGACACTGCAATGCTGTTGGCGGCGCTGTTGGTCACAAGAAGCGTCTGGCCCCTGACGGGATAGTTCTTGCGGGAATCGTTCAAATCGACCAACTGAGGAGCCAAAAGCCCAGTGGAATTGATGACAATATCAGCTCCAAGGTCCTTGACTTCCTGCAACGAGCCAAACTTCCTGGTCCGCCTCAACTGGTTGCCCAATTTCAAGTTCTGTTGCACCAACCAGTTTAAGTAGAGAGGCACGGTGATGACCACACCCTTGAAAACGTAACCAAACGCAATCCCAGGGGGTAATTCCTGAGGATCAAGTACCCTGAAGCCGTCCACGAAGTCCTTGAACCACGGCAAGAGGTCCTTGGGGTGGTTGGCCTGGTCCACGTCTGCCTGAGAGAAGTAGTCATAGTCGTTCACTGCGGTGACTGCAGCCTCGGGAACATCCTGTGCCAAACGTTGGAACTCCCGGTAGCCCACCTTGTCAAGCTCCTGCAATTCTATCTCCTGGTGGCTGGCAAACGAGTGCCAATTGGCTCCTGCAAATGGAGAGGTGTATTCAGGGTCTATGTCTCCCGGGAGTTTGTGGCTCAAAATCGTGATTGAAAGATGGGGCTGGGCCTTCTTGAGCTCGAGCGCCGCCGTGAGCCCACAGACCCCGGCTCCTAGCACAATGACGTTAGACATTTACAATAGTTGGTGTTCGGTATTCGGTGGTTGAAAATACCATGCATTTAATTATTGTGCAACCCACAAGTGGTGCGACATCGCAGATGTCGCGCTACAACTCTATGTACTCAAGTAGAGCCAAGTACTCGTCCTCCTCATCGTGGGGCGGAGAGTCGGGGTTGAAGTTGAACCCGTTCAAATTGAATCCTTTCCTGTGGACGCCCTTGAATTTGTCGTGGCTAGTTTTTTCGCCCAACTTCTGGTGGTATTCCTGTAAATTACTGTGCCACCAGCCGGAACTGTCATCGCCGGAGTCCAGATGCAAATCTGCGAGAAACAGGACGATTTCGGCTTCTGCAAGCTGATCGTTGGTCAAGTGGCTCTGCGACTGGGTCTTCCAGGTCTTGAAGCTGCCGTTTTCGCCTACGTACATCAACGAAGGATAGGTGCTCACTCTGAAGGATGTCACAATGTCGCTGGTCGACTCACTCACGTCCACCACACCAAATTTGACCCCAGAAAACTTGTCTCCGGCAGCAAGCTGCTGGAAGAAATGGGTAGGGTATTGGTACTCCTTCCAGTCCTTCAAGTAGGACGTTATAAAAACAATAAGCGTGGCAGGCTGTGCCAAGATACCCTCGGCTGTGGTAGAGCTGAAATCAACCACTGGGGAGCGAAAATTGTCGTAGTTGGGCACTGCCTGCGGAACATTGTCGGCGATGAACCCCATTACCGTTGCGAGTTCTCGGTCATTGTAGTTGTATGAAATAATCTCCATTGTGTTGTAGTTCAAGAGCTTCAATGTGGGGAATGAGGCCACCAGAAACAATTGGGTAAGCCTGGATTCCGAGTTGCCGTTGGTCTTCAACACCTGGAACGGGAGTTTTGTCGACAGAGGCTTTTCCCACGAGCTTGCATCTGGGGTGTTGAAAAGAACACTGACGTAGTCAAACGTGGGGTTGAATATCTGGCAGTACTGACAAGTCTCGGAATAGAAGAAGATCAACGAATAATCGGCTCTCTCGAGGGTCTGTTCTATGGAATCGTCCGCTAGGTACCGGTGATGGGCATCAGGAGGGTACGTCGTTGTGGCAGAGAAAAGAGCCCAAAAGCCCCACAAAATCAGAAGGAAATTCATCGCGTGCAGCTAAATGGGATCGTATGCAACAAAGCCTTCAGGGTGCTTGCAGCTGGACGAGTTTGGGGTGTAGCAGGTAGTTGTTGCCGGTGGTGCCGGAGTGCTATCGTATGCTCGTGGGAGAATGTAGCCCGTTTGTGTGGTACAGATTCGGGGGTCTTTGCAGCAGGCCTGGTCGTAGCAAAGCACCAGGGTTTGTGGCAGTAGGATGGGTTAGCTTTGTTGAAATACGCATCTCGGCCAGATCAAAAAGATAATCCCATGATCCAACCTGTAAACTTTCTTTTGGGGTCCAACCTGCAAACGACCCCGCTGTCAAAAAGTTTCCTGCAGGCTGTCAGGCCCGATTAGGAAGGAAGACCAGCAGCCCTCCTATTTCGCAGCTAAAACGGACATATCGCCAGCAGCCGAAATTAGGCAGGAACGCAGTCATGACAGCGGCGCCTCAGCCCATGCTGGCACTTGCCTAAACGAACTCGCGTGCCAGCGACCCTGGCTATTTTTGGGGCTCGGCACCTGGCTACTATCGCAGACATGGAACTGGACCAGCCCGTCGTCAATGGCCCCAAATCACTATATAAGACCCAGATTTCCAGATGAAACCATACATCTCATTCATAGCCTCATTCTACAAACCATTCATATCCCCATGCAAGGAATCATATCTATCATAGCTTTGGCAGGCACTGCTTTGGCCGCCTCCTCTCAGCTGTCGCTGATCCAGTTGGTGCCCTCATCGTTCGTGTACACCAACCTGTCGACACCCAACTCGCATGCCCTCGCTGCTGGGGCTGCCACCTCGCTGGCTCCATCCTCCTCCAAAAAGCAAAGATCCACCATCTACGACTATGCCACTGCCACCGACCTTGACCAGGTGGAAATCACCCGTACCGTGTGTAGCGCAGGCTCGTGCTCTGTCACCACCGAGATCGAAAGCAAGACCACATACACCACCACCGTGGACGGTGTGTTGACTGTGATAACCACCCAGGTGCCTGCCACTAGAAGCTCTTCTGGCTCTGCTCCTGCCACCTCTGTCACCTCCACTGCTCCCTCGAAGTCCTCATCTCCAGCTGGTCCAGTTTCACAGGGGGCCAAGGCCGGCTCCAGTGCTCAGCCTGATTCTGTAGTTACTGGCTACATTACCAAGGATGCCACTGCCACCGAGTACGCCACCACAGTCGTCACCATCACCTCATGTTCTGCCAACAAGTGTTCTGCGACTGTGGTCACCACTGGCTTGACTACTGTTACTGAAGACCACACCACCTACACCACCTACTGTCCTTTGACCACCACCACACCCACCAAGGCTGCAACTACCCCTGCCACCACCAAGGCTGAAACTACCCCAGTGGTCACTTCTGCTGCTGGAGTGTCTACTGAAACAAATATCAGACACACCGTGATCACCATCACCTCGTGCAGCGACAACAAGTGCACTGCCATCCCTCACACCACAGGTGTTACCACCGTGACCGAGGAACACACCACCTACACCACTTACTGTCCTTTGACGACTTCAGCATCGGAAACTAAGCCAGAAACTGCCCCACCAACTTCTGAAAAAACCACTGAAAAGACTACTGAAACCAGCGAGGCTCCAAAGACCACTGAGACCTCCACCAGCAAGTCCCCTAAGACCACGGTAGCCAAGCAAACCACCGAATCCTCCGTGGTTTCCACCATCAACGTCATCAGCAACAACATCCAAACCCAAACCCCAGGTGCCACCACTCTCGTGCAGTCCTCTTCCAAGGTGGCTCCTGCTTCATCGTCTCCAGTCGTATCTGCCTATGACAACGGCGCTGCCACTATTACATTTACCGGAATGCTTGCATTCGTAGGGTCCGTCTTGTTGATGATCTAGACCTGTTAACTTTCCAGGAGTTAATGTGTATATTGTATAATAGTAACGAAGAACGATATTTATCTGCTACGCGTAGGGCCTATCTTGGGGGTCGGTAATTACTGGAGTTCATCCCCTCCACTGTCTGAAGTTAATTGGCCTATGAAACAGACTGGTACTAGTGTGGTTCATACCTCTACCTGATTAAAAGTAATCGGCCTTCTATGAACAGAGTGCCTGATAGTGCAACCCCATTGCTGACTAAAAGGAACTGGCCCACGAAGCGTGTGGTTCAATACCACTCTGGTCTAAAATTCCATCACAATTATGTTACTGTGGTAGCCTTATGATCCCCTGTGGTCCAGTCCCAAGTCTGGTCTAACATCAGAAACTACTATGGTTGTGTATTGAGAGACCACTCCTCGTATATCCTCAATGCTGAGGCACCACCGTATTGCATGGTGAAAACAGGTTCAATTATAATTAAAAGATTCTAGAACCTTTAATTTCAGTTGCTTTACAATAATAGTATTCCTCAATTGTCGGAGATTGTCCAGTCAATGGCCATGACCATCTCTATCAGTTGCACATATTCTGGTTGGTGTTCGCAATTGGGTGGTGCCACCTTACACCTCCATTAGATATTGTTAATCTCTCGTATATCACGATGTGTTGGTCAGATAATGTACTCTTTGATTCTACCACATGTGCAGTATCCTTTCACCTTTATTAGGTATTGTTAATCTCTCGTATCTTCTCTGTGTTATCCTGATAAATGTATTTTTCATTCTTCTACCACATGTGCAGTATATGCCCAATCGGGTGGTTCTTACCACCTTTGGATAGTGTTGGCTATTATTTCATGTAAGGTTAATTTGTACCTCCTCGACCACTCCCACACACCAAGATTAGACGCTTCCTAGAAGTGGCCTGCGTTAGTAAGAGACAACACACAGATGGAATATTAGTAATGGATCACTAATAGCACCTCCAGAGAGTGACAGTATGGTATAGGGAGGATGATTAGAACTGTAGGCAGAGGAGGCTCTACTAACAGAGAATAGACTTGGAGCTATGCCAGCGAAGGGTTGATGAAAAGCAGATCGCCGAGAAGAGTATAGAAACTTTTATTCTGGTATTGTTTCCGTTGGTATTCTAACAATGGACATTCCCAGAAATGACCCGTCACTACACCTCAGAAAGCCCATTTATTAACCACATCCTCATACAAAGTCTGCTCCCTAGAGCCTCAGCTACGTGTATCTCGCTTTATGGCTGTTTACAGCCCACTTTGCCTAACATTCCATAAATCCACAACCGCAAAGGTTTCCGCCATCTCGCTCAATTCCTTTCCAATTTTCCCCCCGACGGCGAGGGTGTCCTGGTTTTTACTGCTTATTCTTATAAAACACCTCCGCTACGCACGAGTGCCCTCGTGCCTGCGGCCAGAATTAGCCATCCGACTCCGAATATTCATTCTACGGGCACTCCAAGCCCGTCACACCACTACCAACACTTCTGGCCCTGGCGGGTCATGGCAGGAAACTCCCTACCATGATTTTGGTGAGCGCTAACCAGTGACAAAAAAACCTCTCTTAACCTGCACTTGTAAAATCTTTACTGTTTAACATCAGTTCCACCCAGCGTTTACCACCAACCTTTTCACCATCATGGACGCATACCACGAGTTCATAGAGCCAACCAGGGTGAGCCATTGCGTGGGTGCCAACTTCATCTCGCCATCGGTGAAGCACCTCATCGTGGGGAAAGCCACGCTTCTCCAGGTGTTTGAAGTGATAACATTGAAGCTGGCCAAGCCTGGCCAACCACAGCACCACCTCAAGCTTGTGGAGCAGTACAAGCTCCACGGGCTTATCACAGACTTAAAACCGCTCCGGACTATCGAAAACCCCGAGTTGGACTACTTGATGGTAGCCACCAAGTTTGCCAAGTTTTCCATCATTAAATGGGACCACTACAACCACACAATCTCGACGGTATCGCTCCATTTCTACGAGAACTTGATCCAGAACTCCACGTACGAGAAGCTCTCGAGAACCCTGCTTTTGTTGGAGCCCACCTTCAACTCAATCAGTTGTGTGAGATTCAAGAACTTGTTGACGTTCTTGCCGTTTGAAACCTTGGACGATGACGAAGATGACGACGACGACGACGACGCAGACGCAGACAGCCCAAACCGTGAAAAAGTCCCTGACCAGCTCTTTGACTCCAGTTTCCTCGTCGATGCGCAGAACTTGGAATCCTCCATCGGCAACATCGTCGACTTGCAATTCCTCCACCATTTCAGAGAACCCACCATGGGAGTTTTATCTCTGAAGTCCAACACCTGGGCCGGGATCTTACCAAAAGTCAAAGACAATATCCAATTCATGGTTCTTACATTAGATGTGATATCGAAAACCGCAGTCTCTGTATTCAAGGTTGAGAACTTACCATACGACATTGATAGAATTATTCCCTTGAAAGCTCCTTTGAACGGTAGTTTACTTGTGGGATGTAATGAGTTGATTCATGTAGACAACGGAGGAATTGTCAGAAGAATAGCGGTGAATGCATTCACCTCCGCCATCACCGCTTCTTCCAAGAGTTACGCAGACCAGACCGACCTCAACTTGAAATTAGAGGGCTCATCCTTCGTGCAAATTCCTCAGGACCATAGATTGTTGATGATTATGGAACGCGGTGGGTTCTACTACGTCAATTTTGAGGTTGATGGTAAGGCGATCAAAAGCTTCGTGATAGAGCCAATTGATAAAAGTGCTTATCAAAATATAGAGGCGGCCTTTGTCACCGAAACAGCCATCCTCGACAACAATCTTATGTTCATTGGAAGTGCCAATGGTAGCAGTCCCTTAATTTCCTGGGACTATCAAGAATCACATAAGACCCGTGAGGAACAGGTAGAAATCAACAAGGAAGAAGATATGGACGATGATGAAGACTTATACAACGAGGAAGAAGAAGATGGTGGCAATAAAAAGGTGGTCATCACTAACTCCATGATTGAGTACACGAAACACGATGAGCTAGTCAACAATGGACCTATTTCCAACTTCACCTTGGGTTACTACAATACAGAAAAGTATAAATCCAAGCTTAGAAACCCCAACTTTGATGAAGTCTCCATTATCTCCAATGGTGGTACTCATGAACAAGGAAAGTTGAATATCATTACCCCGAGTATTCACCCCACGATATCTTCGTCCCTTAGTTTTTCTCAAATCAACAGAATGTGGACCATCAACAAGAAATACCTCATCACCTCTGATGATGTTAATTCCAAATCCGACATTTTTCAGTTTGAAAAGTCATTCGCCAGATTAAGCTCTGACGACTTCATTAGTGATCAATCGACAATTGCAATGCATGAGTTGAATAATGGTAAATTTATCTTGCAAATCACCTCCAAAGCCATTAGATTGTACGACAGTTCTTTCAAATTGCTCTTGGCCATCGACGAAATCAAGGATGATGAAATAGTTAACACTACATTGAAGGATGAATTTTTGATGTTATTCTTGTCGAGAGGTGACGTCAAAATCTTTGCCATCAATACCTATAACGAAACCTACACTACCTTGGAAATTCCAAAAATTCTTAACGACACAATCATCACTTCGGGGTATATCACCAATTCTACATTATTAAATGCGGTACTGAAGGATGTCAACCTATTGTTGAATAAAGGAGTGAAGAGAAAACACAGTTCAGCTAGCAAACTTGAAGATGCAACCGACCCCAAGTCTGCTCCTGTATCTGACATCAAAACCAAAACGTTTATACTAGTAACTGGTGATAACAGAATAGTGGCGTTCAATAGATTCCATAACCAAAGGTGTTACCAGCTTAATGACGTTAGTATTTTCACTGATCAGTTGACATTAGGCTTCTTTGATCCAAACTCGTCTGATCCTGATCCGTTTATCAAGCAAGTGATGTTGAACGAATTAGGAGACGAAAAACACAAGGAAGAATACCTTACAATTTTAACTATTGGGGGTCAGGTCCTTATGTACAAGCTTTTCCACGATGGGGAGAACTATAGATTCGTCAAAGAAAAGGACTTAGCACTTACAGGAGCCTCCATGACTGCTTACTCTATTGGTACTGCAATTGAAAGAAGAATGGCTTACTTTCCTAATTTGAATGGATACACTGGTATTTTTGTGACAGGTGTAACGCCATTCTTAATTCTTAAGCCCACCCATTCCATTCCAAGAATCTTCAAATTCACGAAGATTTCCGTGGTTTCAGTTGCTCCATACGATGATTCCAAGGTCCAAAACGGTTTGATTTTCCTTGACAATGATAAAAATGCCAGAATTGGAAATTTACCTTTGGACTTCAACTATGAGAATACATGGCCAATAAAACAAATCCATATCGGAGAACTGATCAAATCCATCACTTACCATGAATCTTCAAATGCTTATGTTCTTTCTACATTCACAGAGATCCCATACGACTGTTTGGATGAAGAAAACAACCCTATTGTCGGAATTGACAAAACCAAGCCAGGCGCATTATCATACAAGGGATCAATCAAATTGATTTCACCAATCAATTGGAGTGTTATTGATAGCGTTGAATTGAAGGACAATGAGATCGGTATGACTATCAAGTCAATGGCTTTGGATGTTGGTTCATCCGTAAAAAAGTTCAAGAATAAGAAGGAGTTTATTGTGATCGGTACTGGTAAATATAGAATGGAGGATTTGAGTTCTAATGGTTCGTTTTTAATCCTTGAAATTATTGACATTATCCCCGAGCCTGGCCGTCCTGAAACTAACCACAAGTTCAAGGAGGTCTTCAAGGAGGACACCAGAGGTGCTGTGACTTCGGTGTGTGAGGTAAGTGGAAGATTCTTGGTTTCCCAGGGTCAAAAGGTTATTGTGAGAGACTTGCAAGATGATGGTGTTGTTCCAGTTGCCTTCTTGGATACCTCGGTCTACGTGACGGAATCAAAGAGTTTTGGAAACTTGTTGATTTTAGGAGATTCATTGAAGAGTATTTGGCTTGTAGGCTTTGATGCTGAGCCCTTCAGAATGATAATGTTGGGCAAAGACTTACAGTCCTTGGACGTCAATTGTGCTGATTTCATTGTGAAAGATGAGGACATTTATGTGTTGATTGCTGATAATAACAACATCCTTCACTTGGTGCAGTACGACCCTGAAGATCCCTCCTCACTCAATGGACAGAGATTAATCAACAAAGCGTCGTTTGCGGTCAACTCTTCTGTCACTTGTATGAGGTCGCTTCCAAAGGTGGAAGAAACGTACGATTATGAACAAGGTAAAAAGGGTGTTAGATTAACCGGAGATTTCCAATCCATTGCGTCTACAATCGATGGGTCCTTTATTAATGTCTTCCCGTTGAGCGAGGCGTCTTATAGACGGTTGTACATCATTCAGCAACAATTGATTGACAAGGAGTACCATTACTGTGGATTGAACCCGAGATTGAATAGGTTTGGTGGATTGTCTGTGACCATGAACGATATTAACACCAAGCCAATCTTGGACTACGATGTCATCAGAGGCTATGCCAAATTGAACATCGATAGAAGAAACTATCTTGCCAGCAAGGTAGGCTCAAAACAGGGAATGTATGAGATCTGGAAGGATCTCATCGAGTGTGAGATAGTATTGAGGAATTTATAGGTGAAGAGGTTTTAATGTATAATAGAAAGATCCTGATGGGAGTGTTGGATTATCTAGGTACGTCCGCTATGTAATCAAAAGCTTGGTCTGAATAATACCATTACTTGGTTGGATACCATCAATGACCAATTAGATGAGCCAAATCAAATGTAAGCATCACCCTTTTTGAACTTTAAAGTAGAAGTCCGTAACACGAGTGGTCGAATCTGCTGAATGTTCTATCTGATTATCGACAGCTCTCGTTCCTTTCATTTGCCACACTACTGATTAACCACTCAAATGTTCTAATTTCAACTTGCTTCCACTGCAGATCCCAACAATAGGCAGGGATCTCTTGAAAGAACCCTTACTAAAAATTCAAAGAACCCTGACGTAGTTCGAGAAGGCTCACAAACAATTCTTTACTCGAGCCCCAGAACACTAGGATGCAGACTGTAAACGAGTTTAGGGTAAGAATAGTCCGTGATTTCTAATTTATTGTTTTCCCAGCGAATGTATCTGCATCGAGAATATTTAGTAGTTCTACTCGCCTTAACAGCCTTTTGAGGATTTTCAAAATTTTCGTAAAACCTTTGAAAAATACCAAAATAAAACATAATCACTACAACGGATATTAATTTATGAATCGAAGCAATAAGCATAATCATGCATGTAAACCAGGAAGACTGAGTAGCATTATCGCAAATTAGACATTACTTGATTTTGCAATTCCGCTTTCGTGGCAGCAGTAGCTAGAATAACTCCTGTGCTACAATACAGACCAATTGAGCCAGCTCGTATGTTTCACCTTCTGCTATTTATAAAGGATAATTACTCAGGTATTAATAATAGCTTCCCCAATATAGTACTCCCGAAATAACCACCCCAGGTCTCGATCTGAGGGTATCTTCAGATGGACGTCACGTGCACCAAACCCACCAGCCAGCACAACAGTTGTTTCCATCATGCCCAAGAGATCAGCCAAATCCGTGTCGTTCCAGGCGAACGAGCCGCCCCAAGACGGCCGTCCCGACGACGACAGCGCCTCGGCAAAGTCCAGGCAGGCGGCTCCCGCCATCAAACACCCGCTTGTCACCGTCCCCGTCCACAACCTCTTGGTGTTGGCAGGCATGGTGGCGTACGGATTGACCTCCGACATCAGGACGGTGTTGCTCAAGGGATTGTTTACACTTGTACCGCTCCAGGTTCTCTACGACCTCGTGTTGTTGAACGCCATTGGCACGCCCAAACTGACCAACGTGCCGTTGTTGGTTGCCAGCGCACTTTTGATCACTGTCGTGTTGAGCGTGCCAGTATTCGTGGTATTGTTGGTGTTTGGGGCGCCATTGGCGTCCCACCTCCCTGAGACCATGTTGCTCTCGCTCCACTTGGCGGTGCTCGTGTTCAACCCGCTCTTGGTGGTGTTCAAGATCGACCTTCACGCGTTTACAGCCATTTTCAAGGTGACCCAGGTGTACCGTTTGATTTTCAGCAACCTGGTGCTTGCCTCCAGCTTCATGGCCATCGTGGGCACCTGGATGGGTGTGATTCCCATCCCGCTCGACTGGGACAGGCCCTGGCAACAATGGCCCGTGACCTTGTTGTTTGGAGCCTATTTAGGCACCACGGGGGGCGGGTTGCTCAGCTTGGCTGTGAGGCCCCCCCGCAACTAATTGGGGCCAGTCAACAGCAAGTCTGGACTCTTAGCTTATTAATATACACATGAGCCAATAGGACGTGGCTACCCATCCACCGTTGCCGTGTATCTGGCGTGCGAAACTCCGAAGGGCCCCACAAAGCCGCCGATCTGGTCTGGCCAGCATTTGCTGACAGTTGCGGTGGTGGCGACACCATGGCGGCTAGTGGGGCAGGAACTATAAATGGGGGTGGATCCCGCCACTTTTCACCACTATCTTATTCATACTCGTCACCATGTCCGGAAACTTCCCCACCTCCATCAACCCTAAGTACATCCCTTACACCAACGCCAACAGCGAGGTGACCGCGTGCGCCAACCCTATCGAATTGAACCTCGCCAAGGAGTTTGCAGGCAACAAGGTGGTTATCACCGCCGTGCCTGGTGCCTTCACCCCCACCTGTACCGAGCAACACATTCCAGACTACTTGGCCCACTTGAAGGAGTTCAAGGCCAAGGGTGTGTCCAGAATCATTGTGTTGTCCGCCAACGACCCCTTCGTGCTTGCCGCCTGGGGCAAGGCATTGGGCTACAAGGAAGAGGAGAACTACGTGGTTTTCGCCACCGACCCATTGGCCCAGATCTCCAAGCAGTTGGGTGACGAGTACACCGCCGACTTGTCCTCTGCCGGCTTCGGCTTCAGAACCAACAGATGGGCTGCCATTGTTGACGATGGTGAAATCGCCTTCTTGCAGAACGAAGAAGGTTTGGGCTTCTCCGAGATCTCCAAGTCCGAGACTCTCTTGGAAAGACTCTAATTGACTGTATAGTGACAAAATTGCATTTTGACGTATCTGATGTAGAGTCGGTCAAGGTGATTGGCTGCGCTGCATTTTTCACGCTAGTTCCACCGATCTCCGTCCGGAGAAACAGCCAATGGGTTTAGCTCCGACAATTTCGGTGAGCAAGATTATTTTGTGGGGCACAGGTGGTGCGTATCGAAAATCGATTTTCTCAACAATTCCAGCGAGCAAAATTCATTCTGTGGGGCCAATTGGAGAGTATTGATGATGGGTTCGAATGATGTGATTTGAACTATTTAAGAGTGTTGGTGACTTCTATACTGAAATATTAGGAATTATTAAATATTATATATGTAGTGCAACTATCTGGAGGTTTGTTCCCTAGAGTGGTCTAGATTAGCTCACAAAGTTGACCCTACTAAGAGTTGACGATATCTAGATGGACTAGTCCTTCTCGATTCATTCGTTATGATAAAACCGTCATTCTCTTTACTTGTCGAGTATGGAATGAAGACCCTGCCGATCTACGTAATGACCATAAAAGGTAATACTAAAGGGTAACCCTGGATGGAAAGTGATTATGCTAACTAGTATGCATTGTGCTAGTGATTCATTGATGGGAGATTGAGCTTGATGGTGAATAGCATCTACTGCGTTCACTTCGTGCCAATGGGCTTCTGCTGTACTAATTTGGACTAGAGACCTAAAGTATTGTAATATGGATTTTTTAGTGTGTCTATTTGATATGATCACAGCTTATTTGAATGGAGATTTATATATTGATATAACCACATTATGAAATATTCACATAAGCCCAATTCAGTGGGTATCAACGACACGAAGTGTACATTGATTACATTCTCTTACTACTCCTGATACCCCTATTTCTTTAGAACCTCTAAACAATTATTTATTTGCTTTCGTACATTCTTCCCGACTAGATCGGCCACAATCGATTCAGATGGGTAACCCAAATAATTTATAATGTACATAAAACGCTGAACAGGAACTTATCAGAGAAAACAGCGATGTAGAGGAATAATGAGACTGGAGCTAAATTGAGCACCCGGTATCTGTGGAATATAATTACCACACTAATATGAAAATTGCATGCTACAAGGAACAAGTCGGACGACAAATATCGCAGAATCAGGGAGGAGCAAATCTCTAATCTTTTTAAATCAGTAGCTACTGTAAGAATCAGAATTGAACATCAGTAACTCAATAATATAGTTCAAACCATTGAGTATCACTAGAGTAAATTTGCTTACTTTTTAACCTATTGAGCATGATCAATCACTTAGGAGTATCATTAGTCTCTTGAAGACTACTAACTTATTAAAGTGCAATCACTATCTCTTTTAAAATAGTCCAATTAACATTAACTTCACTAGTGCAGACTACGAATAATTTGTTCACGAAAGTCTACCCAACTGAACATCGCTTAGAGATCTTACCTTCATAGTCCCCGAAGAGTTCAATCGAGCATCGCCCAAGTGTCTTCCTTTCAGTCACTGAAGGTGTTTCGCTTATTCGCAAAGTCCAATCTTTTCTTATTGTATCAGTGCATTTCGCATCATCAAATGTTTTCCATTTGCACCTAGACGCGTACTTCACCACCATGGCCGGCTTCCCTCGTCTCCCATTGGTCCATGGCGACACTGACGATGATGCATCCATCCATCTCCACCGACAGATTGGTCCCTCCAGACCTCTTCGAAGGCTGGTGCCAACTGACGAAAAGATACTCGAGATAGCTCACGACGAGTCGGTGGATGACTTGGACACAAACAACATCAACCACTACTACGAGCTCTACAGAAAGAACGGATTGAACTTCCTCGAGCTGGACGAGTCTTCTGACGACAGCTACAGCCCTGATTCCGGCTCTGACACCTACAACGAAAGCGATGACGAAGACGGCTACGACCATGACGCCAGCGATGGCGAAGAACGCATCCACGAGGACGAAAAGGAACGTTTCCGGCTGGGAGTGCCCGAAGAACCCCAGCAGCAGCCTGCTGAGGAGCACACTACAGATGAGCCCCCTACGCACAATAAAGGGTCCTCTGATACCCTTCTCGGCCAGGATTGGAGAGGGATCACCTTGTTGGTGTTCATATTGGCATACTTAATCAGCCTATTAAGACAAAGCGCAGTGAGTCAGCCGTTGGGCCCAGCGTGGACGTCCCGGCTCAACAAGGTGGACCGTGCGTTGGACCAGTTGTCAGACATCACCAGCGGGTTGTCGACGAGACAGGACTTCCTTGATGCCAACCACGAGAGCTTGGCCAAAAATCTCAACACGAGGTTCGAATCGTTGAACCAGAAGTTCCATGCGGTGGAAAAATCGCTACTTGGCGACAACCAGCAGTTCCAGCACCTTGCGCACGAGTTCGAGACGTTGAAGACGTCCATCAACTCCACCGTGAACCACGACAGGCTCGATGCCATCAACGCCAAGCTTGCGGTCTTCGACGGCTTGTCCAGCACCGTGGAGTCGCTCCAGGCCCATCTCCTCGATCAGTTGGTGGCGTCGCTCCCCCAGCATGTGCCAGTCTACATCAAAGACAGAAAGATCCACTTTCTTCCGGAGTTCCACAAATACTTGTACAATTTTGTCGACACCTACACCAGCAACAAAACCGGCCACTCTCCCTCCAGCAACCCGTCGTGGGCCCTGTTCCTCGAGTCCAACCAAGCCTCGTTGGATGCCTACATTGAGACCAGGGCCGGGGGGCTCAACCTCCAGCAAATTTCAAAGGACAAGTTGGAGCAAATTCTCCGCCAGAAATTCGAGCAAAACAACAAGTACATTTTTGGCAAGATAAACGAGGTGATTGACGACCTCACAGCGGTTGATCATGCCCACAACACCACCACTGGTGCCCGTTTCAGCAGTGCCTCCAACACAATTCTTTTGAATAATTTGCTCGAAACGTTCGCCAAGGGCGCCATCAAGGTCAATTATGCAGATTACGGACTAGGAGCACGCATTCTAGGGTTTCTTACCAAATCGGGCGCACGAGCACCCACTTCCAGCAAGTCGTTGGGAAGACGGATATTTTTTGGATGGTACGACTATTTGTCCGGAGCTTCTGGTGGGCTAGTGGGTCGGAGCCCAGGCGTGTGGAAATACAACGCCAACAACGTGCTATTGGACAATGGCCAGGGGTGGCAGTGTGAGTCGAATCGGTGCACGCTCGGTGTCCGCATGTTCAGTCCGGTGATATTGACCGATATTGTGCTTGCTAATCCTGTCAATGCAGAGGGCGACAGTGTGTCTGCGCCGCGGGTGGTGGCAGTGTGGGTGAAGCCTCGCAATGCAGCCCACGCAACCCAGTTGCGCGAGCATCTCCAGCGGTACCAGCTTGACGCAGACACCACCAACAACCGGTACTTGGAAAAGTTCGTCAAGGTCAAGGAGACCCGTGTCAACCACCCCCAGGCAATCACCCACATCCGCATGCCTGTGAGTATGGTCAACCTCCGTATCCCTGTGCGAGACATCTACCTCGAGCTCCTGTCGCCCATTAACACGGAGACGGGGCTCACCAGCTTCAAGGCGTACGGAATCACCGAATTGAACGCATACAGACACAGCACCCATTTCGATGCCCTTTTGGACAAACTCCAGACACAACCGGAGGACGAAGAGGCGGCAGCCGC
Organism: Suhomyces tanzawaensis NRRL Y-17324; assembly: GCF_001661415.1. Taxonomy (NCBI): domain Eukaryota; kingdom Fungi; phylum Ascomycota; class Pichiomycetes; order Serinales; family Debaryomycetaceae; genus Suhomyces; species Suhomyces tanzawaensis. The sequence continues at coordinate 418,702 of NW_017963637.1, forward strand.
AGCTCACCCCCAAATCGTGATCGACGACAGTTGGGACGACTTGGTTTTGGGCGACGACCCCGTGTTGTAGCGGCGCCCGCAGCGTCTGCATTTACCAAGCTGCCATCTGGGATCTGGGGCTGCATGTGCAAGCACCAAGACCACCTGTGCATCTGCGGACACCACCACACCACCACCACCACCACAACCAAAACACCCTGCAGGCGGGTTCTGTAACAATAATAGGTATTAATAAACACAACAGCCAAGACCGGTGTAGACTCGCAAACAGCTTGGGATGCTCGCAGACCCCATAGGAGTGGTGTCCGTGGCGTGCATTGACCCAGGGCAACCTGTTTGCACCCCTCTGGTTGCAATTCGCGGCACATTCTCGCGTGGCTTACGCGCGTGAGTCTAGGCTTAGCACTGGTAGCGAAAAAATACCTCCTTACAGGAACAATTAGCGTTGGGTGCAGCGCGCGCGAAGGAGCGAACATTGCAGCCACCAGCGCGGTTTCAGACAATTGCAACTACAGACAAATGATTACCTAGTAAGTTTATTACTAACCCGAAAAACAATATGAACAAAACGAACATACATAGTAGAAATTAAAATAACCGTTCGAACAACTTTACCGTGCAAGTATAAGTTCTTTAAATTATAGTAGAAAAATTAGCCTCTGGGATATCCTCAAGATGCAGTAGCTAGACCGTTTAGAGCAAAGCCAAAGCACCGATCAAACCAGCAGCGAAAGCTGGAGCGACAGCGTTAGCACCGTTAGCGGTGGTGACAGCTGGGGCTTCGGTTCTTGGGTTGGCAGAAGAAGAAGCTGGGGCTGGAGCTGGAGCTTCCTTGGATGGAGCTGGAGCTGGAGCTGGGGCTTCCTTAGATGGAGCTGGAGCTGGAGCTTCCTTGGATGGAGCTGGGGCTGGAGCTGGAGCTTCCTTGGATGGAGCTGGAGCTGGAGCTGGGGCTTCCTTGGATGGAGCTGGAGCTGGAGCTTCCTTGGTTGGAGCTGGGCCTGGAGCTGGAGCTTCAGTAGATGGAAGTGGGCAGTAGGTGGTGTAGACAGTGTTGTTTTCAGTGACAGTGGTGACACCAGTGGTTTGTGGGACTTCAGTACACTTGTTGTCAGCACAAGAAGTGATGGTGATCACGGTGTGCTTGATGTCGGTTTCAGTCTTGGTACCGTGCTCGTGCTCGTGGTCCTTGGAAGGAGCTGGAGCTGGAGCTTGGGTAGATGGAAGTGGGCAGTAGGTGGTGTAAACGGTTTCGTTTTCAGTAACAGTGGTAAGACCAGTGGTTTGAGGGATCTCAGAACACTTGTTGTCGGAACAAGAAGTGATGGTGACAACAGTGGTCTGGATGTCAGTGTGGGTGGAAGTACCGTTACTGTACAAAGCAGCAGACATAGCGGAACCAGCAGAAGCGGTCAATAAAACGGCGGAGGAGAACTTCATTGTGATTAGCGAGTGGAAATGTGTTGATGAGAAGAGACGAATGGTGGAGCGGGGCCATCCTTTTATAGTTTTTTCATGGAGTCTGTCGGGAGCAAAATTGCAAAATCTTCTAAGAATAGTTTGTTTACCTCCACTGGTTGCGAGGCCAGGCCAGGGTTCAGGTACGTTAGCGGCGGCCCACCTGCGGGATTCCCCAGTTGAGTAAAAAATATGTAACTGTGCAGGAAGCGCTGGCCCCCTTCACCAGCCTGCTCGTTCCACATTCTTCCTGGCGGCGAGCTTACGAACGGATGTGTCTGTCTCGAGGAGTGGGTGTCGGTGGCAGTCGAGGTTATTGCAGAGAATTGCAGCTGCACCGGGTGGGGCCATCCACCGTGGGACCTACTCCGCAACATTGGCCCCTGGTGGCATTGTGCCCATCCACAATAGCAACCGACAATAGGCCCTAGTTACTATCTGCCGGGGGAACGGTTGGATCAAGGCGCACGACGCAGTCACGGGCCAGTGACTCAGGTTTGGTAGCGGTGGTAGCTGGTATGCGGGCACCACCTGGGTGTGGTTGCACAAAACCTTAACCACCAGTTCCCAATTTGATCAAATGTGTGAGTACCAGATAGGTGTGCTGGAAGCCCAGACCGGCATTGGTGGTGGGCATGCCCATCCACACGCATGGTGTGTCTGCATGGTCCCCCACGCACAGAACATGCGGTTGCTGAAGTGCCAGTGGATGCAATCAATTCTATTGATAGGTCGGCTTCGGCCGCCGAGCCTCCCGTCAGGACAATTTCCGCTCTCCTCCAGACAACCAGGCTTCATAACACTTGAAATCTGTCTATTTACCCAGCTCTTTTCTTTTTTTGTCCTCCTTTTCGCTTGCGGTAGTGTAATGATGCATTCCAAAATTTAATATTTTTGCAGTTTGTTGGCAAACACACCTGACTAGATGCTAATTATTACTTCTATTTTCGCGCACTGCCTATAATTTTGGTGAACATTCTGTCGGCCCCTATTGTTGGGAGGACTAGCACGATCGGGTTAGTGGGAAGCCTATTGAGGCAATGCCCCGACCAGAAATGTTGCTCCCACATTTGCGGATTGTGCACAAGTGGGGCTGCAATTGTGTCTCCATCTCTGATAGGCTCAACCCACCGCTCCACCACCATCACGAACCATGGCCCAAAAGTCGAAAATGTCATATGCCGGCTTTCCATGGTGTTCCACCTCTGTCATGCACTGCGGGCCACCCCTGTGCAAATTCGGGATTTTGCTCGCCCCCTTCCATGACATGTCGCGGACTGACTGCGTCACGGCCGCGTCAATTTTGCTCGCTAACTCATCGCGCTGGCGGCGCCTGAAAAATACCCCACGCAATGCAAGGAGTCGTTGCCTACAGATAAGCCATCCGTGCAAACGTTGCAACCGCGGCCGAACCACGCTATCCAGGAACCCGCGAGGGGAGCCTCCTTTCGTCTGTTGTTTTTATCCATATTCTGACATTGTCTGACATTTGTCGAGACGGTCCAGCACCGGTCTCATGTTCTCGTGTAGAAACTAACTTCACGGCGACATCACACGCTAATTTCTTGCGTCCACCGTCCCCGCTGTAACATCGGGATATGGGTTATGCAGACACTTGTCAGGTGCACCAGATGTAATTGAGTTTCCATGCGAAATACGAATGGTATGCCTGACACGGAAATAGCAACGTGGTTTCAATAGTTTGGCGATCTTGTAAATGGCGTTGCAAATGAACTCGTCTCTCGGGCTTCCGATCACAATTACAGCATTATTACTAATTTCGATCAAGTTTTTCTGTTGCAACTTTCTGTCGCTTTTCTGTCGATTTTCTGTCGATTTTCTGCGATTTATCAACTCTACACTCTGGTGAATTCTACATCAGCTCGCCATTTGAATTACAATTTGATACTCCATACCACGTCGAATGCTACACCGCATTATCATAATTTTAGACGATTTATTCATTTTAAACACTTTTATCATTTTTATCATTTTTCGCAACTACTTTGTTTTCTCGCCTAATCTAATCAATCATTGCACCAACTATCACTTCAAGTAAGCCTTGAATGTGCCAATCTCAAATGCTCCGAGTTTGAAGTCGACCTTGTTGTCGACCACCTTGAGCTCTGCACCAAGATTGGGGTCATTCTCGTCCTCCAACGCATTGGTCTTGAAAACCTTGTCAACCTTCAACAATTTCAGGTCAAATTCCAAAGTGCCCTTGTTTACACCACCCAAGGAATCGTAGACACGGAAAACCAAGGACTTCTGTTTGGACTCAGATTCGAACGCCTCGTACTGGTTCACGTCGGCGTCGTTTTCTCCCCTCTTGATGTGGGAGAGAACCAACCCCGACCCCGCATTCTTCAACTGCACTGCGTTCAACAATCCCGAAACCTTCTTAGACGAGTCAGCCACGATCTTGTCCAACTTGTAGTTGAAATTGTACCCCAACTTGACGGTGTCTGGACCCAACGAGCCTGCGTGTGGATACAAGGCGTACTCGAAGTCCTGGTCGCCCATGTCGGCCTGGTCATCCGGAGCCTTTGCACTTCTCAACAACGACAATCTGATCAAGTTTCCGTGGATGGCTCCTCCGTACTTGGAGTTGTTCAAGACAGAAACACCATAATTGCTTTCACTCAAGTCCATGAATTTGTGGTGTGCCACCTCGAATTTGGCCACGTCCCAACTGGTGTTGAAGTGGGTAGGTCTCTGGGTGATGCCGAACTGGGTCTCGTAGCTGGCCTGCTGGGCACTGTGGATGGTGGTGGGAAATTGCACCTTCAAGAACTTGTAGGTTTCGTGCCATTTGACATGGCTCTTGAACTTGACAAAGTTATTCTGGACAATGTCGTGGGCTTCAGTCAAACCCTGGATAGAGATAACTGTCTCGATCGACGATCTCAGCGAGATTTCGTGCTTCACCAACAACGATGCCTCGAGCTTGGTGTTGGTCAAGATGGACACAGATCCGTTTTCCACAAAGCTGAACTTGTTCAACGAGTACAACTCTGTGTCCCAGGCAGGGAAGTTCAAGGGTTCATCGTCAAACAAGAGGAACTGGTTTCCTCCAACGTGCTTGGTGTCGTTCTTGTTAGTCTGCTTGGTGGCTGTGGTGTCGATAACCTCTCTGTCGTTGACAATATCGTACAACGAGGTGATCACACCGTTCTTGGAGATAGTGGCACGGAGCAAGTTGTTGGACAACACGTATCCATCGTCGTTTTCCTTTACAGAGGCAGGATAAGCGATGGAATCGGGTGCGTTGAGCTTAGTCTGGCCGTTCTCCGAAGTGACAGACACCAAGAGCGTGTTTTCAGCGTTGGAAACACTCAATGAATCCTTTTGCAACGCTGAAAACAACTGGGGGTGTTCTTGACGAGAAACTTGCAACAACTCGTTTCTGGCCCAAGGCAAGGTGTTGACAAAGTGCCAGTCGTGGACCTTTGTTTTCTTGCCGTCGCCAAGATGCTCCAAAGCGTCGTCGAGCAACTGGTTGGTTTTCTTCAAGTTCTTGGTCAACATGGGCAATACCTCCTCGTAGTACACCATACCGATACAACTGCCAGGAATAACGTCGTGGAACTGGCACAAGCACAAGTCCTCCCAGAGCGCTTGGATCTCGGCTGCTGGGTACTTGTAGCTGGGGTCGGTGGCTGAAATCAATCCTGCAACCAACTCCAAGTCGTGGAGCTTGATTTCGCCAAACCTGACCAACTTTTTGGTTTTGGCCTGGGTGGTGTAGGTGCCTCTGTGGAACTCCAAGTAGATTTCACCCACCCAGGTGGGCAAATCGGCTCCCTGGTTGGAGTGATCCAAGATGTGCTCGTAGAAGTCGTCCACAGTGGTGTTCAAGTGCACAGATGGAATGGCACCCGTGGTGTTGGCCAAGCCTCTACATCTTCTGATCTTCTCTATCATCTCCTCGGATGGACCTCCACCTCCATCTCCGTGGCCGTACAACAACAAGCCCGCAGGCACGTCCTCCAAGTTCTTGTGCTGTTGGGACGATCTAACCACGTCGCCAAAGTGGGCGGCTGCCGTGTAGGTGTTGGCTGGCGGCATGTGGACCAACACCTGCGAGCCGTCAAGCGCCTTCCAGTTGAAGGTCGACAATGGGAAGCTGTTGATGTTGTTCCACGACAACTTTTGGGTCAAGAAACGGGTAATGCCCACCTGCTGGCAGATCTGGGGGATCTGCGACGAGTACCCAAAGGTGTCAGGCAACCAGAACACGTTGGAGTAGAAGCCGAACTCGCTGTACTGGAACCTCTGGCCGAGCAAGAACTGGCGGATCAACGACTCACCGTTGGGGAGGTTGGTGTCGTTTTCGACCCACGAGCCGCCCACGGGAATAAATTGATTTGTTGCAAATTTGTCCTTTACCTTAGAAAAGATTTCTGGATGGTACTGCTTCAACCACTTGAATTGCTGCATCTGCGACGCCACGAACACGTAGTCGGGATACTGGTCGGCTAACTTGATCTGGGTGGTCCAGGACCTGACGATTTTCCGTTTGGTCTCCGCAAAGGGCCACTCCCACGCCGTATCAATGTGACAGTTTCCGATGGCAAACACGTCGACACGCTTTGTTTTGGCGTTGGGATACTCGTCAAACACGTCTTCCGAGTTGAACTTGTCGCCCAAGAGCTTTTCAGCCAACTTCCGTCCTTTTTTGACACTGGCCACGTCGTCAGGATCAAATACGTCCATGATCTCGTTACACACCTCACGGGCCTGGTGCTTCTGCCACGAGTTGCCTGGCAACTCACGAGCAGCATCGCCTAGGATCCAGAAGTCCCAGTACAAGCGTCTGGCGTCCAAGTTGGGCAACACCAAATGGGCTCTGTTCAAGCGGAAATAACGGTTGGGATCGGGAGATCCTTCGGCTCCATTACCAAACATACCGTTGCACGCCACCTCGATGTAGAAGAGCTGGCTTCCAGCCTTCAAGTACTCGTGGGGAATCTTGAACAACGTCCGTTCGCCTCCACCAGTGAAAGCCTGCAAAGGCAAGCCTTTTTTGTCATAAATCAAGGCCTCGGAGCTCGAGTCCCAGTCGATCTCGACCCAGCCATCCTTGAGCCAGCTCTCGGGGATGTCGATGTGGAACTTGACCCAGAACGTCTTCCACGAGGGTCCGAAGTTGTATCCCAAGCCAATGTCGTCCCACTGGACGTTGTCGAAGTCAATGTCCTTGAAAAGTGGCCTCTGGGTGACTCCCTCCTTGTCGGGAACCCGCCAGGACTTCAAGTCTCCGATCTCAACCCGTTCTTTGTCGTAGAACTTGGGAAGATTCAACTGGTGGTACTGGCCTCCAGTGTCCGTGAACTGGCGCAATCTTTGCTCAAAAAGGTGCTGCACAGGCTTGAAGTTGGGTTGGTGGTTGTATCGCTCGTATTCTGCCGGATTGACCATGGTTGATGGATGAAAACAGAATATGGACTGGTTTTATACCCCAGCAACAGTATGGGGGTTAAGGGGGAAGCTGGGGAAAACTGTCTGCAGGAGATGCCGCAGGAAGTGCAGTGCAGGACGCTGGTGTCATTACCCTTCCGCATTGGGGGCAGCGATCGGGGGGAGGAATGGGGCGGCTCCAGCTATTGGGCGGTGCTGGGTGTGCCCTGGTGGCGCCCGTGGGTAACCACTGCAGTGCTTGAATTGCGCCGGGGGGGAGAGCTCCAATAGTACTGGAGGAGTACTTGTGTGTCTGACGTGGGTCTGCATGGGTGCACATATAGACAAGCTGCTGCGGCCTATCAGACACGCAGTGGAAGTCTAGAAAGGAGATGCTGGGGTCAACACCCCATCCAACACACTTCTAGTGGGGGATATTGCTGCTCCCCAAAGAGCCTACATGGCGTACGTGCCTCACTATCTCCTGCCATTGGTACTCGATTACTACGCCACCATCTGACCATTGTGCAGTACCCCAAACTACTGCCAATCTGGCCATTCTGCAATACATCAAACTCGCCCCCAAACTGTAAGACCTACGTCAACCACGCTGTCAGACACACATGCGTCAGACAGTGTGCTTCACTACAACCATTGCCTAGACACTCGTAAACTAAACGTATATTCTTCAGGGTGGTTCACCCTTATATCCTCCTGGGACGTCCTAATATTTAGCTGATAGAAGAGGGTTCATAGATAAGGAATATGCTACAGAACATCGATAATCACGGGTTCTGATGGATCATTGCTGATGGATGTTCCACAGAGTCTGACGACTCATTGCTTGTGGATCATTGCTGGATCGATCATAATCTCCCTACTGCTGGATCTTGACCTCCTTGTCCTCTTCGATGGCTAAAACATGCTCGTTGCCCTGGATGGTGTTGGTGTGGACTTCCGGGAACTTGGCAGCAAAGCCCTTGATCAAGCTGAACTTGGAAGTGACATCGCCTCCCAACTCGTGGATCTTCTGTTGGAGGGCAGACACGTCAGCGTCGCTGGCGGTGTCCTTGAAGGTGACGATGTAGGACTTGAGGCTGGACATTCTGGTGGGGTGAGATCTAAAGGACGAGGCGAACAAAACAAGCAGAACAATGGCTAAGACGGCAAATAACACTGGCTTACTCAACATAAATTTACCAGTCAGCAACCACTGGCGTCTTTATAGTCGGTCAGGGGCTAGCACCGATTTGCCACTGATGATGGCAAGGCACCGCCTGCCCGATCCGGCAATATTGCCTGTTTGGGCCATCCTCGCGCCAGCACCTCAGTTGCGGCTGCCACCAGCGATTGGGACAGCCAAACCTATCCAGTCTGGCGCTACACCATGGGCTACTTCGACAGCATTGAGCGTTTCTTGGGCAGGCTCCGTCGCAGGGGCTTCTTCTTGTACACTGCGTTCATCGTGGCTTCCACGGCCTACTTGATGTACTCGGTGTCCAACTTGCCGCCAGTTCCTCCGCCACCGAAGAGAGTGAAGGACAAGAAGCGCAAGAGCCGCAAGAACTCGCAGGCAGGCCAGGAAGAACGGCACAAGACTCGCCAGAGCTCACTGGACGCCATTCAGGCAGAGCAGGCACCTCCAGCACAGTCTGGGCATCCTGTGGATACCTGGACCAAGCGCGAGTTGTACCGCTACTTGACCAACGAGAACGTGTACCCTGAAATCAACGAGGACTTGGAGGTGGTCAGGCGAAAGGCTACAGAGGTGTACGAGCGCAAGCGCCAGCAGGCAGACGAGCTCAAGGCACAAGCTAACGCCCAGGGAGAACAGGCTACGTTAGCGCGCGAAGCAGCCGTGGCGGCAGAACGAGAGGCCTCGTTGGCTCAGGCAGCGTTCGCAGCCAGTTTTGGCGCTCCAGGGGAGTCATTGGGCTAAGCTTGGAGTGTGGCGAGGCCTCCACAGTGCTGCCAGCCCGCCATGGTTCTCAGTGGGCTATTCTGGTCTGAGTGTGGGTGTGGCACTTCGTGATCGCCCAGGGTAACCCTCAAGGTGTGAGAGTCAATTTTTTTACCCAGGCGGTTTTTAATTTGCTCTAGCGATATATATACCCCGGAATCCGCAACGAGCCAGTACTGACAGATGTAGGAGGCTACTACAGACAGTAATAGTGACAGATGTACTGACAGTGACCATGCAGACACCATGCACAGAACAGTGACAGGCAGTGACAGATAGTCTCAGACAGATGCAGACAACATGCAGACTGATAACAGACAGTGACAGTGGGCGAGACTCCATACAGTCCGTGATCCACCCACAACTGCTCACGGGACACCCCACACCACCAGCAATCTCCCTGGGTTACCCGCCCACCATAGTTACCCGGCCGCCCGCCGGCCCGGGGTCTGGCTCAGGCACTGTGATTACTGCACGTGACACCCCAACACCTGGCTGGGCCAGCAACCCGCTTATAAATGGCCTCCTTGTTTTGCTCCTTTCCCCATAAGCAACTATTCAAAATGGTCAAAGCTGGTAAGTACCACCAATTGGGTCTACAGCGCTGCAGTGGCAGCACTCTCAATGGCTGAGAATGCCCTGGAGTGCCTTTTTCACCAGTTGAAATGGCCCAGAATGGGACCAGGCCGCAATTGAGCAATCCAAGCAGCCATCAAACAGCCATCAAACAGCCCAAACAGCCCAAGCTGCATCAATTGAGTAGCCTATCTGCCATCCATCAAGTACTAACCGCCAGTCGCTGTTTTAAGAGGAGATTCCAAGGTTTCTGGTGTCGTCACCTTCTCGCAAGAAAAGGAGTCTGACCCCACCACTATCTCGTGGGAAATCAGTGGAAACGACCCCAACGCCTTGAGAGGGTTCCACATCCACACCTTTGGTGACAACACCAACGGTTGTACCTCTGCCGGTCCCCACTTCAACCCATTCTCCAAGGAGCACGGTGCCCCAGAAGACGAAAACAGACACGTTGGTGACATGGGCAACATCTCCACCGACTCCACCGGTCTTGCCAAGGGCTCCAAGCAGGACTCCTTGATCAAGTTGATCGGAACCCACTCCATTCTCGGCAGAACCGTGGTTGTCCACGAAGGTACTGACGATTACGGTAAGGGAGGTTTCGAGGACTCCAAGGCCACTGGTCACGCTGGTGGCAGACCAGCCTGTGGTGTCATTGGTCTTACCCAGTAATTAAGTATTAATATGACGAGACGAGTTGAGTACCATTGTAGAAGGTCCAGGATGATGAGCGATGGAATGAGTAACGAATTTCACTCAGGGACCAAAGAGGAATTATCACGACTGCAACATCTCGAGGTTGAAGTAACACTGTTTTTAGGTCATAGTACAATCCCACCAAATTGATTGACTGGAAGCTCCTCCAATGCCCCGAAATAACAGGAATACGGTCAAGATAAACATGGAAAATTACTATGAGATGAAGTAGAACACTTTGGACAAGTTCACGACTAGACCTTCGAGTTTCTGTTATCTGATTGATGCCGCCTTAAGCCGTGTCCCAAAGGGTCCCGAGGATGGAAGTCCCGAGGCTTAGCATGGAATACCCAGGAAAGTCTCGAGATAGAAGTCCTGACAGTCAAAGGTCCCGAGGCTGGAATTGAAAGAAGCTATCTGATTCAATAAACTGAATCACAGGCATTATATAACAGTGAAACATCTTTCACTAGAGAAGCCTGGAGGTTTACCGTGGAATGCCCAGTAGCCACTATTGAATCTACCTGCGTAACGATGAAATCTGCCCTGAATCGGAGCACTACAAACTCAATAACTGCAATGCAAGGAGAAATCTGTTATGGGGAAGTCCCCTGAAAATACTGCCATGTCAATGATCTGCCCCTAAATGCAGATCTTCAATAATTGCATCAATTAGTCAACTGTAGCTTCCTGCAATCGTGCACTAACGGTGAGAAATAAGTCAATTTATGCCAAGACCGCCCCTAGAGACCTAAAGGCGTCAATTAAATAGGTCAACTACTTGCAGTCGCTTCCTGCGATTGCGGTACTGGTGTCAATCAGTTAGATAAGTTGAAAAATCGTTAAATGTGCCGTACCCAATGGCCAATTAGCAAATACGTCAAATGCCGTGGCCCTGCAATCGTACCCTTATTGAAATAGTCCATCGGCCCTAGCTCCCGACATAGACTGAAAATCATGGCCCCGCTATTGTTCCATCCACTGGTGCCGTGTATCACTAGCACTGGCACGTGGAGCCACTCGTGGGTAATAACTGTCAGATCGTCAATACCACGTTTGACATCAATAAGTACCTGCTGCAGAGAGCCGTCACTGCACGGCTCAGCGCACTAATAGGCTCCTTTCACGCGCTAATAGGCTTCACTCACACGTCACTTAATCTTATCCGGAATATGAACCCGTGGGCGAGATAACAATTGCAGCCATATATAACCGCGCCTAGCGCCAGAATAGGCTGCAACGCCACCATGTTGAAGACCCTCTTGGCCATCGCTGCCACTGTCGCCTCCACCAAGGCTGTCTCTACCACCCTTACTGAGTGTACCACCTACACCACCACCGAAGTAGCCACCTATACCACCGCCTACTATGTGGTGAACGAGGTGCCTGCCTCCCAGGCCGACCAGGTCCACGCCTACCCTGTCGGCAGCTGTGACGCCTTCTTCAAGAGTCCCTACGACGCTTTCTCGTGCCAGAACACCACTGCCATTCCCGACGCCTACTCGTGCTGTTTCGAGACCTCGGGAATCTTGATGCAAACCCAGTTCTGGGACTTCGACCAGAAGTTGTTGGCCATCGCCAAGTCCAACGACACTGCCTTGATTGAACAGGCAGAACGCGAGTACACAGTTAGCGACCCTGTGCAGAACTCGTTCACCATCCACGGCTTGTGGAACGACTTCTGTAATGGAAGTTACCCTACCAACTGTAACCCTCCATTGGAGTTTGCCGACACCGAAAACCTCACCCAGATCATCCGTGACGAGTTCAACCAGCCTGAGCTCTACGAATATATGATCAAGTACTGGGTGAATAACGAGAAGTCCAACGTGCCTAACGGAGGCTCCATTGCGTTGTGGGAGCACGAGTACAACAAACACGGAACCTGTATGAACACCTTGCTTCCTAGCTGTTTCCCAGGTACCTACTCCAGACACGAGAATGCCGTCCACTACTTTAGAAAGGTGGTCGAGTTGTTCAAGGATCTTCCCACTTACAACTTCCTTGCTGGCGCCGGTATCTACCCTACCCTCACCAAGCAGTACAAGTTGACTGACATCAAGGACGCCTTGGCTGCGAACCACGACAACAAGCTGGTCTACGTGGGTTGTATCAACGGCACCATCGACGAGATCTGGTACTACCACCACCTCCACGGCAGTGTCTTGACCGGTGACTACAGACCTCTTGATTCCACCGGGAACGATACTTGCCCAGAGCATGTGTGGTATATCCCCAAGCCAGCCCCAGAAAAGTAGGGGAGGCTAAAAAAGAATGAATCCTTTTCATTTGAAAAAAGTTAAGCCTGGATATAGTCTGTACCATATGATGTATAGGAGAACATTATAGAAAGAGCTCAACCATGCTGGAAGCTGCAACTGACTTAATAAACTCAATCGAAAAATAGATAGCGAGCTAAGATAAACCAAATATGATAAAATAACTTAAAAATGGCACAAACAGCCAAACAAATAGATATTCTTTTGAATACGAGCATCCGTCCAAACCAATACAAATGTCCGATATGGAAAGTATGGTCCAGAACAGCAACGATTTACTTTTTGCAATTCAAATCCAAAAATGTAAAAAAGGACTCTAGATGAGGAAATCTCTAGTTTGTATGATTGAGCCAAGAGTTGAATGAACCGTGGAAAAATTTGAGTAAACCTCGGGTGTACAATGCAATAGAATACTTTACAGAGAGTACCCATCCAGGAAGTAAAGTTCGACAAAAAAGATGATCCACGGTCCGAAGGATCTCATAACTATTGTAGACTAAAATAACTTGAACTACTTTAATTTATTGAAAAGTAAAATTAGGCTTCTGAGGGCAAACCCATCACTACTCACTGTCGATGAAGGATCCAAAGCCTAACTGTGACTTACTAAGGGGGTTAAATGAAATGAAGGACTAATAAATGAGACGGGAAAATTGTTGAGTAGAGCCAAGAGCAGAATAATCAAGAACAATCCACAGTAATATTGTTCCCACTATACCTTCTAAAATAACAAACGAGATGAATCAAAAGTACTGAGACAAATGTCGAGGAAAACAAGACCAATGCTGACATAGGGTCCACCACGAATTCAACAATCAAGCAGTACTATGGCTTCACTAAAAATTGTACGATGTTACCTAGGTAGTAAAAAGCGAATTGTACGAGCTCAATACCGAATAATTGGAAATCCCACTAGAACAGCCTCAATTCCAGTGCCAAAACACCCCTCCCATTAGCCTCACAGGGGCACTCCCTTCAAATACGAACTACGGCTTCCGAATTAAATAGAAGTAACTGTTAGCAGCCCTCCCGCTGGCTCAGGTCCCGCTGCTCCACAGATGCACCCACCCGCCCGTGTTCCGAAAATATCTTGGAAATAGCTTGCAGTAGTAAATTCACCAATACGAAGAAACACTCTAGCACCACCAAAATTAGGTCCTTCACCTACCCTTCACCCACCACCGTTGATATACATCCCCGTGCCCACACAAGCATTCTTACTTCTTCCCACTCCTCCTCCCCCCGTCCAATCACCTTGCCAGCCATCGCTGTCCCCACATACTTTGTGCCCGCACCAGATGTATGCAATTAGCGGGATTGTCCCGCTGCGCCTTACTGGGCCGGCACAGCGACACGCACTGCCAGCCAGATAAACCCACCTCCACTGATAGCTCTGCTAAACACCCTGGCCAGGCCAGTAGCGCTTCTAGACACATCTAGCACCATGTAAGAAGCTCCCCTCACTGTAGTACACAAATCCCCTCGCTATCTCCCCTGTAGCAGCCTCGTGGGACCCTGGCTCGCCGTGCCCCCGCAGCGTGCCCTGGCACGGCACTAGCTGGCACAGATCACCAAGCTTCCGCAACGACAACTCCGGTATTTCTGATCTCCTTCAACACCATCGCTACGGCCCCCACGATGTCGGACCAACCGCCTACGTCCACGCCGCCCACGCCGCCCAACGCATCACCATCATTGCTGGTGCCCAGCACGCCAGCAACCAGGCGAAAGCGTGGTCTTTCGTTGAGATCACAGCTCTTCAACAAGACCATCTTGGGCCAGGTTTTGGACCCTTCACCAGCCGCTGCTAGCGAGCTGCCGTCAGAAGGCACGTCCTCGTCCCGAAGAAACACAGTGTCGTTCTCTCCCGAGCTCGAGACCCCCATAGAAATGCATACCATGGTTCCTCCCCAGATCCATGTGGAAGAACCTCCTGAAGGAGACGTGTCGCCCGCTGTCAAACATTACGATCCCTACAACGTGCTCAACTCCAACTTAAGCCAGTCTACCACCCACTTGTCGACGGTGTCGTCCGCCAATGAGACGATGTCTTTGGTGTCAAAACGAGAACGAGCAGCCATGAAGAGGTACAACACTCACAATAAGCTCCTCCGCGCAGTGTTGGAGCTCAAGAACAAGATATTGGGCCAAAAAGTGCTTCCCGCCACCGAAAGTGGCAGAGTGATCCCGTTAAGTACCAATCACCACGACGTGAATCGGTATTTTCTGGACGAATACTACGATCCAGGCAAAAAAGCGTTGATTGACGAGCGTACAAGTGCTCCCTACGTGAGTAATCTCATTGTGTCGTCGAAGTACACCTACTACTCGTTTTTGCCAAAACAGTTGAAGGCCCAGTTCTCCAAAATAGCCAACTGCTATTTCATGGTCATCGCTATCATGCAGATGATTCCTGGCTGGTCTACCACTGGCCACTACACAACAATTATTCCATTGTTGATATTCATGTCCATCTCCATCGCTAGAGAAGGGTTCGATGACCTCAAGAGACACGGTCATGACAAAGAAGAAAATAACAAGAAAACCCACGTCATCAAGGAGGACGAAGAATTCACAACATATGATGTACATTCAATGGCCACGGTGGTAACCGAGACCATGTCGTTCTCTGGCCAGAGCTATTTGGGATCGACTGATAACGAATCCAAAAGAATCAATCCCAACATATCGGCCAGTTCGTCCCTTTCCGATATCGAAGACAATAACTTCACGAATTCCGATTTGATGAAGAGGTATAATTTAAAGGAGTATACCACCAAATGGAGCGATGTAAAGGTCGGAAATATCATTAGAATCAACGAAAATGAATGGGTTCCTGCCGATGTGTTGCTATTGACCACAAGTAATCAAGAGACCCAGGAGGCTTTTGTGGAAACTATGGCACTAGACGGAGAAACTAACCTCAAGTCGAAAGTACCACCTAGCCAAATATCCAAAAGAATGGCCTCTGTGCCCGGCTTGAAGTCAACAAAAGCATTATTCACCGTGGAAGATCCAAACTTGGATCTATACAATTTTGAGGGATCGTTTGTTCTTGATGGAGAAACATTTGCATTAGGACCTGAAAACATTGTTTACAGAGGTAGTATTCTCAGAAACACCAAATCTGTATTGGCTTTAGTTGTCTTTACCGGCGAGGAAACTAAGACCAGAATGAATAACCTCAAAAACCCGAGAACCAAAGCTCCAAAATTACAAAAGAATATCAACTACATTGTCATATTCATGGTATTTGTAGTGGCATTCTTATCAGCATTTTCCACAATGGCACAAAGATTACAGTTCAAAAATAATAGAGACAAAGCATGGTATTTGTACGATCAAGATGCTGGTGTTGCTGCAACGTTCATGGGTTTTATTATCATGTACAACACTTTGATCCCGCTTTCGCTTTATGTCACCATGGAAATCATCAAAGTCATGCAATTGTGCCTCTTACAATTTGATATTGATATGTATCATGTGGAAAGTAACACCCCTGCAGATGCCAAAACAGCCACAATTTTAGAGGAATTGGGCCAAGTTGGATACATCTTTAGTGACAAGACTGGAACCCTTACGGATAACAAAATGATATTCAGGAAGTTCAGTGTCTGTGGTGTTAGTTGGATTCATGATTTAGATATCATTTTGAAAGAGAGAGAAAATCCAAATAGTCAAGTATTCACTCCATTGAATTTGATGCACGCTTCGATATTTGGTTCGAGCTCTCCAAGAAACAGCTCCGATATAAGGGGAAGTTTCGATGGTGCTAGAATAAGCACTTCGTCAATTGCTCGTGAGAGTCTCGAAATTTCTAAGTTGAAATCCCAAACTAGTTGGAAATCTACTGCACAACCTAAGAAGGTTCAGGACTTAGCAAGCTCTCTACAATTGCTTAAGCATATCCAATCACATCCTCAGACGCTTTTTGCTAAGAAGGCCAAATTCTTTCTCATGAGTATTGCATTGTGTAACACATGTTTGCCCAGAAAAGAAACTGCCACGACTTCAGCAAACAATTCCAGCGACTCTTCGTTTTCTTTGACCGACGCTCCAGATAAGGAAGATGATGGAGCCATTGACTATCAAGCTGCTTCTCCTGATGAACTTGCTTTAGTTCAGGCTGCGAGAGATTTGGGTTTTGTGGTTTATGATAGACTTCACAAAAAGTTAACTATTAAGACTTATCCAGAAGGATTTGAAGGCGAACCCCACATTGACGAATATGAGATTTTGGAGGTGGTGGAATTTTCTTCTTCCAGAAAAAGAATGTCGGTTGTGGTTAGATTTCCTGACAATAGAATCTGTGTGATTTGTAAAGGTGCCGATAACATTATTCTTGAGAAATTAAAGAATCATGATTTGGCAAGAGCCAAAGCTAAGGAAATTGCCCTAAATTCGGCCGATAGAAAGACAATGGAAGCAGACATTGTTTTACAGTCTCGTTTCTCACATGACTTACAATCAAAGAAATCACTCAGCTCCTTACGCCAGAGTCTTGGTGGCCGTCCAAGTTTGGATCGTATTGGTTCCATCGACAATGCATTACTGAACAGAGACGACGATGAAATTGCGTCCATAGCTTCTAAAGCAAGGAAATCGTTGCATATTCA
This sequence comes from Suhomyces tanzawaensis NRRL Y-17324, assembly GCF_001661415.1. Classification (NCBI taxonomy): domain Eukaryota; kingdom Fungi; phylum Ascomycota; class Pichiomycetes; order Serinales; family Debaryomycetaceae; genus Suhomyces; species Suhomyces tanzawaensis. Next base: position 435,687 of record NW_017963637.1, read on the forward strand.
GCAAGCGAAGAGATATAGTTTGGACTCGCCAGCCAGAGAGGGTTCTGCGGACAGAAACACGGAGAACCTTTTCGTTCCAAGTGACAAATTATTGGTTAACGAGGAATTCGTGATCGAGAAAACCTTAGAACATATTGAAGAGTTTTCTACAGAAGGTTTGAGAACATTGTTGTACGCCTTCAAATGGCTCGATAAGACTGAGTATGAAAACTGGTCAAGAGAGTATGGAAATGCAAAGACTTCCTTGGTCGACAGATTGAACAAAGTTGAAGAAATTGGTGGTCGCATTGAAAACGGATTCGAATTGGTGGGAGCAACAGCTATTGAAGATAAGTTACAGGAGGGTGTCAGTGAAGCTATCGAGAAGTTGAGGAGGGCTGGTATTAAGATGTGGATGCTTACAGGTGATAAACGAGAAACCGCGATCAATATTGGATACTCCTGTAGGTTGATCAAAGACTATTCCACAGTGGTGGTACTATCTAACGATGAAGGTACGGACGTGTTGATGGACCGTATTACTTCAGCCAGTCAGGAAATTCAATCAGGCAGAGTCGCCCACTCAGTGTTGGTAATAGATGGCTCTACGTTGACAGATGTGGAAAAAGACCCGACCTTGTTGAGTTTATTCTTGGATTTGTGTGTCCAAGTCGACTCTACGATATGTTGTCGTGCTACTCCTTCACAAAAGGCAAGTATGGTGAGTGCCGTGAGACGATTGAACAAAAAAGCCGTTACTCTCGCTATTGGAGATGGTGCCAACGACATCGCAATGATTCAAAGTGCAGATATAGGTGTTGGTATTACAGGGAAGGAGGGTCTCCAGGCAGCAAGATCTGCGGACTATGCCATCGCACAATTCAGATTTCTTCTCAAATTACTCCTTGTGAATGGGCGTTACAACTATATCAGGACCTCTAAGTTCGTCTTGTGCACATTCTACAAGGAATTATTGTTTTATTTGACACAATGTGTCTACCAAAGAAATACCTTGTTCTCGGGTTCGTCAATGTACGAAAGTTGGTCCTTGTCAATGTTCAATACATTATTTACTTCTCTTCCAGTATTATGTGTGGGAATGTTCGACAAGGATTTGAAACCAGCAACGTTATTGGCAGTTCCCGAGCTATACAGTAAGGGTAGATTGTACCAAGCATTTAATTTGAAGATCTTTCTTTCATGGATGGCATTGGCAACCTTTCAGAGTATTGGGTTGTCTTTCTTAGCATATCAGATCTGGGGATATACAGCTCTACCAGACAATACTACCTTCCCCTTAGGAACTATGCTCTTCACAGTCTTGACCATTATTATTAATGCAAAGTGTGAGTTCATTGAAATGCAGAATAGACAATGGTTTGCCTTTGCAGCTTTCATTATATCTGTCGGTGGTTATGCTCTTTGGAATGCATTAATTATGTCCTTGTACAGAGCAAAAGATGCTACAATTTTTTATGTTGCTTATGGCTTAGTTACCTGGGGGCAGGATCAGAGTTGGTGGGCTTCTGTTTTGGTGTTGACAACATTGGCTCTCTTGTTTGACATCATAATTAAAGTTTTCAAGTTTATATTCAAACCCAACGATGATGAGATTTTCCGGGTTTTTGAACAGGATGTTGAAATGAGAAAGTTCTTTGAACTTAGGGCATATTCTGAGCTTTATCAAGGTTGGACTTTCCCTAAAGACCCTTCAACATTTAGAACAGGAGTTGTTCGTTTGTTCAATAAGATTACCACACATGTTGGCATTTCGAAGAACATCGAATTGCCGAAAGTCAAGGAAATCCAAGAGGTTATGGAGCAGCAAAGTGCAATCAACAGAAAGCGTGCCGGAACAAATCCTACAGCTCACGAGCTTCCGCCTAGTGGTGATGGAGAAGCAGTTTCAGGTGTCGATTTCGACGAGTCTTTGGACGATGACGGATATGAGACCTTGCCGAGTGGAAAGAGAGTTAAAATTAAGATGAGGAACAAGTCTTGGAAGTTAGCAGATATCTTAAAGAGGAAGAATAGTTCGAATGATATGGTTGATGAGGATATCGATGCAATTATCGACGAAAGGTTGACAAGTTTGCGGAATGAAGAAGAGGGTATCCGTCATGATACACACAAGTAATCATGCGGGACTACATATTGATCAAGATCGTCAAAAAGGCTGTTAGAAATCAGTCACATCTAACAAGAATAAATTTTGTTTACAGGCAAAAAGCAAGATTATAAGAGTCACGAAGTCTGAAAGTTCCTTTCCACATACACAAGGAAGACTCGTGCATTAGCATAGCATATATGTCCCAAAAATGTATTATCTATAAGAAATTATGTAAAGCCCAGCTTACAATGTAGTAAATTTTAGATTCCTCAACCCACACGAGTTCTGTTTGTCATATTAAGATCATGTTCCAATCCTAATACAACGCTTCTCAAATTCTTACTCTTTGAGTTTTGGATCAACCAATCTTCGAAAGAAACCCTGCATGCTTTTAATTCGAGCAGCAACGACTTTTTGTGGCTGTCGTCCTTGTAAGGATTCAAAAGCAATTCGAAGAGTGGTATCCATAATTCGAGTTGCCAGTATCTTTTAAGATTGTTCTCGAGTTTGACACTGCCTTTCTCCTTTTTGATCTTTATGTAATTTCCGAACAACATACTATGTATAATGCTTGCCAACCCATAATAATCTGCTTCATAGCACCAAGACTTGTTCTCGTTCATTTGAGGGCAGTCTTGTTCATCAGTTTTCCAGTTGCTAACGAAATGGGTATTAGGAGGAAATAATGTGAGATCTATCGCTCTCCCGAAATCAATAAGAGTAATGCTTTTCTTAGACCACGTACTTATAGTTTCTGCACTATACGTTTCACTCAATTCATCACTTTCTGTGAAATTGATCATACAGTTGTCAGCCTTCAAATCGCCATGGAGTATTCCAATATTATGTAAAGTTTCAACTGCCTTCAACAATTCAATGGTTAAGAGGATACATAGCACCTCTTCTAGAGTCAGCCCCTTGTTCTTGTAATGATTGATGATGTCCAAGACTGTACCTTGTGAATGAAAATCTATTATCAAATAGCTCTCATCTTTGAAATGGTATAAGGAATCGGGCTTCACTATAAGTGATGAGATCGTCTTGTCTTGTCCAATTAATCGGCGATAAACTTGGTTGAGGATATAAAATTCCCATTCCGAAGCAGGCGATTCCACTTTTAATGCTTTCAATTCTCCAGTTCTTCCCATTTCAATCAAGTATACGTATCCATAACCTCCCTTCCCTAATTCTAGCCTTAAACAATAAATCTCATCACCACAAAAATCGATCATGGCACTTTGAGAACCTTTGGAAATTGATTTAGTATGTTTGTTGGTGATCTCCTTGAAAAGCTGCATTTTAGAAATGGTTCTATCACTGAAATTATTGTAGCCTGGATATACGAGCAAAGGAATTGACAACGCAGATAGCAATTGTGCTCTCAACGAAAGGTCCACAGCGTTTACTACTTGGGGAAATTCATCAGTTGATGGTCGCTCAACGAAGGGAGAGCTATGGTTACTTTCTTTATCAGTAGGAGGAGTTTCAATTGATTCCAATTGAGGAATTGGTTGGTTATGGATCGTTTCCGTTACGAATCCTTCATAATTTGTAGTTGTGACTTCATCCTCCCTGACACTCTCGTCATCTGAGTTGAGGTTCTGAGCAGCATCATTGAACATGTTAATGACCTCATTATTGGCCATTCTCGAGAACATGGTTATGGTTGGTGACTGAGGTCTATCATGTTTTATTGTTGAGTCATCCTCGTCCCTTAATGGGACGACAACTGTGTGTGTATGGTTTGATTCATTTGCACCACTACCAACTGTTCTCTTTCTAGATGAGCGTCTTTGCATGGCTAGAATTTCTTCCAAGCAAAATTCTTCATTTATGCTCGGGTACAACAAATCAACATTCAACCATACCTTTTCAGTACGCTTTCCAGGAACATTAATGATGGTGTGTACACTTCCGTCTGATGCTGTTTCTGTTTTTTGGCATGCTTTGGGCTCATCTTGGGGCGCGGTTGCGGATGGGTCTCGATAGACATGAAATTTTGTAGATGAGCCGGAAGAAGAGCTTTGCCTCTCAAGAGGCACCTTTTGCTTGATGATCTCGCCTGACCACGGTTTTGGTTGGATGGAATTTTCTTTTATTCTGGATTTAATAGTGCCAAGTTCGTTGGAGTCCGACGACCCGTTGAATATGGAGTGTAGAATGCTTTGATTGGGGCCAGATTCGTCTTGGAACACTTTCAACTTGGGTTTCTTTCGCGTGGACTCATCTTTGTCGATGGTAGCGACGGCATCGCCTCGTTTCAACGCCAACGCGTTTCTTATTGCAGGTACTGCTTCATGAGAGGGAGCACCTTCCACTCGCTGCTTGAATCTGTGGAATGAGCGCTCCAAGCGGACGATGGGACGAGCATTATTCTCGATGCCCAACTCGTAGATGTTGCGAGCATCTGCTTCTTTTCCATTCAACTCCAAGTAGTTGGCAAACTCCTCGTAATAGAGTGCGAGCTGGCTGCCGATGTCTTTGCGGGCCAAGTACACGAAGATGTCTCGTGGAGCATCTGAGTAGTTGGTGTACTCGAGCCACACCTTGAGGTAGCGAGGGTCGTTCTTGTAGTGGGCAACATCACGGAAGCATGAGGTGCACCGTTCGAGGAGGTTCAAGAGTCCACTGTCGCTGTTGTTTCCCTGGGGATAGTTGGTGTGCGTCCACTGGATATAGTCCACATACACCTGGAGCGGGTCGTCCAACTCGTCTGTGTTGCGCAACTCATCTTCGAAGGCTTCTCTGTCCTTTCGGAGGTTATCTTTGAATTGGAGGAGAGATCGCGACGACTGCTTAACGCTGGCGGCGAGTTTGCTGGCAAAATGGCCTCCGGGAAGAGGTACGATGTTCTCCTTGGCGCTCTCGAGGAGCGACGCGTCAGAGACACCCTTGTGCATGGTTCTAGCGTGTGGAAGTGGATGTAAACAAACTATGTCGCGTTTGGTGGGTCCGAAACATCACCATGTCGCGGGTCCATGTCGCAGGATGGTATTTCTGGTAAATGTCGCTCCTATAATACTGCAATAGTTGGTACGGCAATTCCCCAGCAGCGTCTTATTACTTGGATCTATTGGTACAGTGACTTTCAAGTAGTGTCTCATCAATGGAATATTTGGTCAGCGATCCCGGCCCATTCAATTTTTGTCCGAGAATTTATATGTTTGAACATACCACAATACCATTCGCTACCTCATAAACTGATACGAGCTCCTGCTATCCTGAGGTTTGGCTCTCGGTAATGAATTATTGAGGAGCACTGTAAAATAAGGTGAACCCCCCGAATTTTTTAGGTCAGAGTAAGGCTACTTTTTTCCACACGGAGTTAAACTACTGGAAGTGATACTTCCATTCCACAGAGGTACTTCGGAAATACTGAAAATGGATGGATATAAGTACAGTTTATTGTGCAATACATGACTGAATTTATTAGTTTTTGTTGCAAAAGGACGACCACAATTTTGTACCATACTGTGTAAGCCATAAATATCACTAAGTTTTGTCTCATTCTCTGAATAAACCATTCATCTAATTACTTAGTCTACTTCAATATTTCGGTACTTTAATTTACAAATCCAGCCCTTCTACCTTAAAATAAATATATCTTCCGATGGAGATCCTTGTGTTCTACATTTTGTTCTAGGCATTTTACCAGCTATAAATTATCACTTTGAGCCAATATAAATGAAGTCCCATTATTTTTTTTATATCCAAAAAAGCAACTATCAGGCCTTGGTGACAAGTGCTACTTTGATTTGCGACTATCCGGACTTCTGCGAATGCCTCAATACAGTCCAAATTCTATACTTCACCCATGTCGCCCGTCCCTCCAAAATCACCATGTCGCATGTCGCGTCGCGCTCTATATACAATTCTGCCGCTGACGTTGCAACAAACACCAATGATCTCCTGGCTCAAGCTCCTCTTCCTCGTGGCCGTTGTGGCTGCCTCAGAGAGGTACTACAATGAGACCTTGAGCTTGAAGCCGTTGCCGAACAACAATTTGTTGGCATCGTTCCAGTTCCACATCGAATCGCAGCCAATTGATCTCGAGTACTACGACGACCACAACAAGACTGGGACAGCCAAGCACTACTCGTACTTCCCCAGATCGTTGGGACCTATTTTAGAGGCCACCAACACCCGCGAGTTGCACTTGCGGTTCACCCAGGGGTGGTGGGACTCCGGATCGTGGGGCCTGCTTCCCCAACAGGGCCTCCAGAGTGGCGGTACTGGCGTGGAGATGTGGGCGGTAGTCGAGGCTCCCGATAGCCACACCGCCAAGCAGAACTGGTTTAAGTTGTCCAAGACGCTTTCGGGGTTCTTCTGTGCCTCGTTGAACTTCATTGACGACTCCATCACTGCCTTCCCACGCTACGCAGCATCCCATCCTAAGGGAGTGGTGCTGAACCCCAGCAACCACGTTTACTTGATCAGAGCGTCGTTGCCCAGTGAGCCAATCTGCACTGAAAACCTCACTCCGTTTTTGAAGTTGTTGCCCACCCGAGGCAAGGCTGGTATTTCCTCGTTGTTGGATGGCCACAAGGTGTTCGACTCGTTGTGGCACGGCATGTCTATCGATATTACCACCGAGTGCGTGTCGGCCCAGTGCCACTACCAGATGGAGCAGTCGGTCAATGCCATCGTGGACATCACCAGATCCATCAGAAAGAAGCAAGAAGGAGGCCTTCCCAAGCCCACTCCCGGCGACAAATTGCGTTGTGACGATTCCAAGACCTTCAACATCTGGCAATGCTTCCCGCTTGACGAGCCTACCAACGTCACCTGGAGCTTGGACACCATCTACGGCAGAAAGCTCAAGGGCCCAGCATTTATTGACGATCCAGAATCCACGGCCATCAAGATCGACATTGACTCCAACCACTGGGATGTTGACATGAAGTTGGACAAGGATGATGCCCTCCTTTCCTGGAGGGTGTCGGGGTACGAGAAGGACCAAATCACAGAGTACATCAAGGAGGAAGGTGACCATGACATCGAATTCATCACCGACGACAGCACTTTCACAGCTCCAGTGGAACAACCCCCATTGTATGCATCCCGTTCTCTTACCGGTTATTCCTTGGATAAGGGCGGTTTCCGTACCGTTCTCACTAACCCCTCTGAGTCCGAAAGTGTCGAATTCATCTACTTCGAAACATTGCCATGGTTCATGAGATTATACCTCAATACCTTGACCATGAAAGTTCAGAACTCCACAGGCACCTATGAAGTGGAAGATGAGTCTGTGTACGTCAAGAACAGATACTTCCAGCCCGCTATAGATAGAAAAAGACCTTCTCATTTGGAATTTGTCATGACCATTCCTCCCCAGCTGACTTTGTTTTTTACATACCAGTTCGACAAGTCTTTGTTGTTGTACCATGAATACCCACCAGATGCTAACCATGGATTTGCAGTTGAACCTGCCATCATAACCGTGTTGGACAAATCTAACCACGGGGTATATGAGGTCCGTACCACCAGTGTTTTGTTGACACTTCCTACACCAGATTTCTCGATGCCATATAATGTCATTATTTTAACATGTACAGTTATGTCGTTGGCTTTTGGATGCATTTTCAATTTGTTGACCAAGAAAGTCATTACCGAAAATGAGCTCGAAAAGCTTTCTGAGCAAAGCAAACTTGCTAAAATTGTTTCTGGTCTTAGAGCAAAAGTGCAAAGACTCAAGTCTTTAGTCAGAAGATAACGCTAGATTGTGTAATATAGTTTAAATAAATAGTGACCAGCTCAGGCGGAGACAATTGATCAAGAGATTTTGGTGCATATCCACAGCTGACGTAGGTTTTGGCTTATTTTTATTTCATTGATGAATTAATGGCAGAAGGGCTTGTCACTTTTTGCGTAGGATGAATAGTAAGAATAAAAGAGTATAGAATAAATTATTCAAAACGGCCATTTCATAAATTTGTAGCAAGTATAGATACCTTGTCCCTATTTACAAACACTGAGTGTCCGATTTGAGAGAACTGAGAATGAAGTCCTTGTATTAAAAATTCAACTTTGTTGACTCATTGAGCATCATATCAATATAATAATCCACCAAAGTTGCTATTTAGTACTACCTCTTTTGACTTCATTTCTTAGCACATGTAATATCAAATTCTTAGGAGTATAAATACCATTAGCTAGAGGAATTTTATCAACAATTCCCGTATCAGTCGCAAAAAGTGTCCGGAATACCATTTGCTCAAAAGAATGGAAAGGTAAATACAAATTGATGAGGTGGAGATACGTCAATGCCAATTTCTACTGCTTAGTTCCTATCATAAGCCCAGAGAATCAGCAATAAAATATTGTGGAGTATGTATTTACTGGATAATCTTCTTCCTAGCCTGCTCTGCTCATTGGTATTTTATCACACCGTTCCACCTAACTATCTCCTTGCCATAAAGAACAGATCATCTTGTGGGTTCTCACCTCTCATCCTATATATCCTAAATAATGATATTGTGTATTGATATTAAGATCTATACTTGATGAATTAGGGGGTTTTATAGCTACATTTGCAGCCAACATTAAGACGTTGCATTTTGAGCTATCTATATTATTTCAATTCGATTCTGCCAGTTTCCCTTTGGGGGAATGAGCCTTTCTTCTAGTTTCTCCGATAAAACCCCAACCATTCTTCGTTGACCTTACATCAACTTCTTTCATTTAAGCGCAGGATATTCTCGGTGCCCAGGCTTCACAGCTCTATAATTCGGGTTATGGCCACATCCGGGGCCAAATACGATGGATAAGCACTGTATCCACACTAATAGTACACCTTTGGAATTAGGCAGTGGTGTTTACACTGCAACCCTGTTTCCTACCTAAAATGGGTCCTCGTATGGGTCCTCTTCGTCGTAGTCATCATCCTTCTCAAACTCGTACACAATGGCTCCTCCCGCTGAGCCAAGGGCTTCCTGGGCTTCCATGAACGGAAGCTCGACCTGTTCACGGGCCAACCGCTGCTTGGAGTTGGTGGTCAAGTTGAAGGTGGTGAGGTCCTTCAACAAGCTCTCATCCTCGGGACCAATGGTGTCCTCAGTCACCTTGAACGGTTCGAACTCGTGCTTGGAAGCATCGAATGTAAACGTGTAGATCAACGAGCGACCACTCTTTCTTCTGTTGGTCAAAGTCACCTTTGAACGGGTGTCGTTCAAGCCTGCACGAATAGGAAACTCCAAGCGTTCGATTTTAGCTTCCAAGAGCTCGTCGTCGATGCGCTGATGGGTCAATGGCTCCACCTCGAAGATCGAGCTGGCGATGTAGGTGAGAAGACTCACTGGACCAGGGTAATTGGCAATGGTAGACGCCAGCTGGGGGCTGTTGGTGTGATAGGAAGCAACCACGGTCAACGAAGGCTGGATCAAGCTGCTGACGAATTGAGTGAGCTCTTCGTTGGCGATGTAGTTCAACGAGTCGATGAGCACCAACGTCTTGGTCTGGCCACCAGCAACTGATTTGGCCTCCTTGTGAACAGCAGCCACCACTTCACGTGGTAACAAGCCCGCACAGTCCACGAAGGCCGTGGCGTACGACGGACGGTTGGTGGTTTCGTACGAAAGATATATGATGGGGTTGTTGGAGCACCTGTGCACAAACTCTTGGAAGAGGTAATAGGACGACTGCTGCAACGAGTCGAGCACGAGCACGAAGGGTGAGGCCTCCTTGAGCGACACGAGCCGTGACACCAACACTGTGGCGTTCTGGACGGACATGGGGTAGAAAAGGTATTTGGGTGTGTCTTGAGAGTGTCTCAGTGAGTGTCTTTAGAGTGACTTTAGTCGGATAATTCGATCCTTGGATGTCTCTTGTCCGCTAATTGGAATCTTCAGATGTCTTGAGTCTGATAATGCGTTCTTCAGATGTCTTTAGTCCGAATTGAAGTGTCTTTAATCCGATGATCTGGAGTGTCTTGGTCCAACCGTTAGGTTCTTCAGAATGTCTGTAGTTCGATAATTGGTATCTTCAGACCTTCTTTTAGATTGGTTACTTCAGAGAGACTTCTAGTAGCACCTTCAAAGTATCTAGTTCGTATCTTTTAAGTGTCTAGTTGGTATCTTTATGTCTTAGTCCGATTGCACGACTCATCATCATCACTCCAGAGCGTGAGCCAGAACACGACTGGACCACCCCAATCACCACACAAACCAGCACAAACCACCCAAAACGACACCTCCTCCTACAGCCAGCGCCATGACCTCCCATTCCAACGGCAAGCGCAACTTGGTGGGCAACTACACCATCCCGTCGGCTTTGGCAGACGAGATCCGCACAGAGCACCACCACGACGATGCACTCTCCTCTTCACAATTGAAGCAGAACCTCACCCAGAACGAGTACCAGCAGAAGCGCCACAATCGTGTGGTGGACTTGGACTTGAACAACACCAAGAGCTACAAGCAAATTATGGAGGAACGGGAGTTTGAGCGCGAGGAGCAGAGAGTAAAGCAATTGATAGAGAGAGGGAGACAGGAGGCAGAACAGGCACAGGCCCAAGAAGAACAGGTCCAGGGACAACAGATCCAACTAGTTGCCAGAAGAGAAAGAAAAAGACGGTGGGACGTCACTCCCGAAGAATATGAACGAAACAAGAAATCGGGTCCCGAGCGTGACGATAACTCCATCGTGCTGAAGCTCTTGAAATTGGGCACTAAGGTGCCCATTGTCTCTGGTGTACCCTTGACAGACGAGATCCTAGACAAAATACTTCCTCCTGGCTACATCAAACTAGACGTGCCATCCGGATACGAACAGCTTGAAGACGGTAAAGCTCCTGACATCACAGAATTGCCCATGGATCGCTACATGCCACCTTCCGCAGATCAGACAAAAAATACCTTGGCTTTGCGGGAACAGATCCCCACAGAGGTGCCTGGAATCACTGGGCTCCAATCTTTCAAGCAGGAAGATATGAAATATTTTGGAAAATTGATACATTTGGAGGAGTCCAGCCTTTCTGGAGACGAAAAGAAGGAAGTGGAGGTGATGAAATTGTTACTCAAGGTAAAAAATGGCTCCCAAGTGACTCGTAAAAGATCCTTGCGTCAATTGACCGACAGTGCAAGGAAGTTTGGCCCCAAAATACTTTTCAATCAAATTTTGCCGCTATTATTGGAGCCCAGCTTGGATGATCAAGAAAGGCACGTATTGGTCAAGCTCACGGGTCGCTTATTGTACCATTTGGATGATCAAATCAGACCCTACACTCACAAGGTCTTGGTGGTGATATCGCCAATGTTGATCGATGAAGACTTTACTCTCAGGCTTGAGGCCAGGGAAATCATCTCAAACTTGACCAAGGCCGCTGGTTTGGCCAATATGATTTCAAGCTTGAGACCCGACCTTGACCATGTGGACGAGTATGTGCGTAACATAACTTCCAGAGTATTCGCAATCGTTGCCAACACCCTCGGTTTAGTATCGTTTTTGCCTTTTCTCAAGGCAGTAATAAAGTCCAAAAAGAATTGGATGGCAAGACACACCGGCATTAAAATAATCCAGCAACTCTGTATACTATTGGGAGGTGGCAATGGTAATTCTATCCTTCCCTACTTGACTCAAATGATTGAAGTGTTAACTCCGGCAATTACAGACGAAGTTTTGCAAGTCAGAACCATCACTGCTTTGACCTTAGCTCAATTAGCAGAGAATGTTAATCCTTACGGTATAGAGTCTTTCGAGAATGTGTTAGAACCTGTGTGGGTTAGCTTGAGAAAACACAGAGGGAAAGGTTTGGCCAGCTTTTTGAAATGTATTGGAGCAATAATTCCTCTCATGTGTCATGATCCAAATTATGAGGAGTACGCCAACTACTATAGTAAGGAGCTTGTGGTAATAATCACACGAGAGTTCAGCTCTCCTGACGAGGACACACGGAAGACTATCTTGAGAATTTTGATCAGCTTGCCTTTATCACGTCAAATTATTAACAATTATGAAAGCCAGATCATGAAACCTTTTCTCAAAAGCTTTTGGAATAGAAGGACCGCATCAGATTCTTACCAACTCACGAGGTTGGTGGTGGACTCAACAGTAGAGTTGGCAAAAAAATTTGATTTTTTGGAAGTATTGGAATCCATCGTTATATTCACAAAAGACAATAATGAACAATTGCGTAGAATGGCCACCGAAGCCATTCACAAAATGATTTCACCCAACTCTGATAATCTTATTGGATTGGATTCTCAATTGGAAGTCAAATTGGTTGATGGAGTCTTGTTTGCTTTCCAAGAACAGACAGTTCAACATAACATTTATTTGCAAGCACTTGGAACTGTCGCTACAGCATTGAACGTAAGGTTGAAACCACACATGGACTCTATCATCAGCACGGTATTGTATCGTTTGAAGAATAAAGAACCTGAGATTCGACAACAGGCAGCCGAATTGATTGCTCTTATTGCACCTGTCATTAAGCAATGCTCTAACCAGGAAGATGAACTTTTATGCAAATTGATATTAATATTGTATGAAGCATTGGGAGAGGTCTTTCCTGAGGTGTTGGGATCCATCATCAATGCGTTGTTTTCTTGTATTGACACTGTTGATAAAGCCACTTTATATGTGATGTCGAACCCTTCAATCAATCAGATCCTTCCAACCTTGACCCCCATTTTAAGAAATAGACAAGAGAAAGTTCAAGAGGCTTGTATTAAGCTTGTGGGATTGATTGCAAAGAAGAACTCGGAAACGATTAATGCCAAAGAGTGGATGCGCATATCGTTCGAGCTACTCGAAATGCTCAAATCTTCAAAAAAACGGATTCGAGTAGCTGCCAATGAAACGTTTGGATATATTGCAAAGACTATAGGCCCACAGGATGTGATAGTGATGCTTTTGAACAATTTAAGGGTTCAAGAACGTCAGTTAAGAGTCTGCACTGCAGTTGCTATTGGTATTGTTGCTGAAACTTGTGCACCTTTCACAGTTTTACCTGCGATCATGAATGAATACCGTATACCCGAGAAGAATGTCCAGAATGGTGTGTTGAAGGCTCTCAGCTTTTTGTTTGAGTATATTGAAGGAAGTATGGCCAAGGATTATTTATTTGCTATTACGCCCCTACTTGAAGATGCACTTACTGATAGAGATCAGGTTCATAGACAAACGGCGGCCACTGTTATCAAGCATATAGCATTAAACTGTGTTGGGTTGGCGAACGACAGCTACCACGAAGTTTTTGTCCATTTGTTGAACTTGCTTTTGCCGAATATTTATGAAACTTCGCCGCATGTTATTATCAGAATTTTAGAAAGTATTGATGCGTTGAGAATAGTGTTGGGCGTCGGAATTTTTACAAATTATGTGTGGGCTGGGTTATTCCATCCTGCCAGGAAGGTTAGGTATCCCTACTGGAAGATGTTCAACTCTGCTTATGCTCAAAATAGTGATGCATTAGTTCCATACTATCCTCGGATAGATTCATTCCCGGATGATGAGAGTGACAACTATACCATCGAAGAGCTCGACATATTCATTTGAAGTACCTATACACGATCACAACAGTGCTTGGACATGGCAAGCATCTTACTTGCGGGATGATGGAGTTTTAATGGGTATGTTTCATGCCCTTGTCCAAATTTTTTGTTGGCACTATTGCCGTATTCAAAAAATTCTTCTTCATTATCATCATCATCAGCAGCAGTAGTTTTAACCTCCGGTTCAAGTTCCTTAAAATAGTGGGTAACGACGTAACGAGTGATTTTCCTTGCCTGCAACTCAATCAAGGCGTCGTTATCAGAATATTCAAAAAACCCATGAGATATGCTTGACGAGGTCGAGCTGTCCACCACCCCAGGGTAACAATCCATAAAGATTTCTGTGTCATTGCAGTACGAGTATGGGATTTGCAAAATCCATTTCAGGACTTTTTCGTTGACAGACATGCTTTGGGCTTTTCGGGGGTTGAAGTTCACTGGTAATTGTTGTCCCGGGCCATTTTGTTGGCTACTTTTAATGACAAATATCCCTTGGTTTGGATATTTGGGAAGGCACTTGTGCATTTCTGCCGTTCCTGGGCTGGGATTCACGCTAGCAACTTTTTTTAACGGCGTGGATTCGTGCCTGCCATCTATAGCATCGTATACAGTTAATAGAACTTCGTTTTCAGCTTGTGTAGTCTCCATGGTGGTTAATGTAGTTGGATGGCCGCGAAAAAGTTGCACCCGTGCACAAATACAATACGTAAGCGAGTTTTCACAGAGGTCGGAGGGGAAACGTCAAGCTCGCTAGAAAGAGATTTATGGGACAGATGGGAATTAAGCACTAAAGGTACCAAGAAGACTAGTATAAATTCTACATGGCGCATATGATGGCTTAAGCTGGCTGTCTCTCGTAGCTGGCGTTGATGGGACTGGACCTTGCGCGGGGCCATCGTATTTTCAACGGGCGTAAACTTACAGAGCTAGAGATCCCGCAAGGAAAAACCGCTGAGAGCAATGAGCGATGCCAAGAGGAAAGCGGACGGTGTAATCAATCATAAGGTGGAGTTATATCAGTACCTTGTGGTACCTGTGAGCAAAAGCGGGGGGTTAGAATATATTTTATGTATGGTTTTCGCAACAATTGGACATAGATAATTGCAGGAGATAGGTTGAATAATGGAGAAATGTACACGGAAGAGCTAGGGAGATTTTCAGAAGGTTTAAGAATATATCGAGGAGAAATGGGAAGTTATTGGCCTTTGGCAAGTTCTTTCCTTCAAATGTATTAAGTAAGTGTGAATTTGGTGCAATAAATTGATTCATATGCACAAACAGTTTGTAGCCTTTACTACAAATTTTCAAAACCAAAGGCAAAAAACATTAGCAACAAAACTAGTGATCCTGTTTAGTTGAGATCTCACATTGGTACCTCTCTGATTACTGACTCCTCATTAGGCAAATTGAAATTCAGATTCCCCTCTACAATACTTAAGAATAAAAGGCAACCATTGTAGAATTTAATCATAAGAGACCTTGGTCAACCAGGCAAAGAGATTCGGGTCTATACAGGAAGAAGCGTATCAGTCATTATTGAGTAATCGAGAGAAATTGACAAAAAAACTTGCAGTTTCGTTTGACATTGTAACAGCTCTCATATCTGAATTTGAGAAACTGAAGTAAACTGGCATGGACAGTGACCAAGCAGTTGGGGTGGTTTTTTTTGTTTTGCTAATGGAAAGTATAGTATGTTCTACTGTCTATGTTTCCAATTAGTGCCAAAAGACAGACAGGAGCTAGCCGATGTAAACATTCCTTACAGCACTGACGGATTAGCTACTATATTAGAAATATTATTTTCATATGTTAATTCGACTAATCGCATCCTGCGATCTAATGAACAAATTGGCCGTCCTACTCCGGAAACTAGTTTTCAAAAATCTGAAACCTATTCATTTATCTGGACAGTAGACCTCAATAAGTGTCTGTTATATATAGATTCTACTCGTCTAATTCCTCAGGTACCCAGAATTGTCAATTACATTTTTTGCAACCAGACTGGCCCGTATCAACTGCCTACTTAGGCCACAAGCGTTCCCATTTTGTGTCCTACCTGCTAAAGCGGTAACAATAATTCTGGAGTAAAGAACACACGAAAAACCTCGTGAAGCCTTTTAGAAACCGGATAAAAGTGTTCTTGGGAAATATTTCCAGAATTCAATTTTAAATCGCAGTAGAGTCTTACCTGGAGACAAACAAATTTCATAATTAGAAAAGAAGCATTCAATGCTTCAAAGGTAGCTCAACAATTCAATGTATCAATTCGCCGTTATTGGAGTCGAATATAAGAATAAACAGGCAATCTCATTGAGTAAGATGGCTCTTGGCCATTCCTGTGATATTTGCCCCAAACGCGCGCGACATAAATCTATCAGAACTACTCATCAACACCATCATGAAGAGAAGAAGAGACACAGACAACGAAAGCGAGGAGTCTGAAGAGGATGGCGAGACCCAATTCAGCACGCAAGTGGGAACTCAGCAGGAGACACAATCTGATAGGCGTGGTGGTGACGACGTCGACGAAGATTACGACGGGTACAATCGCGACTCCGAGCTCCAAGACGCGGTGGGCAAGGTGATCCGATTGGTACTTGGACGGGAGGCCAAGGGCCAGTTGATACGAAGAGAGCACATCACGGGGGTGCTCAGCCGTCGGCGGATCTCGTTCGAGGTGATCTTGAAGGAAACAAGGCACCAGTTGGAGGAGGTATACGGGATGAAGTTGGTGGAAACGCCGGTGCTGGGCGAGATGTCCAAGAAAAAGACCAAGACCAAACCCAAGGCCCAGTATGTCGTGGTCAACGGGTTGGCAGCGGGTTCCAGGCGGGTTTTGGGCGAGATCTGGACGCAGGCCAGCGAGTACGAGGTGGACAACGGCAAGAAGTTCACCGACTCCGGGTACTTTTTGCCCAAGTTCCGCCACACAGACACCCCAGGCACCAACCACGAGCTTGTCAAGCTCGGAGTGGTGGCACTCGTGGTGTCGCTCGTGGTGTTGGCGGAAAACCACCTATCGGAGGCGGAATTGTTCCGTTCGCTTGCAGGGTTTGGCCTCAGCGATAAGCTCGAGTCGCGGAACTCCAACTACCACCTCAATTTGGGCGAGTTGATGGCGGAATTGGCCAAGAAGGACTACGTCAACCGCGAGATCACCGAACAAGTCACTGCCTACTCGTTGGGACGGCGGGCTTTGGTGGAGTTCAACCCCCATAGTGTGTTCGAGTTCGTGCGGGGCATCTACGGCGACCACTTCGACTCCACCACCAAGCAGCAGACCATCGTCACCATCGAACGAGTGTATGGAGCAGCAGTGGCAGAGGATCTCGCGCGGAACGACTTGCCGGAAACGGAGACCGAGCCCAGTCCTGGCGTCAGCACGGAAATCGCCAGTTCCCACCATCAGTAGGCGGATCACATGGACGTCGGAGGTAGCTGCCTATCTGGGAGAGCTAGTGTCCGGTCCGGAGATGTCCCAGTGGAAAGTCCGGAGTTTACTGTGATAATCACAGCAATAACCAGAACTAGCAGTACTGCAGTACTACCACCAGTAGCACTTCTAGCACCACTTCTCCCACGTCTAGCACCACCACTTCCACGTCTAGCACCACCATCACCACCACCACCACTTCTAGCACTACCACCACCAGTCCACTCGCACTAGCATAGCGCACCTAGCGTGCCCCCCAATAAATTCTCAGTAGCTCGCCCCCCGTAGCACCCCGCCGTACTGTGCCAACCGCGCGCTGGCGCCATTATCACAAGATCTCTCCAATGCAACAAATATATATACCCACCACCAGCGCTTAGTGCATCTCCCCCCACACTATGGCATTGAACACTTTAGACTACTCCGTCTTGTTAGCATTGGCCATCGCCGTGGTGGCCTACTACGCCAAGTCCCACTTCTTCGCCAACGACGTGGGCTCCACCGGATTCCTTCCAACAGACGCTGGATCATCTCGTAACATCGTCTCCACGGTCAAGGACAACAACAAGAACGCTATCGTGTTCTACGGGTCGCAGACAGGAACAGCCGAGGACTACGCGTCCAAGTTGCTGAAGGAATTGAGCTCCAAGTTCGGGTTGAAGACCATGACTGTGGACTTTGCAGACTACGACTTCGACAACTTCGACGAGCTCGACCCCGACGTGTTGTGCTTCTTCTTGATGGCCACCTACGGCGAGGGGGAGCCTACAGACAACGCCAACGACTTCATCGCCTGGTTAGACGACGAGGCAGACACCTTGAGCAACCTCAAGTACACGGTGTTCGGGTTGGGCAACTCCACCTACGAGTTCTACAACGCCATCGGCAAGAAGATCGACCAGAAATTGGAGGAGAAGGGTGGAGAGAGATTCGCCGAGTACGGCGAGGGTGACGACGGTGTGGGAACCATGGACGAAGACTACTTCACCTGGAAGGACAAGTTGATCGACTCGTTGAAAAACAACTTGAACTTCGAGGAACACGAAATGAAGTACGAGCCCAGCTTGGAACTCTCGGAAAGCTACTTGACCGTCGACGATCCCTCGGTCTCTCTTGGTGAACCCAACACCAAATACGTCTTGGGAACCTCCGACTTGACCAAGGGCCCTTTCGACAACGCCCACCCATACTTGGCCCAAGTCAAGCACACCCAGGAATTGTTCAACTCTAAGTCCAGATCCTGTGTCCATGCCGAGTTTGACATCTCCCCTTCAAACTTGAGATACTCCACCGGTGACCATTTGGCGGTGTGGCCTTCCAACTCCAACGAAAACGTGGAAACTTTCGCCAAGGCCTTTGGCTTGGCCGACAAGTTAGACGACGTGTTTGAATTGAAGTCCTTGGACTCCACCGTCTCCCTTCCTTTCCATACACCTATCACATACGGTGCTGTTCTTAGACATCACTTGGAAATCTCCGGTCCGGTCTCCAGACAGTTGTTCTTGGCTATTGCCGGTTTTGCACCCAATGATGCTACCAAGAAGTCCATCCTCGAGCTCGGTAACGATAAGGTTGCTTTCGCAGACAAGATCCATCATCACAAATACAACATTGCTGACGCTTTGTTGGCTGTTTCCAAAGGTGAAGCTTGGTCAGATGTTCCTTTCGAGTTTATCATCGAGTTTGTTTCTCACTTACAACCTCGTTACTACTCTATTTCCTCTTCATCCTTGTCGGAGAAGACCACTATTCATGTAACTGCAGTTGTCGAGGCCGAGGAGGTTGAGGACCGTACTATTTCTGGAGTGGTCACCAACTTATTGAAGAACATCGAGATTGTGCAAAACAAGTCAAGCGATAAACCTGCTGTTACATATGACTTAGACGGACCAAGAGGCAAGTATGCCAATTTCAAGGTTCCTGTTCACATCAGAAGATCTACTTTCAAGCTTCCAACTAGCTCCTCAGTTCCAGTGATCATGATTGGTCCCGGAACCGGTGTGGCGCCTTTCAGAGGTTTTGTGAGAGAAAGAGTTGCACAGAAGAAGAACGACCTAAAGATTGGCCCTACTGTGTTGTTCTACGGTTGCAGAAATGAGACCGAGGATTTCTTGTACAAGAATGAATGGCCTGAGTATTCTAAGGAATTGGGTTCTGCCTTGGAAATTCACACTGCATTCTCTAGACAAGACCCAAGCAAGAAGGTCTACGTCCAACACAAATTATTAGAACAGGCATCCAAGATCAACCAATTAATTGCAGATGGTGCATTCATATATGTTTGTGGTGATGCTTCTAGAATGGCCAGAGACGTTCAAAACACGTTAGTCAAGATCTTGGCCGCGGAAAGAAATATTGATGAAGAAAGAGCTGCCGAGTTGGTCCGGGCCTTCAAGGTTCAAAACAGGTACCAAGAGGATGTCTGGTAATGGGTTATACACATACAGGGGTAATTTATTTGCGTTATATATAAACCCTTGATCAATTTAGATTGTACACTTCACATCTATAGTAAAAAAATTCTATTAAGCAAAGACCTGGGGCTGTAATAAATAGTAAAAAAATTGTATGAGTTTATATAACCAACAAAACATCTAGAAAATCATGAAGAAACAAGGAGATGCAAAGAAACTGAAATGGTCGACACAAATGAAGGGATGTCCTTTAAACATCTTTAGTCCGATCTTTAGGTCTCGTGTAATGGGTGAGAATGAAAGAATTAAACATCATGGGTGAAATAAAATAATGGCATGGAATTAAATATGAGGGTTGGCTTGATGTGGTTGGGGGGAAGAAGGAGCAAGACATACCGAAGGGAGTGAGGTTCATGTCTCTAAGAAGTCGTCGTCTTTGTCCACTCTCTTGCAGTACTTCCATTCTTTGTTGGAGGAGTTGTAGATCGCTTGTAATTTCTGTTCGATATCCAACCAGTGTTTGTATTTGAGCTTTGACTTGAGGTCCAAGTCGTAGATGTTGCATGTGACCAAGAATTTGCCATAGCCTTCTATTGTTATGAGGTTGTTAACGTTGTTGTGAGAGTTGTGGATGTTGTTCCACCTGTCGTACTTTTCAAACTTGATGAACAAGCCCACGTCCCGTAACGTCATCACCAATGACAAGTTCTGCAGCACATCGTGGATGGAGGTGAGGTTTTTGATGAGGTCATTCTTGTTGTTGATCCGCTGGTACTGCTTCAACTTCTGGAACACGTTTTCGGGGTTGTTGAGGAAGTTTCTGAACAAGGCCTTCAAAGGAATGCGGTTTGTGTCCTGGAGGTTGTCGAGCACCTGCTGGGGAATGGGCCTGAAGATGTCGTTCAAGCCCTCGTCAATGGTCTTCTTGTACAAGAGGTCCAACGGGCAGAAGTGTCTGGGCAACCCGCGCAACTGGTTCAACGAGCAGGTGCGGCAATAGTTAGAGGACTTGTTGTCGTATAACCACTTGGGCTTGATCTCGAAGATCACTGACGAGATGTGCGACGAGTCGGCAGGCGAGTCGTAATAGAGGTGGCAGTTTCGCGACAACGCCTGCTTGGCGTAGTTGCCGTCCAAGATGTTGGGGATCAAGAGGCCGTAACGCTCGGTAAGCATCAACTGATGGCCCTTGTTGTCCAATTGGGTTATAAACGCGGTGGTCAACACCACCAACTGGATGTCGATGATCTGCTGGGGGAACAAGTGCTTGCACTTCAACTCGATGAAGTCGTAGAGCTCACACGTCGAGATGTACTGCTCGTCCTCCTTGAGGAGCCGGAGCCGCAAGAGCTTGTGCCTGAGGTAGTCGTTAGTACCGGTGTACTTGAAGAGGATGTTGGCATTGCCCTTCGCGAAGTACACCCAGTCGGACGGGGCGGTGATTTTCGAGATCTCCATGGTAGAATCACTGGGGTGCCTGCGAGCAAAGAAGGGTGGTGGTGGTGTTAATTTTGTTATCCGGATGGGTTTCTGTCATGTGACTGTTGCTCAATGGAACCATGGTGATAGTGGGCATTGTTTGGGTGTGCAAATTTTTACTGGAGGCGGGGGAGGGGAGGGAGGGTCCCGGAAAATGCAGGGAGGTTTCCAGGGGAATTTCAGCGAGACTGCAGGGAGATTCAGCGAGGCCCAGCGAGACCCAGCGAGACTTACAGGGAAATTGCTGCGACACCCAGCGGGACTTCCAGGGAGTGTCTCGATTCTCGTTCGTCACCGCGAATTTCACTCGTTCCACAACAACTCAGAGGACCCGGGCTCCCGACACCATGGGCCGATGGTGCCGACGGCTAATCCGTGCCTGAGATACGGCCCAGGGGGTCGGATAGACCCGGGAGTGTGCTGGTGGGGGTGGTGGGGTCTCATATGGGCTGTTCCTGGGCGATATCATGGCTGTAATTGAGCGAAGCTCGGCTAACAATTGTCTTTTTCGGCTTTGTAATTCGAGAGCAACTCGTTTAATTGCGGAGTGAGGAGGTGGAAATTGCTGCTAGGCTCGGGATGTCACTTGCCGGCGTTGTTAAAGAACCCGAAGCTATTTACCGTTTGGGGATATCCCGAGATGCCTCCCTCCTTGTGGCCCAACTATTTATAGCATATTTACATTGAGATGCCAAAGCCTTGATCCTGTTATTTTCTGAGCCCTTATGCGTAATCCCCTAGTGAACGCAATTTTCCCTACAGTTCTGAACTGCAAAGCCTTGATTATTTTCTATTTACGGAGACATCTCCAGATTTCGAGTTTCCACGGCTCCTTGTGGACGAGTCAACGTGTTATTGCATAGTGAGCTTGTACCAGGGCAATTACAGGCTTAATTACATGCAATTTCCCGCTTGTGTATTCTATATATAGTACTTTATCGATAGAAGTAAGGCATGTTTATTCTCTATGCGTTTTCAGGCAATCCTAAATGAATTGATCCGGGAGGTTACTTCATCTTTGCTTATTCGAAATTTCTCTAAACCTTCAGATTGTCTTCTCTATCTACTGAATTTTCACGAAATGCCCATTCTAGGCTTTTTTGTTCTATATCTAGTGGGTTTCATTAGGATAATTTGGCTGATCTACTCTATCTAGTGATTCAATCCATCCTTTATGGATGGCATGTCCGAGTTGTATATTCATGCTATCAACTGAGTTTTCACAGAAGTTCCTATGGTAATTCCTCATTGCCTCCATAGGCTGGTTATGCGCTGTCGGAATACTACTAACCTCGCTTTCTTTATTCCCTTCTGCAATCCTCGGTCGTGGACCTTGCTTCCAATGTAAAAGACATCCGTAATTCACTTGATCTTAACAGCTTGCGAACCCATCTGGCTGTTCAAGAGCACTTTTGCAGGTCCTTGGAGCGAGAAGTAGAGGGGCCTGGCAAAGAGAGAAACCACTAAAGAAGTGATAAAATACTTGGTTCGGGTCCACATTGCAGGTATTGGGGTGGCCAGAAGCCCGGATTGCTGCGCGAATGACCTAAACCACGATCTGGTAGCAGTGGTAGCCTGTCTGTAGTAAGGAGCCGGCGACCACAGTTGTGGCCACAACGAGCCTAATTTCTTCACTGGTTGTAACGAAGAACGGATCCCTCCCCACACTGCAGTGGCCACACCGGAGCCTGGAACGACGTGGTGGCCTGGTGTGGTAGAAGTGGCCACGAGCGAGTCGGGGTTGACAACCATTTCTTCTCCCTCTTTTAAGGTGATCTCAAGAAGCTGGGTGGGAGAGTTCACCACAATCACACCCTTTCCGTAGCTCAAAAAGCTGTTCTCACGGCGTACAATGCTTGTGGGTGTTAATTTGAGACTGAAGCCAGTCCATGCAACAATGCTGTCGTCTCTGAGAATGGACCACTGTTCGCGTGCATCCTTGATGTCTATTATGGAGTAGTTTTCTCCATTTCCGTTGATGACGAGGGATACAGCGGCATTGGTGCGGACCTCCTCGTAGTCTGTATGGGGAGTAAGCCACCTGGTAGTGCTGGCAAGCTTGCTCAAGTCACCATCGATGGCCACCATGGACCCTGACCTTATGTTTAATTTGGATGACGATGGAAGGCTCACATTGAGAAGGTGACTGGGACTGCCTATGGGCTCGAACTCGGGCAATGCCACGAAGGGCCCATTGCCTGTGACAGTCGGTTTTGCGATGATAGCTGGCGAAGGCTCCTTCCGGAACCGCGCAAGAATATTGAGCCGACGCACCGCCGTCACTCTGTTTGAAGACATGTGATTGTAAATTATGGTGGGAATTATCAAGCCGTTGGTAAATGGCACAAGAAGGAGCACTTCAGGTCAAATAGATCCTAAATAGACTAGCTAAGTTACATCCTGGGCTCCATTCGCAAAATGAAGTTCGCGTGGATATCGCTGCACGTGACCCGTGTCCTGCTACATCTAATTTAGCAGCTACACTTACATAAGTAGTTATGTAAGTGGGAGCATACTTATTCATCTATATAAGCTCCTTCAACCAGGCACTAGCACTGGCGATGTCGCGGAAGTACTCGTCACTGATTAGACTCTTGTCGTGTTCGTTGACCACAGTGGCCAACGCCACAAAGTGGTCCCAGAACTTGACTCCACTGTCGAGATCTCCCAACATCTGGTCAGTGGTGATCGAGTTCACACCGTTGACATTAATGTTGAATGACGAGTTGCTGATTTGGTACACTTGGTTAAGCAAGTGGTCCTTGGTGGCCTTGACGACCTCGTCCTTAGCTTTGCCCATTTTGGATTGTCTCCATGCGAACTCAAAGTAGATCTCCGCAACAATTCCAAGCAAAGTGCTGTTGACATCCTTGTAGAAGGGCAACTGGTCGATCAACTTCCACCAGTCTTCCTTCGAGGTGTACTCATCCTTCAAGTTGTTCTTGTTCTCGTGGGCGATGAAGTCAACCAACACACACTGGATAGTGTTGATCAAGCCCCCCGAAATGAACTTCACGTGCGATCTAAAGTTCAACAAGTTTCTGGAAATGGGACCTTGGTAGTTGATAGGCGAAATGTGCAATTTCTGAAGCGAAAACACCCTGGAAATCACCGTAATGTGCTTGTTCTCAAGACTAGACAATTCAATTGGTCCGGTTTCTGACGAATTCAGTTCCTTGAAAAATTTGGGAACGTTGGAAAATTCTCTGTTGCTCTCAGTCAACTTCAAAGTTTTGCTTTGAATGAACAATAACAACAAAAAGAGCTGTTCTAATTCGGCTTCGGAAATTTTTGAGTCATCAATTCTTTCCACAAACTTTTTGAAAATCAACCCAATGGAGTTCAATTTCAAGGTCTTGCTGTCCACAATTCCGTGGAGATACAAGGCTCTCAAATACGCTGTGGACACAATGTCATTTCTGGACTTAATATTGCCCTCCGCGCTATACTTGGAACGGTCACCTTCTTCAGACAAGCCTTTAAAGAAATCAACTAAACTGAATTCCTTGGTGGAATTTTTCTGGATGTACAAATCCTCAATTCTCTTGAAAGTAGGAGGTGTGAGCCTATTGTTCACCTCAATGACCTCATCCTTGAACCAATACTTGACTCTTATTTTTTTCACTTGGTAGTACCTAGCCAATAATTGGGTCAAAAGATTGGTTTGGAAATCCAAAACTTCCGTAAATGACTTTGACGTAATCAAACGTTTGTAACTATCCGTCAAAGTACTTTCTAAGGCAGGTCTTATGTCCAATTGGCCCTTGGTTATTCCTTCCAACAATCCAAGAGGAAGTAATCCGATAGACTGGTAGAAGTATAATTCTGGTGGCAACCTTTGAGAAATAATTTCATGTACATCATTAGGGACTTTAATTGAAGGTTCTTTTTCATCTTGGGTAGGTTCAGCCGGTGAGCTTTCACCTGTGGTATTTTCAGCAGAAGATTCTGGAGTGATGGTGTTAAAATCATAACCTAACTTGGCCATTTCAACACTATATAAATCAACGTAACCTTCAACATTCAACACAGGCACGAATTTGATAGCAGAGTGACCTTTGAAGTATAATTCTAAAAGTTTTGGGTCATTGAGATTGACAATATATCCGAATAAGTCATTATTGTTGTTTCCACTAAAAGAGTTATAGCCATAGATAATATCCAATCCCAACTTGAAGTAACTCAACTGAGGATATGGCTGAACGGGGTTTGGCTTGGGCAATGGTGGGAAATTAGGGAAGGTGATTGGTTGGATGTTACACCCTACCATAATACTCAAATCCAAAAATTGTCTTTCAGTCAAGTTCAACTCACTCAACACCTTATGCTTGTCAATGAATCTAAAGTCTTTTGACTGGAATTCCATTCCCAATATAAATTTATCGATTTTAGTTAGTAATAGGTCTGTCGAACCATAAATAGAGTCTATTACCGAGTTTTGGTACAAGTATGACAATTGGAAGGAAGCGTCGTATGGGGCAACCAAGTAGTCAATTCCGATCTCGATAAAGTACTTGATCAAGTCGTTGATCATGGGCCTCAAGGGCAAGGGGTCTGTGAATAACCTGAACGATTCAATCGACGAGTATGAATGGTTCTGCTTGTTGCCCAATTTGGACCAAGTGGTTTCAAGGTGTTGCTCCTGTGGAGACAACTCATTTGTGTGGTAATTGTGGGATTGCAATTGGATCCCTAAGCCCGAGATCACGAACAACGGCTTAATATTGAACTCTTTGAATACCTGGAGGTCGGACTGGATGTAGTCCTTCAACGAGCTTGGAATTCCGCCAATTCCAACCAAGAACTGTTCTTTTTTGAAGGTGTAGATTCTGCTGAGATAATGTTCCACGTCAATACCGATGGTGGCATTCTGCAAGATTTCAATTGAGCTGGTGTTGGCTAACTTTCTCTCGAACAAGTACGATTCGAGCGATTTGATGGGCATTTCTTACTCAAACTTTTGGACGGGGTGTGATGGGTGTACGAAGAGTGGCTGACGAATGTCTGGTGGTGTTTGGCAGTTTTGGTGGGGAACTGTAGTAATTGGTTTGTTGTTGAATAGGTGGTTGTTTGGTAGGGGCACACCAAAGTACACCATGGTGCGAATTCCCGCCAAATTTGACGTATTGGTAAGACTTACTAACCCTGCACGAAGAAGGAAATATCATTGTACAGTATGCCTGGTTATGTTGTAGTAGGAAAGAATAGGAGCATGGCCTAGTGATTTTCGGTAGATCACTGAATTAGTTTTGTAAATAATTTTCCAGATACTTAGAGTGAAATTAGGTGGCATTTCTGGTTACTAGAATGAACCAAATTCAGAATTCACTGTGTTGGAGAAGTGTTAATCAAGGGCTGAAGTAGGACAGATACTCCTTCTATATTGTACCTTGTTAAATAGGAGCAAAATTGCGTTCTATTACTACTAATGCCTGCTAATCGTAGAATTCAGTCACAAGCATTTCTAGCTGCCTTCAATATTGCCAGAGGAAGATCGCCCATTAGTAGAGATTTCACAATCAATAGTCAAGTACTGAAAAAGACGTAATATTTTCCACCGCTTATATTCCTACACACCACCTCATAAGCTATTAGTTCGTTCCATATATTGTTTAATACTGGTCATAGTGCTAATCATCGCCAAATAACTTGTCTAGGGCACCGTTTTCGGTAAATGGATCATTCATCACGTCCACAGTCAAGCTTTTCTTTTTTCTGGCAGCAGCAGCTACTTCTAATTGTTTTCTACGATTCTTCATCTCATCATAATCATTTCCAGAACCGTTTTCCTTGGAAATCTTCACCAATTCCAACAACGCAGCTCTTTGATGCTTCAAGGACTTAGAGCTCACCAACAATGTTTCAAAGTTGCTCACATGTTGGGTGGTGATGTTGGGAAGACATTGTATCAATATTCTGGCAGGATAATCGTTCTTTGATCTCAATGCACAGTATAACGTGGTGAGCGCAATAGCTGCTTCCCCGTGCGTTTCCACAAAGTAATCATCCACCAAGACCTGCAATAAGGCCTTTACTAAATGATCACATAAGTACTTGTCAACCTCATCGTCCTTCAATAGTATGTCCAGTAATACGTTTCTAACCACTAAAATAGTGTTAAATGAACATTTGGTATCTTTGAATGTAATGAGGTGACAGCAGATTTGCAAAAACGGTGCCATAACTTCCTTATTTTCTATAATAAGTCTTCGACAAGCGAATTGGGTATCTGTTATAGTTTTGGCGTTGAACTGACTGACCACGTCCATCAAGAATCTAACAACTGTGGCGGTGAGTTGTCTTAACATATGTTCTTCCATCATCTCCTCCGACAAAGTTTCGTCATCTTCGTTGCCTTGTAATTGTAAGCCGTTATTGTAAACCTTTTCCCACTTGCCAACAATAAGTTTATCAATGTCTAAAAATGCTTTGGGTAACAATTCAGCCATGAAAACATCCACAAACTTTACCGGGCAGAACTTAATCACACTTCTCAAACAACTATTAATCATGTGCTTCCAACTGTGTAAAGTAATTCCCACAGTATCGCCGGCAACTGCCTTCCAGATCATGCTGGCGATGTTAGGAATCTCATAAAGGGTATCCTCAAGTTGCGATAATGAGCCAATTGTCAAAAATGCATACTCTCTGGTATATCTAATCAAATGACCAACCGAGTCAGCAAAATCTCGTAATGTGAAAGCTGCCTTGACATTCTCTTCAATGAAGGTTTCCTTGGACTGAATCGATACTCCTTGCTGCCAAAATCTTTCCATACAACTGTATCTAACAAATGCTTGGACGGCATCGGGCAAATCGTTCCAGTTAGCGGGATTGTGGTACGCCTGAATCTGGGTCAACAACTGTAAAATATGAGGGATAATGGGTTGGACTCTTGGCTTCCACAATTTTAACAAGTTTAAGTACTCAGTAGAATCGTGGTTGAGCTTTTCAATACTATACTGGATAAAAATCCTGGTAGCCCTAATAGGAAAAATCGAAGACCAGTGATCCTTAAGTTTATTCTTTAGTAATTTTCCATCTTCATCCATTTCAGATTCCAATAAGTTTGTAGTGGCTGAAATTCCCCTACGCTGAAAATAAGAAGCGATCTCAACTATTCCCATTCTTTCCATAAACCAATGTAAGTCCATCAATCCCTTTTCAGTTTCTGGTGCAGACCAAGCTGCTAACTCTGGGTCCACAATCTTCGCAAACAATTCATTTTTATCAGTAATTGAAGATCTAGAAGCTATAACCAACAAGAATGATTTAAATGCAACGTTTTCGTGATCAGTCACCTTTTTTGATGACAATATGTTGGCTACCACATTTTCCAAATCATTAAATATTTTCTTCAATGATTCAGGCATTATGTAAGCCAACCTGTTCAATTCAGTACCACAACTAGTTCTCAAGTCCCGAATTAATTCCTTTTCTTCGTCGGTTATGTCTGGAGGGTACTCAAAAGTTGCAGTTATCAAAATCTTTTCCAATACTTTGAACATCAAAGGACTGACATCCTTCAATAAAGGTGCAAATTGCACTAATGTCTGAACTTGTTTTCTTATCAACAAAGGGCATGACAAATTCATTGCTAATAATCTTTCACCCAAACTTTCTACTAACTTGTTCAATCTGTCATTGATCACATCGAAATCCTTTCCATTGTACCAAATTCTCCACCTTGAAATTCCTCGTATACAGTTTTCGATGATGTTGAACTGCGAGGAACCATAATTCAATTCGTCTGATTTTTCATCCAATTTGTATTGGGTTATACATTTTCCACCGAGATCTGAGCTGAAAAACACCTGTAAACGATTTTCCAACCACATTAATCCTTCTTCAGGCTTCTTGCAAATAGTGATTCTGACAATGTCTTCGTTGAATTTTTTATAGTTCTGTAAGAAAGAATTAGAATCAGAGTTTGAATCGAAATCAACATCCAAAAACTTCTTTGAACTAAGTTCATCATTATATGTGTAATTGATGGTTCTGTTTGCGGCAATCTCCAATAAATCTAACAAGATTTTGATAATTGGCCCCTTCGAGCTCAATTCATCAAATCTTAAAATTGTGACCCACATTTGAAGAGATAATCCACTGATTATTAAACTTGGATGATTAGTGGTATTCAATACCAAATTCAAGTAGTTATCAATATCAGAACTCTCCCAAGAGATTTTATTTTTAGAGGAGATGTTTAAGTACTCACTGAGCGATACAATCATCTCAACAGTCTTCTTCAAAAGAGAATAGGCTTGTTCGTCAATATCATCAGGATCTATTTCCAATGAATGGTAGAATTGTGACAATTTTTGAATACCTTCAGTAGTGAAAATTGAGCCAATGAAAAAGTTGAAATCTTCAGAATTGCTATAACTTCTAGTGAAAAGAATATGCAAACAGTCCACTGCTAGAGTTTTTAACTTAACATCAGGCAAACTCAAAAGGTTTATAAGAGTTTGCATTATATTCTCACTTCTCAAAACTGAGGGTTGAATCCAATGCAAACAAGTTTTGAAGGTGGATAAGATTTTTGGTACAAAGCTTTGATATGTTTCACTGTTGGCATCATTATTGGACAAGATTTCTAAAAGAAACTGGCTCCATATGACGAACCAACCGTTGGGAGTAAACTTGCACCGAGTCATAGTTTGGTCATATTCGTAAAGAGAATTAAGAACATTGTCTGGGGTAATAATTAGAACACTCAACTGGTTTAATATGACAGTTCTCTTGGATGCAATTGGATCGTCAAGAAGATAAATATCTTCGAACAAAGTTCTGATGATGATTAAGGACAATTCACGACAAGTGAAGTTGCTGGACCATAGATTCCACAAATCTTGATCCATAGATGACCATCCGCTGATGGTATCGTCTTTTGAGCTGCCGTTGGTGTCGGAAATATTAGGGTTGCTGCCGCTACGGGCGTCCTGGGAACCGTGGTTGGGTTTATCCTTCGAGTCGACACTCAAGGAAGGGAAATTTCCCCAAATCCTTTTTGCGATAGACACCCAGAGGAACGCCAATTTTTCCTTGATGTAGTGGGGGTCATCCGCTTCGATTTTGTTGGCCAATTCGACGATCCAGTTACGGATGGCTAGGGTTTTGGTAGAGTCAAACTCGTGGAAGCGGGTCTTGATGGAGTTTTGGATCAACGAAAACCCAAAATGTCGAACTATGTAATTCTTGCCATTGTTTTCGGGCAATGCCAATTGATAGCCCCAGAATGGCGATTCGTCGTTGGACTTGATTGTTTCCAAGAATTCCTGGGCCTCTCTTCTCTGGGTGTTGTTGGATTTAGAGTCGTAAACAACGCCCAACGCATTGATGATTTGGCTGACTCCGCTGCTGTCCATTGTCATTGGATCTTTGGACTCGACTGATGACCAGATAACGGCTCAATGTATGCTAGCTAACGGGCGGACTTCCGCTTGAGGCAGGGTGAGCGATCGATTGAACAAGTGCTGGTGGTACAAGAAAGGCTGACTGAAAGTCTAGGGGAATCTGCTATGAATATGGTGGTAGTCTGAGATATTCAGTCTGTTCTCAGCTAAATTGGTTTTCCACACTGTTTATCTTTTTTTCCCTCATAGTGGGTGATTTGAGGCGTGCTGGGGACACGTGATGGGAGGGGAGATAGCTTCAGATGGGACGGGATGGGAAGGTCCACGGTGGGAGAATGGGAGGGAGAATAGGTAGGAGATTGTAGGTGAGATATGCTAGAGGGAATTGTTGGGGTCTGACTTGGTAAGTGTGAGAATTTAAATGTGCAAGTGCAATTAGCAATATTTGTGTAGGTGAATTATGAGTTTAATTAGTAGGCTAGTAGCACCACCGTCGTACTTGACTGCTCTGGAAACGGCCTACGGGGCAGTATTCTGCTGAATCATGTCTATACTCTTAACTATGCGCACTATACCGGATGATATATAAAGAATTACAAGTAGAACTTCTTCTTATCTCTCTCCATGTCGGGTCTGTGTTCCCAGACGGTCTCGCCCTTGATGCCCTTTTGCATTCTTCTGAGCTTCAAGGTAAACTGTGGACCCAATTCCTGTAAACCCACCTTCTCCTCGTTTCTGAACACGTAACGATGTCTTCTGAAAAAAATGTAATCACGCTGGTTATGCAAAGTAATGACTTGACGTCCTTGGAGCTCTGGCTGGCGGGGAAATATCGACTGGAAGAGTCTTCCGACCGTCTTACCGAACCGCGAGTTGAAGTTGTTCAACACCAATTCGGGGAGGTGGTCAGTGGCACGTCCGTGGCCCTTGATTCTTTTGCCATCCACAATGGAAGTCACCGAGAAGTAGAAGCTGGGGCCCTCAGGCAAATGGATCATCGAGAGTCCAGTGACCTTCTTCTTATCCTCGTTGATCACCATCAACGTGGTGTAGTCTCTGTTTGCACAGAACTTGGACATGTCGACCATGCTGAACTCCTTCTGTCTCTTGATGAATGTTGTGTTGGGCAAGAAGTCCAAGAGCATGTCGGCAAACTCGTACGCTGGCTTCTTAGCGCCTGCGGAGGTGGTCAACAAGATCTTGGGCTCCTTAGCGGCGTCTGCAAAGTACGCCTGAAACTCGTCTTCTCCCTCGACTTCGGCAGCGATCGTTTCATCGTATACTCTCTTGCTATCTATGGTTTCGGGTACATTCTCCACCAATCTCTGTTCTCTCAACTCGGGGTTTTCTCTTTCCTCCTTGGCCCTTTCGGCTCTGAGTTTGTGCTTCTGCTTGCTCTTGGCCTGCTTGATCTCCCCGAACACCTTCTGTCTTCGCTGTTTGTTCTTTATGTTCTTCAAAGCACTGCTGGTGTTGCCGCTCATCTTGTGGTGATGAATAAATTTTGAGATGAGCTGTGCGAAATAGTGATAAGTGCGTACGAATCTCCAGTGATGAATTGTAGTGACAAAGTTTCGCGAGGGACTAGTGTGGGAGACAAATCTCCCGCTGCCACCAGTGCGTGAAGACTCCCCCACAAACACCGCACACTGCGAATCCTCCCTAGAATCTAATACCCTCCAGTGCGAATTCTCCCTACACCTCCCTACTCCTCCCTACAACTCCAATTCTCCCACCAGTGCGAACTCATCACCATGCACAGCCAGGCCGTATCTACTTGGGCCACCAGCATCAAGCATGCCCGCTGGATGCTACCAGATACCGTGGCACGAGGCCCATTGTCGCGGTATGGCGACCTCATGGCTTCCATCTTCCCCAACCTCCCCCGATGCCTCCCGTCCTCGCCTCGCTGGGACACTGGGGCCCATTTTCTATACTGTAATCAGAATAACCACCAGTTGGGGGCTGACGGATACGACAACTATCAAGCACCCATGGCAGACGGTGCAGAGTTGTTTCGTCGGCGGATGTGGGTGCGTGGAGTGCTTGATTTCCACGATTTCCAGAAGATACCCGTGGGAGCTGGTCTCGTGTGCAACGAGAAGGTTGCCTCTGTAAGAACCATCGAGAATTCGGTATTTGTGGGAATTCAGCGGGAATTTGGGGCCAGTCTGCCGTTGTTGACAGAATCTCGCAGCTTGGTGTACACCAATGAGGCGTATGGAACGACCCAGAGGAAACAGGTCGAAATTCCAGTCCCCAGCGAGTCTACCTCCGTGTGCCTCAACCCAACAGAATTGTTGAAATATAGCATGCTCACCTCCAATCTCCATAAGATCCATTATGACCCAGCTTACTGCCGTTCTGAGGGCTTGCGGGATGTGGTGGTGCACGGGCCGTTGATGGTGTCGCTCATATTGTACTGGCTCACCAGCACCAGAAAGCAACATGTGGGTCGGTTTCGCTACAAAAATATCGAACCGTGCTTTGTGGGAACCCCCATGAAGTTGTGGGCACATGAGACGGGCCAGGGACTTAAGGTAGGCATTGATGGTGAAGGCAGAAGATACTTAGAAGGTGCCATTGAGTGGCTGAAAAATCCATATTCAGAAAACTCTTGAGTATAAATGTATGGTGAAAAGGTGGGCAGGATATGGGGCAATTAAGGAAGATTTCACCTAGCACAGCTGAACATTGCTTCACCTAAAAGGTCCAGGAAGATGGCTCCGTATTTGCGGATTTTTGCTGGTGTCAATGTCCCGACACACAAGTAGATCTGTCGCTTAAGCCAATTCTCCATATACCGAGGATAATTGGGCTACCATACTGCCAGAAAGTTTCACTAACAAAATTCTAATCAATATTCAACTTTAAGCTTAAGACAAATCAGAGCATGATGAATAAAGCATTAAGCAGGAGGACGATCAATTTTCCAAGAATTCAACTGAAAACTCGAAAACCGGGTCGGTTTATCCCATCTTATCCTTCTGTCGACAAACTCTTAAAAAAGTTCATGTGCTTCTTAACCTGTCCTATGAATGGTTCTTTGTTGCAGTGTCCAACCTCAACTGCTCATCACACTACTCAACGGTCAAATAACGGCTCAGTCAACGGTACAACCGCCACTAACGGCTAGGGAATCTAGATCTACCCACTGAAAAATAACCCATGGGAAATCTAATATCGGCTGGACCCATTGAAAAACCTGGAATCAACCCATGGAAATTTTAGTATCGATTTATCTATACCCATTACACTCTGACATTCCAGAAGCACGCCCAACCATTAAATAATTTTGGGTAGTGTTCATATGTCTGAAAAATAGATGAAAATAGTTATTAATTAGTCTATACGGTCTAAAGGTCCAAGGTCACTCTGACCTTGCCAATACAATAATCTTTATACTCATTAACGTAGCCCTCATGGTTGAGCTCCACAGACCCGCTCAACTCAGACACGATCTCGCCGTTTCCTGCCACCAAAACCATTCCTCGAGGCATCTGGGTGAGATCTGGCATGGGCTCCACCAACTTGTCATCCAAGATCAAGCTGGTGATGTTGTTAGCGGCTTGTCTGCCCATGTACATGGCCCAGCCTGCGCTCTTGATGATGGGCAACTCTACCAAGTCTCCGATGACAAAGAAGTGAGTGTGCTGGGAGTTGGTGCTGGTCAACTGGAGGTAGTCGTTGACCAAGATATTATTAGAAGCAGTAACGAATTCCGTGCGCAATTCACTGGTGAGTATTTGGGTGTTATTCCTGTGAGAATTACACCATTGGTTCAACGAGGATGGAACCACCTCACCAGAGGTGGTTTCCAAGTCGCCGTTGGGCAATTCTCGCGCAATTCTGGTATTAGTGAGGATATTGACTCCTGCCCTCTGCAACGACTCATGGACGGTTTTCTTGAATTCATCGCACAACGGCTCTGGAGGAAACGAGGCATGGGGGTGGATCAAGTTGACGGTTTTCTCGGGAAATTGCAACTTGATGTCGCCTGCAACCTCGATCCCCACGGCTCCTGCGCCAATGATGGACACCGTATGGTGCGAGGCCACCTTTTCTTTGAATGCTCGCATTTCGTCGAGGTAGAACTGGGAGGTGTATGCTTCTGGAGTGGTTGGCCAGGATCTGTTTCTGCCCGAGGCCAAGATCACGTAGTCGAAGGCGATGGTGGCGGTTTCCTGGGATTGGTTCAAGGCGTAAGTAGCCGAATTGGTGCCGAGCTCGGTGACTCGTCCGTGGACGTAGGTGAGCTCTATGCCAGCGTCCTTGTTGGAGGAGGGACTGGCTGCGTGGACCTTGGCCAATGAGTCGGCTGTAGGCCCGTCGTTCGACACGATACGGTCGAACGTGAGCTGGTGGAGCTGGTCT
Source organism: Suhomyces tanzawaensis NRRL Y-17324 (assembly GCF_001661415.1). NCBI lineage: Eukaryota > Fungi > Ascomycota > Pichiomycetes > Serinales > Debaryomycetaceae > Suhomyces > Suhomyces tanzawaensis. The sequence goes on from NW_017963637.1 coordinate 470,324, forward strand.
AACGGCACGTACTGGGTGTTGGCGAACTCGGTGTCCACGAACGCTTTGGGGATGCCAATGATGTTCAAGAAACCGGAACGCGGCTCCACCAAGGTGATGGAGATCTTGGGGCTCTTGCTGGCCAACGCAGTCGAGTACAACGGGTCGGAAGAACGCTCGAGGAAGTGCTTTTTCAAGCTCTTGACGGCAGCAAGCCCTGCGTACGCTCCACCCACCACGAGCACATTGGTGGTGAACGAGGTGGCCGTGCGGGTGGTGGAGTCGGGAAGAACAGATGCGATCGAGAGGGGCATGAGGCCGGTTCAGCCAGTGGATGCTGTGGTGCGGCGAGACGAGGACGGTGCTAGAGCCCTCTTAAGTAGAATCAGTTGGTGTGCAAAATTATCTTTTCCATCAGTGTTTTTCGGGCGGGTGCATGGTGAAATATGGGGCCAATAGCCGAGTTCGGCACAACTGCGCGAAGGGTGCATAATCAGATCGGGTCGTGGGAGGTGAAGGGTTTTGGTGACGGGTGGGCAGTTGGCTCGGGAGTAAACTGTCCACTGCACCCATCGTCACCTGTGCTTAGCTTCGGTGGCACTCACCAACCGTTGGATCATCGTTAGACTCACGCGCCGGAACTTGGCAGCGGTTGGACCCGAAATTTCAACTGTCTCAGAAATTTCCTACTGCGGAATTTCCTACTGGTCCCTGCCTCGCGAAATTTCCCATTACACGTAATTTTGTAGTGGAAATTCCACTAACGTACCACCCACGCGAAATTCTCCTACTGAACCCTTACTAGAAATTCCATCTATCTCGCGACCCTAGCGATTACTAATCTTCCAGGACCCTGAAATGTCTGAAATCGTGGTCGTAGGCGCCGGAGTGCTTGGCCTCTCCACTGCACTCGTGCTAAGCGAGCTTCGAGGCGTCCACCTCACCGTGGTGGCCCAACACGGGCCTCACGATCCTGCCTTGAACCTGCCCATGTCCAACCACTCGGCCTACACCTCGCCGTGGGCAGGCGCCCACTACCGTCCAGCGCCCAGCCGCGACGACGCCGAGTATGACATGGCCATGATCACTCGCCTAACGTTGGCTCAATTCCAGCAATGGGCGCACTCGCACCCGGAATCGTCCATCCAATTCGTCGATGGCATCGAGTACTTCGAGTCTCCCGACGCCATCACCCGTGGCCTTGGCAGAGGCTACACCGAGCAGATCCGCCATTTCAGGACCATCGAGCACAATCTCCCGCCTGGAGTCGTGTTCGGCACTCGCTACGATACTTGGGTGCTAAATCCGCCAGTTTTCTTGCGGTTTCTCTACCACCAGCTTGAGGCCAGGGGAGTCACGTTCGTGCACAAAAAACTCGACTCCCTCAAGCAGGTCAACCTGCTTGTGGAGGGACATCCGTTGATTGTCAACTGTAGCGGCAACGGCTTGCTCTACCACGGGGGCCACGACCAGCAGGTGTTCCCCATCCGGGGTCAAACGCTTTTGGTGGACCCTCCCGCGCACTGCCGCTACACCCACGAAACGGTGACTCACCAGCTGAAGGATGGCCAGTGGACTTTTGTGGTTCCCCGTCCCCACAACGGAGGCGTGATTCTTGGAGGCACCAAGCAAGTTGGCGACCTCTACGATGGAATTCGGGACGAGGACACCCGTGCAATTTGTGCAAGAGGTGCGGTTCTATACCCCGAATTGATGAAAGTCGACAAAAACGGAAAAAAGTACTTTGACATCAAGCGAGTGAACATGGCGTTCAGACCCGCCAGAACCGGCGGGTTGCGTATCGCCTTGGAGCGCAAGGATGCCCTGCAGGGAAGGGACAACGATGTCATCCACAATTACGGTGCCGGAGGCATGGGCTACGAGCTCTCATACGGCTCGGCGTTGAGAGTGCTTGAAAAAGTCAAAGAGGTGGTTCTGGGGCTGAAGTTGTAGGCTGCCGTTCTATTTGCAAATGCACGATAGGACCAAATAATTGATATGTGAATGATGAAATAATATGATACTTATTGATGTTTTATGAAATAGGAAGATTGAATGAATGGTGATATATGACTACTCGTGGGCTATAAATATTGGCCACTAAGATGTAATTAAGAGCATAATCTTTCGACGAGAAGCACCGATTGAAATTAATGAGAGTAGTAAAAGTGCTAGGGCCAGGGGAATTGTAAAGCATACAAAGCATCCCTGAATTAGGGAGTTCGAAACTGCTGTTAATTGTTGACTTTTTTGCTAATGGGAAGTAAATTATATTCTACTGACTATGTACCTATTGCAATGGACATGTACAAAGCCCTTCTGGTTCTGAGTTGCAAATTGACCTCGAGGACATGTCATTCTACTTTTTTCACTTAAGCTCCTTGTATTAACTGGGGAGCTAACTATTCAAAATATAGATGTTTATATAGCCCGTCGGGCTTTATGTCCTTTAACCCACCTTCCTTGAGCCTGAAAACACCCAGCTAATTGATCGGTTTGTATGCAGGATACACCCAAACCTCATCGCTGGACAAACCACCCTCGCATTTTCCTCAACTAATGGTTGTATAGTGTAGTGGTTATCACTTTCGGTTTTGATCCGAACAACCCCGGTTCGAATCCGGGTACGACCTGCTTTTTTGTTTTTACATGTGGGCTGGCTGATAAGCACTCCAGTGAGGCGTTAGCGAACAAGGCTTATTTCCGGCCAGGTAAATGCGTTTGACGTAATGCCCAGAGCTTGGTGTTTTGTGCTCAAACAACGGATTTTGACACTCCAACCACCGACACCTTGTGAGCTGCATCAGACAGCACAGCACAGGCCCGTCCCGTTAGTCCTGGCGGCCAATGGCAGCGCCATTGTGCCGAAGCCATGGAGCCATAGTCATCGGTAGAGACACGCCCGCAGTCTATTTCCAGTGTGCACACTAACCAGGCCCACACGTGGGGGTCTCGCTATATACGAGTGGTCAATCTTAATCTCGGGATAGGCCAATTAATTACGGCCTTCAGCGCGGATTATCCACCTACATATACCAGGCACTCCACCGTCTGTCACCCCGATCATCCTTACCACCACCATGAAGTTCGGAGAACATTTGAGAAAGGCCCTCATCAAGAATTACTCCTTCTACTACATCGCCTACGATGACTTGAAGCACCAGTTGAAGAAGGGCTTGAAGGACAACGACTACGAATGGAGCAACGAGTTGGAGGAGGAGTTCCTCAACGCGTTGGAAACCGAGTTGGACAAGGTGTACCTGTTCACCAAGGTCAAGAACACCGAGGTCAACCGTCGTATCAAGGAGCTGGAAGCCTATGTCCACGAGGTGGTCAACGCGCTCCAGAGAGTGCAGGCCAACCCCAACGACACCTCGATCACCAACCGTCCCCAGGAGCAAGACTTCGAGGACTTGGAACAGGAGTTGAGTGACATCATTGCCGACGTCCACGACTTGGCCAAGTTCAGCAGGTTGAACTACACTGGGTTCCAGAAGATCGTCAAGAAGCACGACAAGACCACCAAGTTCAACTTGAAGCCCATCTTCCAGGTCAGATTGAACGCTAAACCCTTCTACAAGGACAACTACGACAACTTGATTGTCAAGTTGTCCAAGTTGTACGACTTGGTCAGAACCAGAGGTAACCCCGTCAAGGGTGACTCCAGTGCGGGTGGCTCCCAGCAGAACTTCGTCAGACAGACCACCAAGTACTGGGTGCATCCCGACAACATCACCGAGTTGAAGTTGGTCATCTTGAAGCACTTGCCTGTGTTGGTGTTCAACGCCGACAAGGAGTTCGAAGCGGAAGATGCGGCCATCACCTCCATCTACTTCGACAACGAGGAAATGGACCTCTACTACGGTAGATTGCTCAAGGACGAGGGTGCCGAAGCTATCAGATTGAGATGGTACGGTGGCATGAAGTCCGACCAGATCTTCGTGGAGAGAAAGACTCACAGAGAAGATTGGACGGGTGAAAAGTCGGTCAAGGCCAGATTTGCCCTTAAGGAAAAGAAGGTCAACTCCTTCTTGAAGGGTGACTTCACTGCTAGCCAAGCCTTCGAAAAGGCCAGAAAGGACGGTAAGAAATCTCCACAAGAAATCGACAACTTGGAAAGATTGGCGAAGGAAGTTCAATACCGTGTGTTGAAGCATAAGTACAGACCAGTCATGAGATCCTTCTACAACAGAACTGCATTCCAATTGCCAGGTGACGCCAGAGTTCGTATTTCTTTGGATACCGAATTGTCTATGGTTAGAGAAGATGACTTCGATGGCTATGACAGAACTCGCGGTAACTGGAGAAGAATGGATATTGGTGTGGACTACCCATTCTCCCAATTGCCTGAAAAGGATATTTGCCGTTTCCCATACGCTGTTTTGGAAGTCAAATTGCAAACTCAATTAGGTCAAGAACCTCCTGCATGGGTCAGAGACTTGGTTGCTTCCCACTTGGTCGAAGCCGTTCCAAAGTTCTCCAAGTTTATCCACGGTGGTGCTAGTTTACTTCCAGACTACGTCAATTTATTGCCATTCTGGTTGCCACAAATGGACGTGGATATCAGAAAGCCAAAGGTTGTCCAAGAATTTGGTATCAACAGAAAGCAACAACAAAGAATGTTAAAGTCATCATCTTCTGGAGGAGAACTTGACGATGAAGAAATGACTGGTAACTCTTACACTGATGGAGTCCACTTCTCAAATGATTATAACCCATTGGAAGACGACTTAGATGAGAACAGTCCATTGTTATTGCCAAACAACTACTCTACCAGACACTCCAACTCTCCTGTGGCTGATTTCTTCTACCATTTGTATGGAAAGTTCTTGTACTACTTCAATGATGACCGTACTTTCACTGTGAAAGAAGGTACCAACTTTGACTTGAACAAGACCTTCGAATCCAAGATTCCAAAGGGAAAGAAGATTGCTGTTCCAATCAGAATTGAACCAAAGGTTTACTTCGCCACTGAAAGAACATTTTTGAGTTGGTTATCCGTTGGTATGATCTTGAGTTTCACTGCCACCACCCTCTTGAACTACGGTTCTAAATCCGCATTGACTGCATCTATTGGTTTCTTCATAACCGCTTTGTTCACCTTTTTATATTCAGCCTACACCTATGTATGGAGAGTATTGATGATCAGAGAAAAGAAGCCAGTTCTTTACGGTGACAAGTTTGGCCCAAACATGATTTGTGCTTGTATCTTTGCTGCCACATTTGTTACCTTTGCCTTTAAGTTCCTTGAAAATTAGTAAAAGTCGTTTAATTCTAAGCATGTTATCAATACACATAATCATCATTTCGATGCAATAAAATAGTAAACATGTAGCCCTGTGGCGACTACAACTCCGATGATAACCCACAATCGAAAAGCAACGATCGATCTAATCATTTGTTGTATATTCTGCTTTGAAATTCAACTCGCAAATATATTCTATTGAGTATAGGGAGTAATAAAGATCTTCCGCGAAGAATTCATTAGAGCAACTACAAGGAGTTACTTAGACTAGTATTACCGTTTGTAAATTGGACTGTTTCGGTAAGGTCTCCAGCAGTAGCCCCTAGAATAGAATTAAGCATGAGATGGCTCCTAATTCTTACTCGTATAGAATAGTTGAGAAAAACAAAATTCATTCAAGGGCACAATCTTCACCAACTGATCAGTTGCATAGACTATACTATACTGTTGTTTTCGGTTACAAAGATTAGGAGTACCGTACGGCGTGGTTCAGGGTCCAATTTTTGCACCCATTCGTCATGCCTGTGAAAAGGTGAACAAGAACACAAACACGTAACAAGAACGCAAACAGGTGATCAAGATCGCCTCCATCAAAACAGTCTGGTACTATTCATAGCTTGAATGCTCCTGGATTTGCTTCTGGCTCATCAGGTGGATGCCCGCCAATCCAGAGATATCGATGGTCTTACAACAAATAGCAATAAAACATTTTCCAAAATGCTTCCTAATCAATCTGTAGTTCCCTACTAGATACATTCTTCTATTGTCAGACATCTATACTGGACAGAATAAGAAACTGCCCTGCCCGTGGATAACTGGAACTGACTAATAAATTACGTAAGCGGGACTGTGTTCAAATGTGAAAAGAATGTCTTGGTATCGCCTTCATCTTCATCCACCATGGCCTATAAAGATATCGTGCCTATTGGCAGTGCCCTCATTATTGCGGCTACCTCGTTCGGATTGGGTACCGTGTACGCCCAATGGCCTTATGACTTGCACACCTTATGGAGATACCAGCCAGAAGCTTTCGATGTCTCGATTGCCCACTATCGTCAATGGGGTGAGTCGCCTATGTACGTCCACCACGTGTTCCATTTCGTGATGTTCTTGGGGTTGCTTGGTTCGTTCATCAAGTTGTACAAGCCTAGTGAAGATGCGAAGTACTTCGAGTACGGGTCTTTGATCTTGTACATGGTGGCTATCATCATCTACCTCACCAACCTCAGAATCGGTGTCAATTCGTGTTTGACTGGACAGTGGGGTGATGTTGACAAGAACACCGGGGTCAACGTGATTGCTGCTTCGGAAATCATGATTTTGTTGGCCCTCGTTGGTGTATTGGTCTTGCAAGGAGGATTGTACTACGCTGAATGGTACGACAACAAGTTGAGAACCGAGTTTTTCAAGAAAGAGGCTGAGGAGGCTGCTGCTGCTGCTGCCGATGCTGCTGCTTCGACCACTGCCTCCGCCACCACTACTGGTGCCGAGACCAAGTCCAAGTCCGCTAAGAAGAGATCTAAGTAAGGGTATAGTAATTCCACGTATATACAGTATCGAGCTTATCTGGTAGCGCTCTTTTGTGTGCAGGACGCGCTTCCACCAATAGAACCTCCGCAAGATTTACTTACTGAAAAAACTGTTGGTTATACAGACACCAAGCAATAATGTCAGACAAAGTTTACGGGGAATACCCAACCTACTACAAACAGCCCATCAGAGTAAGTACGCCGAAGATGTAACAAGATCCGAATGATGGTGGTGGGATGAGATAGTTACCATGAGAAAGTGCTCGAGGCCTGAAGAGCATCCAGCGACTGGATTGGCACAAAAGAACAACTGAGCTATGAGTCGGGCCTACAAGGTGGGATGTGAACGAAATCGTCAAATAAGGGCATGTGGGTCCGCTGAATGGCACCCAGATAGTACCCAAATAGAGCATCCAAATAGAGCACCCAGATTAAGCATCGCCATGAACGTGGAAGCCAAACAAAGACAAACCTCACAGAGGCAAAACAGGTGGATTTCATATGAGCACACTCAAATTCTTCTGTTCTCGGTGGTTTTCTTTGAGTTGGTCCTCGCTTGCCATTGGTATCCACAGTTGTCCACAGATCTCATCACTGGAAGTACCAGCACCACCTCCCATCCGCATCTTGCAACAGCGAATAATATACTAACATTTCTAGTGGGCTCGTTACCATGCACACACCAAGCCACACTTCTTCTGGTCTGTGTTGTTGGGTCTTAGTGCCCCAGTCTTGTTGTTGGCCACTCCTTTGAGAAGAAAGTACTTGTACGCCGACCACGAGCCAATTCCTAACGTTTACCCATTGCCAACCAGACAAAGAGATCAAAACTTGACTGGTTACGACGACGAGTAAGTCATGGGACGATTTGTGCATTAGAGGTCTTTGGATCGAATAAATACCATCAATATTTATTTCATAATAAAATTACGACATTCAGGTAATTCTTCACATGGCCTGTCCGTGCAAGCGTAGGAGCGAAATGTGCCACAGACCACTAGGCAGGCTAGAATGGTATATTGCCCTGTCCAAAGTCTATGATGGTAGGTGGGTCGTGCGCCTATCGCACTAGTAAAAAAATTTGAAAATTTCCATACTCTGTTCAACACTACAATCAACCTAATTTGTAAATAGGATAATGAACAGGTTGACCAGTCTATTGATCAGGCCCTCCGGATTGGCCAGAGGTCTTGCCATAAGGCCTGCTCCATTCACCGTCATCAGCAGCAACATACACACCTCCAGCCCCCGCCAAAACGGAAATGTGTTTGGAGAGTTGACCAAGAAAGAGTCGGAACCAGTTCCAGTCGAAGAAGACGTGGTTCAAGAGACCGAAGTCACCCCAAAGAACGACACCACCTTGCAAGAATACCACATGAAAGAAGCATTGGAAAGACAGTACAAGATCGACAAGTACGTGACGCCATTGAAGAAAGCATTATTTGACGCCAACGTCGCCGAAAACGGGTTCTTCAAGAACAACCAGATAGTGGAGCATAACGGCAGCAAGTACAAGTTACTGTTGACCGAGGAGGAAATCGACATATTGGAACCATCGGTATACTTGAAGTCATTCCGGATCAAATCGTCCATGAAGAAGGCCACCCAGGTGAATCGTTTTGTCAGAGGATACAACGTCAAGACCGCCATCAACCAGTTGCATTTCAACCCCAAGAAGATGTCCACTGAGTTGGAAAAGTTGTTGAAGAAGGGATTGCAGCAGTCCCGCGAGCTCGGCTTGGACGAGGACACCATGTACATCCAGAGTTTGTGGGTGGGATCCGATGGTGAGTGGGTCAAGAGACCAGATATCAAGGGTAGAGGCCGGTGCGGGATCATCGAACATCCGTACGTGCACTTGCGGGCCATTTTGAGGTCCAACCAGACCAAGCTCCGTAAGGAGTGGGAGGCTGCACAGAAGAAGCTCCAAGCCAAGCCAAGAATGTTCTTGAACAACGATCCCTTGAACTTCAAGGTGAGACCATACTACAAGTGGTAGTCCTGTAAATATACACATCGGATTGAAGTAGGGCTTCTTAGGAGTCCTGTAAATATACACATCATCGGAACTTAAGTGTAGTCGACAGTCCTGTAATATGCATCGAATTGGTGTGCATTCCTTCAAGTCGTAGTCCCTTAAATACACGTCTGGAGTGTAGTCCTATTTATGTACAGATACGGTTGACCTGGTAAACTTCTGGGACCAATATCTATTACAATAGATGTAGGAACAAGTGTAGCCTTGTAAAGACACATCGTCGGGATGACGTAGACCAGGCCATACTACAAATGATAGTCCTTTTAGTACCCATTGGATTTCGTAGGAAATTTCTGGACCACTACTATAGTGGAGGGAACCTTTCTTGGATCAGTACTACTTGTTACCGATGCTTTTCGTCACCTACTGGTGTAGGAACCTTTCTTGGATCAGTACGACCTATTACATGCCTTTCGGGATCATCTACTGGTGTAGGAAATTTTCGGGGTCCGAGCCATAAATGGTAGTCCTCTAAGTACCCTTTATTGTGTTGACGTAAACAACCTTGCTGGATCAGCTATTATTACTCTTGATGCAGGAGCTTTTCTGGGTCCAGGCCATACTATAAATAATAGTCCTGGAATTCTGAACATCACCCGATTGACGTAGACGTCCTTTCTGCTCCGCTACAATACTCTTGACCTAGGAAACACCATTTGGTGCACCAAATGGTCACCATCTCAATGCTCTTGGTGGATTGTAGGAGGTGAAAGGAAAATCCTGTAGTCAAACCCAAGAATCACCTCAGAAAACTGCACCGATACCCGTCCGTCCGGACTAATCGTTACGATGGTCCTAGAACCAACAAAATGCCACACATCCTGCTACTTAAGGATCAACGAAGACGCCGAGCAGTTGGGTCCCACTGCCAGATATGTATCCAACAATTTCCAGATACTGGGGGTGAGAACCGTCTGTGGCGAGACTGCCTGAGTCCAACACACACGCACAGGCTAGCCATGCCTCCCAGCACCGGGCCTCAGCACTCCTAGTGCCCATGGCTACTTATCGTACTCCTCCTTCCTGGAAGACGCCGGTCGTGTCCGTACCGCATGCAGACCTGTCTTACCTGAATGGTGACCCCTAGCGGGTGTGGAGCATTACCCCCTAGTAAGCAGACTCCCACTAGCACCCTCCTAGCCAATGCCACCCTGCCACCTCTCCGGCCAGCCGTAGCCTCCTCTCCACCGTGACGGCCCAGTTCCCCTGGTGGGCCCACGACACCTGACCTCCCTTCTCTCCCCAAATTCCCCCTCCCACAACCTCGTTCTAGTCCCACAATCACCTGTCCCATCTAGGCGTTTCATCCTCCACAAAATACCCACTAGCCTTAGGCAGTGAGTGCATAACCACGCAGCATATATATATATGTAGCACGCCCCTGATTGGGTCATCACTGTACAACTTACTGCTGTTACGTTTGCTTGTCTGAGTCACTCGTCCCACGTCCTGCTTACTGCGCTGCTGCTAATTCCCCCCCTGATTGAGCCCAGCACCGTACGATCGTGTACGACTTTGGCTGCTTTTCCCCCTAAGCGTAACAGAGTTGGAATTAGGAGATATAGATTGCCACCATATTTATCGTTAGGAGACCACCAGTTGTTTCTTTACACCAGTTCCACATTCCCCAGCAGTAGTGTTAGGAGATTGCCGCCAGTTGTTAGGGGTTCCACATACCACTTCTTGTTAACAGATAGCTGTTAGCAGACCTCCACCCGTTGTTAGCAGATTCTTACGCTTCTGCTAGCACGTTATCCCCCCGGCACTTATCACACCTAGCCTCCAGCTGTTAGCAGATTAGCACCAGTTCTGAAGAACAACCATACCCTTCCCCAGCACTTATCTCCCATCCCTCCGTTCCAATGGGCCTCAAGTTCACCAACTACTTCGACGACTCGATGTACGAGTCGCCAGACGTCAAGATCATCGCCTGTCTAGGCTGCTCGTCCCACCTCTGCTTGTCGGACTTGGTCATCTGTGACGGCTTCACAGGCGCCAGCGGACCCGCCCTCTTGGTAGATAAGCTCATCAACATCGAGGCTGACTCCCCGTTGCAAAGAACCAGCATGAAGACCGGCCATTACCAGATCTACAAGGTCCGCTGCCACCAGTGCAAGGCTCCGTTGGGCTGGTACTACAAGAAGGCCTACAGCTCCAGCCAGAGCTACAAAGAAGGCAAGTTCGTGGTGGAGGAAGCCTACGTCAAGTTCGTCAGCAACCACCCCTCCACAAACGATCTTTTGCAACAGGCTATGCGCAACAAAATCAGACGAAGATACAGCTCCACCAGCACCATCAGTTCGGACTCACTGGACGACCGTGGGGGCATTGACGCCTTCAAGTTCACCTCGCCCGACTTGCACAAGCCCCCGCTCGACTACCGGGACTACACCAACGGGCTCTTTTTGAACCGGCTCCGGATCCCTGGCATCAAGAACGTTGACGAGGAGGACGAGGATGAGGTGTTTGTGGACGCCTAGCGACCCCTTGGTCTTGTTTTGCTGGTGTACCCAGTCCATGACCAATTCCCCGACCCCTTGTCGACGATGTTTCTAATTCTCTGGCCGTGGGCTTGCTCTTTTGTCTCTAGATACTTTCTACGTTGGTAGATTTCATTTCTCTACGATCCCAGCCAGTCTTTTGGCTTTGTTTTTATTGGTTTGTTTGTTTCTCCTCAGGTAAGGTAATGGTTTGGTTGCGAGGAGTGGCTGGTCTGGGATCTACTCTATGTTGGTATATAGCTAATGAATATTAATTAACAGAATCCGTTTGATAGTATAGGAATTATTACTAAAAAGATAGTTAATAGCTATACCAGATCTTTGTGATGGTATATATTCGTAACACCTAGCCCAGCCTATTCAGATCCATATGATGGTATATAATTTACATTATTTGTGGACCATATCTCTAATCAATTAACACCAATCTTAGCTGTTAATTATGCACACCTACGCTTTTGAAATTCTCACTCCAACTGGTGGATGTTGCTAAAGAATTATAGCTAGCACCGGTCGTAGCTGTGTTTGATGGTACAAAACTAATTTATCCAAGTACTAGCCTACTTGAATAACTCCATGTTGGAATTTTGTCGATAAATACAAATACGAACACATAAAGTCCTGTGCCGTACATTCTACCCTTCGACAGTCCGGATTAGTGGACGTAGCGAGCCAATTTTAATTGACACTAATCGTAGCCTGTCCATCACTCTATGATATTTATATAGTTTAATTGACACATCTCATAGCGCTATAATTGATACAACTCGTAGTCCTTACTCTATGGTACTAGCTTACACAACTCGTATCTAGTTGCACATAACTAATAATATTAATTAACACAAATGCGGCTCGAAGGAAACGGGTATCCTCACCCGATTTATTGGGTTATCTTCCAGAATTAGTCTTTGGGTTATGTTCCACCAATTAGGACTACAACGTCCGTCTATATGCATAAGTTGGTCACTTAAGATGCTTTTATCAGCATCTTGAGAACATACTCATGAATAGGTGAGCTTATTGGGGTTGACTCTCAATTCTAATAGTTTATTGCCCCACCTATAATGTCACGATTTCTTGCACGGAAATTATGGGGTTGTCCATAGTACGCTTTTAATTCCCCGAATTCCAGCTCAAGCCTCAACCCCAAAACGTTTTCGAACAATGATAAACGGAATACGAACTGGACTATAACTTACTACACTTACAAATACCCCCAAAATTACTCTAATAATGCATTGTCTAATATACACGGACCAGGCCTAAACTTGGCCCAGAGCTTCTTTGAAGTGCCTAGGGATGCTTCTCTTGCCTATGTGTTTCCTCTTCCTAGAGTTTCCTCTTGTTAGAGCTTCCTCTTCTTCCTAAAGCTTCCTCTTCTTCCTGTTCTCCCTTTTCTCCCTATACCTTCCTCTTCTTCCTGGCACCCTCGTCGCCGTCCAGACCCCGCTTGGCCTTGGGGGTCAACTTGGTGTACACCAACACATATGCAGCAGGGTCGCTCAATGCCTGGCGCTCGTGGATCTTGTTGATGTACTCGTCGTCGTAGGTGGCCCACGAGCCGTCTGGCTGCACGCAGTGGGCCACGTAGTGTCCCGAGGAAATGGATCTTCCCTCGTGCACAATCACTGAGATCAACTTGTACTTGGTAGGAGTTTTGTCGGCGGTGTACTCCGACAAGTCCAAGTACTTGGAGTAGGAGATGGCCTGCTTCATCTTGGATGACGAGTTGCCGTTGAACTTGAACCGCTTCAAGTGGATGGTCAAGGTCTCGGGCGACCTGTTGATGAAGCTGATCTTATTGGCACAAGTGCGCTTATCGCACTTGTCGCAGAAGTACCCTGAGTTGTCGGACTTGTCGACCTTGATGAGCTCGTTGGAGAAGAAGTCACGCATTGACTTCTCGATCGAGTACTTGTGGGAGGTCTGTGCACCTTCGTCGAGCGTCTTGTGCTTCTTCTTGTTCAACCCAAGCGACAAGTCGTAGAACTCCTGCTTGGTCTCCGACACGTTGTGGCACACCGAGCAGGTGATGTGCTGGTCTAACAACCCGCCAAAGATGTCGTAGATCACCGACTGGTTCAATTTCTTGCCCTTGGGGGTGGAGTCCTCCTGCAACCGCGACATCAACGACATGTAGTACTCATGTGAGTCTTCCTGCTGCCACTCGGACATCATGCAGTTGATGTCGTCCAACCGCAGGATGATCTTCTTGGGGTTGATGTACTTGGCTGGCTTGCCCTTGGCCTTGGCACCATCCATGCCCCACATCTTGGCTGCCAACTCTGCCATAACGTGTGTCACCGACCGTGGCTTGATGCTGGAATCAAAGCTGCCAGCACTGACCTCGTTCAAATAGTGCACCATTGCTGGAATGTGCACCAACGATTGGATGGCTGAATTCATGTAGCAGGTGACTCCGTGGTTCAAGAGGCCCACGGGGCGGCTGGTGGCGAGTTGGCGCCAGCTCTTGTGGATACGCGACGAGCCGTTGGCGCCTCTGTCGTTGTAGTTCTCGTTGAAGTCGTAGAAACCGTCCAACGACACTGGCGGTTTGGCGTCAGCCTCTTCCTCTGGAGAAGTGGGAGGCGTCGACTTGGACTCCTCCTGCGGCAACGTCTGGGCGGCATCTGCCTTCAAGTCGTGCTTGAGCTGCTCCATGTCGGCATCTTCATCAACGGGTGCATCCGACAGTTCAGACGAGCTGGACGCCGAGCGCTCGAAGTCGTTGTCGTCGCTGTCGTCGTCAGGCGTTTCCTCAGCCGGACCCTTCTCGTTTTTGGCTGGTGCAGACGTATTTTCGTCCTCAGTCACTGGATTCTTTTCCTCCTCAGTGGCTGGCGTCTTCTCGTCCTCAGTGGCTGGCGTCTTCTCACCCTCGCTGGTATCGCCACTGGCCTCGCTGAACCCTGTAAATGGCGAGTCGGTGCCCTCGAGGTACTCGGACGCGGATTCGTAGTGAGAGTCGCCTTCAGACAGAAACGCCTCACCCACATCCTCGTCGTCAGCGTCTTCAGCCTGCTTGGCCTGTTTTTTGTGCTTGTTCAAGAGCCTCTTTTCGCTCTTGGTCAAAAACTTCTTGCCAGTGTAGGCAGCCACAGCCTCGGCCATGGATCTGGGTTTGGGCTTCATGGGAGCTTCTTCGGGTTCTGGGAGGACTTTTGGAGCTGGAGCAACCGGATTTTTCAGTCTGGATAACACGATATAGCTGGCAGGACGATCAGAGGAAGGGTCAGAAACAGCTTTTCCAGGCTTGAACGTCAATGGGTTGGTGAGGTACCGGTCGATTAAGGGATTACTGGGGGCGGTTACTGGCGGGGCGGATGGTGGCATCGATTTGACGGAATAACACCCACGGCTGGTCGTGATGTGTGGATATAAGTGGTGGGAGTGGGTCTCGCGTCCTGCTAAAATCCTTGCGATGCTCTTTTTTGTGTGCAGGAGATGGATCAGGAGAGATGAGGAGGTGGGGAGTGAGATGGGAAGTGGTGGATCGTGAATGAGCTCGTAGGATTAGGTTAGCGTGTTTGATGGTGTGGTTGTTGTTTTAGTTAAGATGTTTTGTTGTGCTCTCGTCAAGTGCCGAATGCTGTCCTTCTTACGATTATTGATATTTTTCCCAGGAGTTAAGAAGCACCAGTCCCGTTAGTGTGATAATTATTATCCGCCAACTAGAACTTGCTGGTCATCTGCGTGGCATTTCTGGAATTTACGATAGCCCTATAATTTGGCCGAGAATACAACAATCACACTCCACATCCTCTTCAATTGTTCTTGTAATTATACTTACACTCCGTGGCATTGACTCCCCAAGCTTCCAGATAAAATTATCCACATGGATATTTTTGCATCTCCAATCTTCTATTTTTATTTTTTTCACATATTTAAGCCCTTCTGGACAGTTAAGAGCTCCCTTAATCTGTTGAATTTTGGCATATTCCTGCCACCAATCCTGTTTTAGTCGATTTCTTGAGACGTAAAATATAGCCAAGATCACACATGCATCTTGTTGTATTTGCGACTCCTTAAAGTAGACCTTCAAATAGATTGGAGAAATTGTCGGAAGTAGGTAACAGCTCAATCCAATTACCAGGTTGTAATTAATTATTCGGTCTAATTTCTGCCATTTCATACATGATGGAGTCTTTTTCGTTCATTACCTTGCAATATATACCAATCACATAACTAGCTATTTCCTCATCTAAAACCCATCTGATTCTGCGAAATTATATTTCCTCGAGAACGTTTTTTTGATCCTTGATAATTCTGTCCACATCTTCCAAAACACATAATGATCCTCTGTACCTTAGAGCTTCTTTCTAGATCTTCTACAAATCCATTTCTATGGACCTCACTTTTCCCCGAGGGTATGGGTTTTCTAAAACCCATATTTGATTGTTTTGAAGCCTTGTGTCCTGTAGATGTTCTGAAAATCTATTTCTTCATGAATCCTTTTCCACCTAGAGAAAGAGCCGGTTTTGGATATCCTTACTGACCAATGCCTGCACCTCGTGCTGGCCAATTTGCGACGCCAACCGTGAGAGGTCGGGGATGTCTCTGCCACCACTCTTCTTGAGCTTCAACGCGTGTTCGTCCTCGTAGGCCCCTGGCCTCGACGGGAACTTGGCACGGGATAATCGCACCCCCAGCGACTCCTGTCTGGGAAGTTTCGGTGACCTCAATGGCGAACGGGTGTGGGACCTGAGCCGGTCCTTGTCCTTTGGAAGAATGAGCTGGTGACGAAGATGGCTGCGCCTGGCATCCTCGACGAAGCTGCGACGCTCTTTCTTGATCAACTGCATCTCCGCGGAGTAGGCGTTGTCGTTGAACTCGTCCTCGTCGATGGCATCGTCCTCGTCGTCATTCTTGTGTACCGAGCTGCTCTCTACTGAAATGGCATCCTCCATATCCGAAACGTCAAGTCCTCGCGACTCCTTGTCGCCACGGCCCTCAAGGTCGCTTTCGTCTTCGTCCAGGACCTCTGAACCATCGTCCATACACTCGTCCAGCGCACTGTCGGGTCTGGGCTCCGAGGTCGAGCTCTTTTTACCAGGACCCTCTAAGAGCTTACGGTGGATCAAGCTCTCGAATCCGAGCTCGAACTTCTTGTTGAGTCGTACCTTGCCAACGTCCCACTTCTGCAAGGTGTCGACCAAGCGAGACACTTTGTTCATGGTGTCGTCTTCGAGCTCGTAATTGTTGATGGCACTCCTTCTGTACTTGGGAGTGGCTTTGGCCGGAGTCACAGCCTCGCTACCATCCCCTTCAGAGCCTCGCGTAGTGTGGCCACCGCTGGAAGTCGCACTGTCGCTCAACAAGTGCTTGATCCACGCCACTGAGTTGTTGTCTTCGTATTTCATCGCCAAAGCCATCGCACCCATATCCACTGCGCTGTAGAAAATCTCGATGTCTAAGGAGTAGTACTTGTCGGAATGGATGCCAAAGTCCCGACGCTTGGCCTTGGGCAAGATGCGCAGGCTCTGGCTCACCCCACTCTTGCTGGTGCCGTGGCTGCTGGCATGATCCTCGGGATACGTCCGAAACGCCCCAATCTCCACCTTGTTTTGAGCTGCTGTCTTGATAGGATCGATAACCAACGCCAAGTACGGGTCCTGGAAGTTCTGGTTCAACGCCTGCGTGCTCACGTCGATCCCAGAGAGCCAGCACCCGTACCCAGGATGCGAGTGGTACCAGCCTACGATGTTCTCATTGCGGGTCCCCAACCTCTTGCTGGCTTCGAGGTACTGTACCATGTACTCATAGCCTTCAGCCTGAGCATTGACTCGCGTTTCAGTCCCTTCCACTGGCAACGCATACACGTCCATCACCACGATGGCGCCTTCCATGATCTTGCCAGTAATCATCCCCATCACTTCGATACTGCCGCCACTTTTGGCGTGCAACGTCATCTTCATCAACGCAATGGCAGAAATATACACTTTGCGGAAGTAGTTGGGGTCCGACTTCCACGGCAACGTTCGTGCAAGCGTCTCGTTGATGGCTGGAAGCTTGTAGAAGGTATCATTGATAGATGCCTGGGTCTTGGGGGTCCTGTCTCTTTTGGCGAACAGTGACTTGTTTTCGATGGCACAGGCCAACTTGTCAATATCAATTGACATTCCAACGGGGAGATCCAGCTCTCGCGCTTCACTGTGTGCACAGGACATGATGATA
The DNA here is from genome assembly GCF_001661415.1 of Suhomyces tanzawaensis NRRL Y-17324. Taxonomy (NCBI): domain Eukaryota; kingdom Fungi; phylum Ascomycota; class Pichiomycetes; order Serinales; family Debaryomycetaceae; genus Suhomyces; species Suhomyces tanzawaensis. Next base: position 487,790 of record NW_017963637.1, read on the forward strand.
GATGTAGTGGTTGGATACAAGTCTTGAGCCTGGTGTAGATACCATCTCGGTAATTCGCACGACTACTGGGTTCACAGTTACATAAGACATGCATTCATAATAATTATAGTATAGCAAGTGGAACTTGATTTTCCGCTGAGGATCAGTAAGCATGTGTAGATCCGAGCTATGCTCTAGAGTGCTCAGTTGTACTCAGGCTCCGGCTGATAATATAAAGGATAAGGCGAGAGTGGGAAAGGTGGTGGCATCTGCCCTTGGAATTCATGGCCCTCGTAGGGCATGAAAAACTGAGGGTAGAAGAAGTTGGGTGGTGGTGGTGGGGGTGGTCCTCCTGCACTGTGCAAGGGGGGTCCGAACTTTGCACTCATGGGGGGCCCTGAATGGGGTTCGGATCCTGGAATGTAATAGAAATAAGGCATATTGCTATTGTTTCTTTTGTAAGAAATTGGAGATGTCATTTCCGAGTTTTCGTCGGAAGTGCTTTCTGCTTTGGTGCTTGGCTTGGTACTTCTCTTGGTAGGAGAAGGTGTGGGTGTGTTCTCTTTGCTTGAACCAGGAGATGGTTTGTTATAGACAGCAATCTTGGAAGGCTTAAGCCCTTTCTTGTCTTTCAAATTGACAAATTCACAATTTTGAGACTTTAAGACAAAGGGAGCTTTATCCATTTCATCGTATTGTGGTTTTCTTCTGTTGAAGTTATTCGATGAACCATTAAACTTTGATTTTCGGAGGATCTTTTTGGGCTTTTCGTTTCTTGTGTTGGAATACCTTCTATTCAAATTTATTGGTGGTGGAGCTAAAGCGATTCCCTTTACCCTGTCAAAAGACCTGCTTGGGTTGACAAATGTTTCCCGATATTGAACGTGCATAGTTTTTCCGCAAAGCATGGAGTGATTCTCCCTTTCCACTGCACTGGCTGCACTAGATTCATCCTCAAATTTAACAAAAGCAAAAGTGTTGCCTGGCTTTCGAATGAGATCGACATGTGTAATCATCCCATGGCGTGAAAACCGTTCCTTCAATTCCTTATCTTTGATATTTGGGCTTAGCTGACCGACAAAGATTGAGAACTTGTCGAAACTAGGCTTACTCTCTAGTTCCTCAATCTCGGGATCGTTATTACAAGTGTCGATATTCTGCGCCCACTCAACCTCAAAATTATTCCCCTCAGAAAGATTAGCAAAAGCTCTAATAGCGTCGTCCCTGTAGACAAACTTGCAGTACCAAGCTTTTGAGCCTTTTGCAGAATGAGATTCAACGAGAACACCTGCAGGGTCACTCTGAGCAAGTTGTTCAATTTCTCCAAAATCTGTAAGGTGTTTTTCTATAGCCTTCTCTGTGAAAACAGTCAAGCTAGACAAGAATAAGGTTCTGTTTACCTTAGCTTGTTCGCAACGAATGTTTCTTCCGTTCAATATTGAATTGTGTCCAAATTTGATTGCCCGCTTCGCTTCCAAGTTGTTACTATACTGGACAAAAGCGTAGGGCCGATTGCAGGTGTCCCGCAATACTTTGACGGTAGAAGGCACACCCCATTTTTGGAAGTGAGTTGCCACGGCAACACTGAGCTCGTCGTCGGTCCTGTTGGCAGCCAAGCTGGCAACGAAAACACAGGAGGATGGTCTTCCTCTGCAGAATGTTTTTTCGTTTTCTGTCAGCTTTATCTCCGAAGAAAGTGGAAGTGGCTTGTCCGCTGGCTTAGCGACTGAAGTGGGTGTCTGGGCGGCATTGGAAGCTGCACTCGCAACGGATGGCGACTTGGGTGCCTGCTCGGTTCCTGACCTCTCCTTTGATGCACTGCAACCGGGGCGGTCTTCGTTGGACTCGGCGACTTTAGTATCGGCCATGGTGAGTTATGGAGCTAAGTAGGAGCAAAAGACTCAGTGAAGTGCAATTAGGTAGATAATGGTTAGTTTTTTGGGGAGCTTGTTGGTATAAGTGGCTCCAGTTGCTTCCAAATATCAGACGGTTCTAGTTGCTCTAAATCTATTAATGTAAAGATTACCGCCAGAATTGAATACACACCACAACAATTTTTTTGTTGGTAAATGGCTGCAAACTTTTGGCACGGGTAGTGTCCCAACATAATGTGTCATGTCGCGACATATCTGGGGCTGCGGGGGCAAATGGTGACAAGAATCAGTGCAACGGTTGCAACGACATTCTAGTGCCACGGATGGACAGCGAGTGACTGTTACACTCTGTTGGCTAGGGAGAGTCACAAAAGACTTCCCAAGCTGCGATCCAAATGAGAACGCCTTTTTTCGCCAGATATAGCAATTACTGAATGTCTAAAGGATGTTCATTAAACTATTATCTAACTTAGTTAAGATGATACCGAATAGTGACCGAAACCTAACCGGGAATGCAGAAAATAAAGAAGAATTTTATATAAAAAGTTTTATGGGTATGAAAAATGTTAATACAGAAAGAAATTCATCACAATAAGATGGCAGCAAATCCGGCGGCAACGATACCAGCGGACAACTTAGCAGCAGCAGCACCGCCTTGGGCGACGGTTGGGGCAGCGCTTGGAGCAGGCTTAGAAGCGGATTGAGTGTGCTCAACACCAGCAACAGTGGTTGGCTTTGGACCGGCTGGAGCAGAACCAGAGACAGTCACGTAAGAGTTGACAACGGTGGTAGATTCGTGAGACTCAGCAGCGACGCTGGATGGCTTAGCACCTTCTGGCTTACCCTCAGTTGGAGCTGGGCCTTGTGGCTTACCGGCTTCAGTGGTTGGCTTAGCTTCTTCTGGCTTACCTTCGGATGGCTTGGCACCTTCTGGCTTACCTTCAGTTGGAGCTGGGCCTTGTGGCTTACCTTCAGTTGGAGCTGGACCTTCTGGCTTACCGGCTTCAGTGGTTGGCTTAGCACCTTCGGTGGTTGGCTTACCTTCAGTTGGGGCTGGGCCTTCTGGCTTACCTTCAGATGGAGCTGGTCCTTGTGGCTTACCTTCAGTTGGAGCTGGGCCTTCTGGCTTACCGGCTTCAGTGGTTGGCTTAGCACCTTCGGTGGTTGGCTTACCTTCAGTTGGAGCTGGACCTTCGGTGGATGGCTTACCAGCTTCAGTGGTTGGCTTTTCACCCTCAGTGGTTGGCTTAGCACCCTCAGTGGTGGTAGATGGCTTCTCACCTTCAGTGGAAGATTCACCGTGAGGAGCTGGACCAGTGGTTGGAGCGGTAGTTGGAGCGGCAGGAGTGGTCTCAGAGGTCAATGGACAGTAAGTGGTGTAAATAGTGGAGTCCTTGGTAACAGTTGTGACACCGGTTGTAACTGGCACGGCAGTACATGAGTGGTCGGCACAAGAGGTGATGGTAACAATGGTGGTCTTGATGTCAGTCTTGGTGGAGTAAGAGTTAGACTCGGTGGTGACACCAGTAGATGAAGCTGGAACAGAAGAGTGTTCGGTGGAGCTAGAAGATTCAACGGAAGAAGTCTTACCGGTGGAGCTGGCTGGGACAGAAGAGTGTCCGGTGGAGCTAGAAGATTCAACGGAAGAA